>NW_005871355.1:216659-305513 GCF_000147115.1 Myotis lucifugus
CTGCCCACCCAGCACCGAGCACCGTCCTCCCAAAGCTCACGGTCTCCCCGACACTCCACACCGCTTTGTGTCCCGATGGGTGGGGACCTGGCAGATGAACTCAGCCTGACTGTGCAACTGGCACGACAACGGGCCGTGCTTCCCCTGTGGTTTTAATGTGGGGGCATCGCTCTTCCCTCCATGAAAGCCAGCACCTCCTCGCGGCCCCCATGGGGAACAGCGCCGTCCCGGCAGGAGTGGCTGCCTCTCCTGAGCACATGCCCTGCGGCCCAGCGGCGCCCCCCAGAGGACAGGACCGCGTCCTGACCGGGAGCCGGTGGCGGGACTTATTTGGGAACGGGGTTGTGCAGATGTAATCACGTCCCCCGAGGCCAGACTCACGGGGATGGTGTCGTACCTGGAGAGAGAGGAAGTGGGAAACACCCCGGGAATAAGGCCAGATGCTGAGAGCAGAGGGTGGAGGGATGCAGCTCTGAGCCAAGAAACACCAGGTCAGCCAGGAGCCCCCAGAAGCTACGAGAGGCCACGCAGGACCCTTCTCCACACCCTTCCCAGGGGCCCTCCTGCTGCCTCGGTTTTGGACTTCCAGTCTCCACAACTGGGAGGTAATGAGTTCCTGCTGCTTGAAACCACTCAGTTTGCGGTAACTCATTAGAGCAGCTCCGGAAACTGCCACCCTCGCTACATCCCAGGCACAGCGCTCTGCGGCCTCATAGTCCTCACAGCCTCCACGGCGTGGGGGACCCTGGGCAGCTCTCAGGATCGCCCCTGTGAGGCCCCACACTCAGCCCGAGGGCAGGAGCAAGCGCAGAGGCAGAGAGGATGGGGTGCGGGGTGAACAGCACTCCAACCGCCCTCCACAGACACCCTCGCTCTCAACCCCACGCCCCGCCTCTGCAGAGCTGCCGTGTGGTTGCCAGGGGTGACGGAGCAGATGCAGGCCTCTCCGCGGGCCCTGCGTGACCCCACGTGCCGGGGGTGTGCTTGGCACTGATTGCATTAGCTTTTGATGTCTCAGCCAGAACTGCGACAAAGGACCCGTCTGTAATGCCCGTTACCCCCGTGTCATTAAATAATTAAAGACTAAATAATTTAGGAGAGCGGGGCTTTGCTTTCCTGCAGGTAAAATCGAGACCAAAAGAGCCCCTTCTCCCTCCCCATTATACCCGGATAATTAAATAATCAAAGAGTAAGCAACTTAGGAGGAAAAGGGCCCACAGAAGACCAGAGGTATCAGCATGTCCCCATTCCCCTGCCTTGAACTACACGCATGCACACACCTGTGCACATGGAAAGACACACATGCACACACAAGTGCATACATGGACACACACTCGTGCACAGACATGTGTACACATGCACAAATACGGACATGCACACTAGACATAGACATACACATGCACACACGTATACACTGACATGCACACACATACAAGTGCATGCATGGACATGCACTCATGTGCACACACACAAACACAAAGGCCAGGAGATAGGAAAGTGCTTGGCAAGTCCTGAAAACCAGGGTATGTTCAAATTTTGAAAAATGAAGCAAGAAGCAATGAGAGTCCAAATAAGACAGATGCGTAAGATGTACACTGAGTCCAACGTGGCTTCCACGTGTCGCTAATTTCCCAGCAGTGCCCGTGAGAAGTTACTGTTGGCCTCTGGACAGGCCCGGAAGCCTGGGAGGGGGTCAGAGTTCGGGCCGAGTGTTGCTCTGCACACAGGTGCGCTTCTCGAGCCTGCGTCGTGTGCTCAGCTGTGCGCACGGTCAAGCTGCCTCGTCGGATGGAAAGTCAATTCACGCCGCAGCCCCTCGCTGTGGGCTGACGGAGAACCGAGCGGCCAGCATGAACTCGGACCTCGGGGGGCCCGCACAGAGCCCCTCTCTGTGACCCTGGGTTTGGACCCCAGCACCGCCTCACCCCTGGGGCTGAGAGTCTCGGTTCCAAAGAGGGCGATTCTAGGTTTGTGTGTGTCCCGGTCCCGTCGGCCTGCCCTGCTCCGCACCCGGCTGCTCATTCACGTCCCCCTGCCGACTCCGGTCCCGGGGACTAGAATCCAGTCGCGTGGTGCGGGCTGAGGGTTTTCTCCCGACACAAATCACAGGTGGTTTTTCCGCACCCACAACCGATCCTCTGAGTCACTGACATCAGCTGTGTGTCCAACAAGCCCGCTCAGTTCTGACGCTCAGCGCCCAATGGGAGCCCAGACCCCACGGGTTAGGGCTCAGGCCCATAGGTGCCCTCTCAGACGCCTGTCACAAATGGCACCCAGGCTACCCACCCCTCTGCCTGGCCGACTGCAAGCCCGGAGCTCCCACCACCCTCTCCTCGGGTCTAACTCACCGGGATGTACAGACCCAGGGAAGTGCTGTGCGGACGTGCGCGGGTTTCCTGTGAGGGACTCACTGAGCCGCAGCCACAGGAAAGGGGAGCAGAGGAGCAGGCAGGGGGCCGGGGCGCTGGGCGTCTCTGCCCTCTCCCCGCAGCCCCCCTGTGGGCACAGCATGTCTCACTCACCCCGAGCCCCTAAACCCCGGCACCTGCTGGGCTCGCGCTCTGGCACATGGCCCGTGCAGTCACCCAGCAACCCTGCCCGGCTGGCGTCAGGGCCCCTCAGAGTGGGAAATGGGTCCCCCCGGTTAAGTTCCTTTGCAAATGTCAGTGTCAGGAAACAGCAGTCACGACAGCCCAGGGGTCTGACTTCTAGGAAGCAGGTCTAATTAAGTTTATTCTATATCTATAAAAGGCTAAGTTGACTCACACATGCGCGATACATATAAAGCTCTTGCTGGCGCCAATTGCACCATCTGTCATTGTTGATGGTGAATTTGGTTGACACTTGTATTATAGAGAAAGGGCGAATAGCGCTATTAAAATATTTCTTCTAATGAATTTCCTTTCAACATGCACAAATTCAAGCACTAGGCCACTAGTTGCCTTATAAAAGCTAACTTTCATAGTGCCGGTCAGTCACCTAGATGATCAAGTTATGTTTATTGTATTCTGCTTAAATGATCCACAAAGTATGCAACCCATTATAGAAAAACCCCCATCTAAAATGCTTCACATAAAGTGTTTGCACTTAAAAGGATAATTCCTCAGGTAGCTGGGGAAAGGGGCTGCCTCGACATTCTAGGAAGCTGCATTTTGTTGTAACAGCGTAAACTCCCCGACACTCAAACGTGAAAGACAGTCACATCCCTTCGCTCCTCCGATGCCCACAACGGCCTAGGAGATGGATCATTATCCCTAACTCCACAGGCAGGAAACTTCAGATGAGATTTGGGGGGTCACACTGCACAGCGGATCGGGCGCCTCCTCTGCAGGTTCTCGTCACTGGGCCACGCCCTCCCAAAATCCACGTGCTGAGAAAGCCGCCCATGGCGGGAACATGGAGCCCCCGTTTTGCCACGAATGCCTGTGTGGCCTGCTGTGTGCCAGTCGTTCTCATGGGCATGCCCAGTCTGAATCCTCCAGATGGCTGCCAGAAGTCAGGCCTGGAGGATTCCACGGTCAGAGAGACTCGACCGGAACGAGACCAGAGTTTCATTAGAATTGCCTTCCATCCCCGCCGGTGTGGCCCAGTGGTTGAGCACTGAACCAGGAACCAAGAGATCACTGGTTCTATTCCTGGTCAGGGCACATGCCTGGGATGCAGGCTCCATCCCCAGTAGGGAGCGTGCAGGAGGCAGCCGATTGATGATGTTTCTCTCTCATTGATGTTTCCATCTGTCTATCCTCTACCTTCCTCTCTCTCTAAAAATCAATAAAGATGTATTTTTTTAATTGTCTTCCAGGTGCTGAGATGGAGGAGGAGGTCCAAGATGGCGGTGGCCAGGGGGATGCTGACCTTGCCCCTTCCCGTGAGAAGACTGAGCATACACGTGTACTGACACCGATTACTCCTGAGAGGACTGAGGGCTCACTGAACAGCTTCTGAACAACACAGACGAAAAGAGCGTGCAGGCCTCGCAGCTGTAGGTCCTGGGGTTGGACAACGTACACATGTCCTTCCAAGTCGCACGTCAGGTGGGAAAGTGTAAGCAGAAACGCCAGGATCGCGAGTAAAGGAGGAAGGGAAGTCATGATAGCGCAGTCTGCGTACATATTGTCTCTCTCCACAACGCCGGAGCCTCCGCCAGCGGTTTTTGTGTCATAACCACATTTTCAAATATTTATGCCTCGCATTTTCAGACGAGCCCTTCTCAGAGAAGCTCGAGGTAATACACTCTGCTGACGCTCTTGGCTATTTTCCAATGGCCAGATGTAAACATTTTATCTTACTCTCCAACTGGAGCCAACCAGCCTTCGCTCGTATTTCCAGTTTGTGTGTGACTGTTAAGAGTGGAAGTCCTTTTATTGCCTAATCAGTTACTCTACAAATCCTAATTTGTTGGATATATGACATTTTTACGGGGACATAAAACCTTGGCCTAAAAGCAATGAACACAGCCTACAGTGGGGACAATGACGTCATTCCTCCACCACCTCCACCAAGAGCAATGTCACCCCGGGCGACGCGTGTTCTGTGGCCTCGCTGTCAAGTCTCCTGGACAAGGCGGGAATGAACATCCTTGCCGTGTCTGTGTAACAAAGGTCATCTCTGACCATCTCAGCAGGCAAAGGTCTCCCTTAGTTTCGACTCTGATTAACGGCCGAAATCCCCTGTACTGATCTGCAACAATCACACATCTATGAAGGCACTTGCAGCAAATAGGAATTACCCTTTGGGAGCGCAAATACAGGTCCAGGTGTATTTTCCCGCTGCGGCATTTAACACCCATTACATTCATGGCAGGTGGTTCTTTTAAAACAGTGGTTCTCAACCTGTGGGTCTCGACCCCTTTGGCGGTCAAACGACCCTTTCACCTAAGACCATCCTGCATATCAGATATTTACATTACGATTCATAACAGTAGCAACATCACAGTTATGAAGTAGCAACGAAAATAATTTTATGGTTGGGTCACAACATGAGGAACTGTATTTAAAGGGCCAGAAGGTTGAGAACCACTGTTTTAAAACATTGCGTCAAAGAACAGTCTGATGTTTATAGAGAGAAAGGAAGGGAGAGGGAGAGAAACATCGATGTAAGATGTGAGAGCACAATATCGATTGGCTGCCTCCTGCCCCCTCCTCCCCACTAGGATGGAACCGAAACCCAGGCATGTGCCCTGACCAGGAATCAAGCCAGCAACCTCCTGGCCCACAGGACGACGCTCAATCACTGAGCCACACTGGCCAGGGTGGTGGTTCTTTTTAATGGTGACATTAAAGACTAGAGGCCTGGTGCATGGATTCATGCACAGGGGGAGGGGTCCCTCAGCCTGACCTGCGCTCTCTCGCAATCCAGGACCCCTAGGGGGGTTGGGGCCTAAACTGGCAGTTGGACATCCTCTGAGAGAGGTAGCAGTGCGCCAAGTGGCAGGCAGCCAGGGAACAGCCCGAGCAGGGGCCAGGGGCTGTGCCGCTTGCGTTCATCCGGGCCCGCTGCGCCTGCTGCCGCCGCTCGATAGCGCTGCCACGGAGTGGGGGGAGGCTCCTGACGCCACGGCAGCTACGCTCACCAGCTGTGAGCCCGACTTCTGGCTGAGTGGCACTCCCCCTGTGGGAGCGCACTGACCACTAGGGGGCAGCTCCTGGTGGCGCATCATAGCGACTGGTTGACTGGTCATTCCAGTCATAATGGTCGCTTAGGCTTTTATATATATAGACTAGAGGCCCAAAGCACAAAATTCGTGCAAGAGTAGGCCTTCCTTCCCCCGGTTCCCGGCACCGGCTTCCCTCTGGCACCCGGGACCCGGGCTTCCCTCCAGCCGCTGGCAGGCACCCGGGACCAGGGTTTCCCTTGCAGCCCCAGCTTCATCCGGAAGGATGGAAGGACATCCAGAAGGATGTCTGGTCTAATTAGCATATTATACTTTTATTATTATAGACTAGTGGCCCGGTGCATGAAATCCATGCACATTAAAAGGGAATTAATTAGAGGAAATATTTTAATACTGCTATTTGCCCTTTCTCTGACAAGCCCACACCACCACACCACTGCCAACTGAAGATAAGAACACTCCCCTAAATTATTTGAGTCAAACAGAAAATGAAAAATAATTACCAATGTTTTAAATATCAAAAATGAGAAAACATAATGTGTCCAAATTAAAAACATAAGTAAAATCATAGTTTTGAATCCTTTTCTTTCAGTAAGCTAAGAAAATACTTTTACCTAAAAAATAGCAAGAACACAATAGCATATTAAAATATATTAATGAACTAGAAAATTTTTAAAGTTTATATAGGGTGTCCCAAAATTCACGCAAGATTTGCAATTCAATTAAATTTTGGAACACCCTATACATTAATTTTAGAAAAAATTAAAATTTTAGAGGTACTAATTAGATGGACAGAGGTTTTTAAATAAGAACACATTGCTGATGGGACGTGAACGGGGTCAGCTGGCTGGGAGAGGAGTTTGGCAGTTCCTTAAAAAGTTATTTCTTTCGTCTCCAGCGATTCCACTCCTGGGTATCACTAAAGAGAAATGAAATATGTCCACACAAAAACTACACCAATGTCAGGGCTCCGTCACTCAAAACAGGCGAAGCTGGAAACAGCCCAATGTCCCTCCCTGGCGCATGGAGAAACGAACTATGGTATCTGCATACAAAGGATATTATTTGTCAGTAAAAAGAAGCGAAGTACTGATTCAGGCGACAAGGTGGATGCACCTTGAAACATTATATTAAGTGAAGAAAGCCGGACACAAAAGCCAGGTTAGATGAGTTCATTTATAGAAAATCCCAGAATAGGCAACTCGAAAGGGGCAGAAAAGTAGATTAGTGGTTCCACGGGCTGGTGGGAGGGGACAAAGGAGTTACTCCAGGGTTTCTTCTGGGGACAATGAAAATCCTCTAAGATCAGACAGCGGTGATGGTTGCACAGCAAAAACCACCACATTGCACATTTTTAAAAGATAAAGCTTATGAATTGTGTCTCAATAAAGCCATCTTTTTAAAAAAATCGATTAGCATGTCACTGACTCTGGACTAATAACACGGTCAGTGAGACAGCACCCAGATCAGAAGCAGAAGCCCAAAGACCAGCATCACCGTGTGACGAAGGCGGAACAGCAAACACAAAGGGAGGCAGAGATTACTCAGGACACTGTGAAAATCCATCAAATAGATCCGCACCACCGCCCTGCACAACACATGCTGCTTAACAATGTGCATGTACGAGACGGCGGGATGCAGACGTAAGAGCAGGCATTGCTCCGCGGATAGGCCAGACTTCCTCGGCATAAAAGCAGCGGAAGGAACCACAAATCAGAGCTCCGAAGGGCATGCCCCTACAGAACAGAAATGCCTTCCCCTGCAAAGGGCAGCAGTGACACGGCACAAAATGAGCCCAACCAACCCGTGTTTCCTATTTTTATTTAAAGGCCTCATTCAAATTGGATGCATCCTTAACTGGAAATGAATAAATAATACTATCAGAAGAAAAGCAAACAGCTAATGCATGTGCATTTTTATAAGCAACAACAAAATAGAGGAGTATTTTCACCCTTACCCACCTGGAAAATATCTACAAATGTGGGCTGATGAGCAAAGAGGTGGAAGCATGAATCCGTACGGAAGTCGCTGTTGTGCAATATGGAAGCGCTTAAAGATGGTAACAGCCAGGTAAACACCTATCAGTATTTGAAATAGACTGATTAAATTAAGTGTTAAAATAATTATCTGGTAAGTGTACTTCCAGGACGCCACCCCACGGAAAAAGGTAAGATGTGTCCAGGAGACGATGCGTGCATAGCGGGTTGATGCCTTGAGCGGCGCCTGCTGAACAGCACTGTGTGCCGGGTCGGTCCGAGGTGGTGATGACCGTGGAGGACAGAGCAGACGGAAACCCTGACGTTACGCAGCTGCATCCGGGACAGAGGACACACAGATGGGTCATGTCAGAGCCTGAGGTGTGCCCTGGAGCGGGGACTGGCCTCCTGGAGTCTTGCTGGGTCCCGGGTTGTGCGGCTCCTTCTCCGTGTGGGGCCCTCAGGCGGGCATTAAAGACGCACAGCCCTCCATCCCGCACGCTCACGAAAGGCTGGCCGGCCTCTCCCATGTGGCGCCCGCACTCTCCCGGCAGCGAGCGGCGGAGCCACAGTCCGACCCAGGCTGCTCCTCCGCCTCCAAACGCGGAGCTCCGGCCGGGCTGCCTGGAGACGGCACAGGTGACCGCAGGCCAAGCGCTCCGGGACCCGTGTCTGTGTGGCCGTCTGAGCGTCATCTGCCCAAGTAACTTCTCTGGGTTCTCAAAAGACAGTAATAAAATAAAGTCATAAAAACATGTGGCAGTCCATCCCCAGTGACTGTACACAACAGGACATAGGGCTTTGCTGATGTCTGTGTGAGCACCTTTTATTGTTGTCGTCATCATCATCGCCTCAATTTAAACCCACGACGGCTGAAGGATAATGAGCCGGACAAGCAAGGAAACCCCTCCCGGGCGCTTCCTTCCTACCCCGGGGCTGAGAAGAAATGGGTGAGAAAACTAACCTTGACCTAGGAGTGAGGGTTCATGCTGGGTGACAGCAGCCGGGTAGGAAGCCGCCCCGATGAAACAGGAACTCCCAGAGTCATTTAACGCCTGGGATGTTCAGGGCGCAGAAAATCACCGCATGAGGCTATTACCTCTGGATCACATGACCAGTGGGCTTCTGACCCCCGAGAGGGACGCTGAGAAAGGCCCATGGAGTCTGCGGGGAGCTGTCCGAAGGATCACAGTCTGTAATCAGCGCCCCAGAGAAGGCGGGCGAGGCCTGCCTCTGGCAGGAGAGAATTATTTACCACGTGTTTATTCTACCTCGACACCAAGCATCTGGAGGGAGCGTCCCAGCATCTGTCGGAGGCTGTGTTGTCGGGTGGGGGTGTAAGAGAGGGCATGGGAAAGGGAATACATTAGACATCAGAGAAGAGTGGGGTGGCTGAGGCAGGAGAGAGTGCAAGCACTCGGTTCTTTGGAGTCAGGCACCATGCATTCAGCCTCGGCCCTGACCAGGACCGTGGTTCTCAGACGTCTCCTGAAGCGTCCTGAGCCCTGGCTTCTGCGTGTGGAAATGAGAACAGACGCCTAGAGTGTTGCTGTGAGGACGGTGGGAGGTAAGGTAAGGAACATGCCAGATACAGACTACAACCAATCTTCTCGGTCATGACGACAGCCATTGTCATTGCGGCCTGCCCACTGCGGGAGGCCTGCAGAAGAACAACATGGAAACAGATGATTGCTTCCTTTTAATTCAACCTGGACATCTCCAATCAAAGCAGCTGGGATTCAAAGCCATCAGGACAGGGAGAGATTGGGTCACATTCGAAGCACAACTTCTGAATTATTTTGGAGCAAATTCTTCACAAAGCTCGAGGTCCCGGCAATGCACGGTGTGGTGTGTGTCCCCTGTGCTCCTTAGAAAGGCGCAGTCGCAGGCCCTGCCCTGGCTCCACTAAATGGGAGTCTGCATCTTAGCCGGGTCCCCACGTGGTCTGGACACAAGGCTGCATTTATCCCCAATCACAGCAGAGCCTCTGGTCAATGGAAAGCGGTGTCCAGGCAGCCTAGCAGCTGACCCATTGCCACACCTGATCCACTGACGCCCGACGAAGGAACAGCACAGCTGACAGCTCGCATGGAGCAAGGCCCCGTGCCGTCAGCTGAGACAGGAAGCAGATGGTGCAAGTGAAGGGTCACCCAAACACATTCCAAAGGAGACCGCCCCCCGCCCCATGCCGGGGCCCCCGAGGAGTGGAATGCTGGTCACGTTGCTAGGTGAGCACCAAGAAGACGTGGGGTGGTGATTCCAACCTGGAACACCAGAGCAGCCTTCTCGGAGAATGCAGCCATGTCCACACAGCAAGGGGAGCAGGATCCAACAGCCGAAAAAAGAGGACGATGCAATCTGAGCAGAGGGGCCCATGAGGGGAACAGCGGAGAAGTGCGCGGCGCGTTCAGAGGCACAAGTGACCACAGCGACCACAACGAGAGCGAAAGCGTGAACGCTGTTTGGGGGCTGGGGCATCCACAGACTTGAAAGCTGAATCGGGGGTCCCGTTGGACACCAAGGCCAGGAATCGGACCATTGGGAATTGTGCCTTACATGGGAGGTGACTAGAATATGTACTAGTATTTTGGGGCCACAAGGGATAACTACTTCCTTTAGCTTTTGCATAAGCAGTAGGTGCGATCGAGACAACTCTATGTCACCGGCCAGCGGTGTCCGAGCCCTGCTTGTCCTCACCGTCATGTGCAGGGACCACACCCCTCTCTTCTGGGACTCCAGCCGATTCCATTATTTTCCTGCCAGATATAAAATGGGAACTCCGGCCCTTCAACGTGTGGCAGAGATGGTGACAGAGCTGTCACGGGGAACCAGCCGCTCATTCTGGCCCTTCCTTTCCCAGCCCTCCCGGGCACTGACGTGTGACCAGGAGACTAATTCTCACCAGCAGCGTGAGAGCCGGGCAGTGTGCTCGTGCCCGGCCAAAGCTCCGACCACCGTGAGAGCCGGGCCCTGAGTTACCACACGGAGTAAAGCCAAACACCATCCAGGAATGTCCTCACCGCACTGCCACACACACACACACACACACACACACACACACACACACACACAAGAAATAAGCTTCTATTGAATCTGAGCCACTATGTCTTGGGATCTGTATGTTACAGCAGCTAGCATGACCCTGGCACAAGAGTGACTGCTGGGGTCAGAGGTCAGAGCGCGCTTTATAAATTACAACGCCCTGGACAGCACTCAGGCTGCGTGAAATAGTCAACAAGGATGGACGGGCAGCTACTGGGCACCAGGCCCGAGCTTGGTTGTGAATGGCCAGCAGTGAGCAGGATGGACACGTTCCCTCTCCCAGATGAGCGCTGGGCCATGACCCGGCGTGCCGGCTGGAGCAGAAGCATCGCACCATCTGTCTTCCAGCAGAGCACACATTGCATCCCATCCGCGTTTATCCCTCCGATGGGACAAAGGCGGGCAAGATTCGAGCCTCTCTCATCCAACAGCTTTCACGGAATTTCTACGGATCCCCTTTTAAACACCCGCCTGCTTTGTTCCAGGCGAGATGAAAGGCAGCCTCCCAGATAGCTTAATTTATAAGGAGCATGAAAGAAGGAAGTAGAAACGGGGTGGAGTTAGGCACTGGAGCCATGAGCGTCGTTATACATGCATCGCTAATGACGTACACATCTGCCAAAATCGTAGATCTGAGCTTCCTGGAAACTGCCTCAAAACGTGCTGCTCTGTAGCCGTGAGGACATCTGTGATTAAGTAGCTGGTGCCTGGACCACCATATACCGGAAGCTCCATGGAAGATGGACTGTCTTTCACTCACACTGCACCGCATGACCTAGCCAAGGTCCTGGATCATAGCAAGTCCCGGTAAGTACAACGTAAGGTAAAAGCCAATCCAGCCTGAGGTCCAGTCATTCTTGGCACTGAAGGAGGCATGTCCCCCAGATTCTCAGAACGATGAGCCAGCATGGGGTGACCAGCTGCCCCATCACGGGCTCCCAGTGGCACAGGGAGCAACCTGGGCTGGTCCTCATTCCCCATCCCCACGCACTGATGGCATCAAACCAAAGCACAGCCCAGCAAAAGCAGATTCTGCAGGGAATCCGATACCCTGTGACCCAAACGCCCGTTCCTGCTGGTCTGCCAGGGTCAGGGGGACTGCCAGCTACCCGGGGGGTAGAGGGCCGCCTGGCTCCTTAGCAAGCCTGTCCCCAGCACCGCCTCTCATGGCACATCAGGCCCCGTCCACTGGGCGGCCTCACTGCCCCCTCCCGCCTCTGGGGGTGCAGGTCTGTGTAAGAAACCACGTTCTGAGACCGGACTCTGTGCTTCGTGTAGAAACTGACAGGGACCGTCTCCAAGAGGAAGACGCCATTGGTTGGGTGTGAGGCATAGGCGTGCTCTCTCTGCTATAGAATTCGAGGAGCCTTTGCCTCTGTCCACGGGTCCCCAGGGCCGGCTGCTTCCCGTCGGCCTCGGCCCCCGACTCCGGAGGCGCAGGGACAGCTCGGGAGCACGGCCCCCGGATGCACCAGAGCAAGGAGCAGCGGCAGCAGGTACCGCGGGCGGCGAGGGAGGCGCCCCTGCAGCTGCGCCTGTCCCAAGGCCGAGCGTGCGGGGCGCCGGCGAGAGGGGCGACGGGGACCACACTGGCGCGTGCGGACGTGCCAGGCCCCGAGCCGAGGACCTCACGGCACAGCTGCTCACCTCTCAGCCCTGTCGGCAGGCACCGTCCCCTTCCCATTTCACAGAAGGGGGTGCGGGTTAGACAGAGGGTGACCTCCCCCCACCTCTCCGCTGGTAGGTGAGACCAGAGGCTGAGCCCCGTGTCTGACACCACAGCTTATGCTGGTACCCACGCGAATGTACTGTCTGCCAAACAGTTGAGGGCAATCGCCACTTTCAAGATCTGGTTGCATTCTGCCCACGCCCCTGAGGACAGACCCCGAAATGTCACCTGCTGACCCCATTGCTCATCTCGGGGTCGGCCCACAGAACATCCGCAAACACGGCCGAGAGGCAGGTCTGGCCTGCAGTACCCAGCGCGGTGGGCTGGACGCAGCCTCTGACGGGAGAAATGGACACACACCCCGCACATGCTAAGTCCCCTTCTGCTGCGAGCAGAGGGCCCGCTCTCCAGGAAAGCTGGGTGGACGTGGTTAGGCACAGAGCACAGCCAGGCCACGTCTGAGGGCACAGCCAGGACCGGGGGGGAGGCGGCTGTGACAGCATCCAGAGCAGCGGTCCGGTCCGTATGGGAGAACCCTGCCCGGCGGCTGGGGCTCCTGTGACCGGGGGACGCCTCCTGCCACACGAAGGGGGGCCAGTTCTCCACGGAAAGAAGGCGCAGCCAGTGCAGGTTCCAGCACGTGTCCAGGCGCCCCTGCCTCTCTGCCCTCAGGCAAGTCGGCCTGGGGAGATGCAGCCCCACCCGCTTCATCCTTCATCCTCCTCGTCGGCTTCATTCTAGGCCCGTGGTCGGCAAACTCATTAGTCAACAGAGCCGAATATCAACAGTACAACGACTGAAATTCCTTTTGAGAGCCAAATTTTTTAAACTTAAACTATATAGGTAGGTACATTGTTATTAACTTACTTAGGGTACTCCTAAGGCTTAGGAAGAGCCACACTCAAGGGGCCAAAGAGCCACATGTGGCTCACGAGCCCAGTTTGCCGACCACTGTTCTAGGCCACTTTGTTCTCAAGCTGGCACTTCAATCTCCTACGTGTAGGTTCAACTGTTCAATCTGTTTGAACCAAGCCTGGTTTGGTTCAGTTAATGCACCCTTCCTTCCCTCCTTCCCTCTTCTCCTCCTCCTCCCCACCCTTCTCTACTTTCTCTACCCCCTGGACCAGGCCCGGGGTGATGGGGACCTGGCCCCCTGGACCAGGCCCGAGGTGATGGGGACCTGGCCCCCTGGACCAGGCCGGGGTGATGGGGACTCTGCTCTCCTGCACAGGAGCTCGGCACAGGCACGGGAGCGGACGAGTGAATGATGGAACGCAGTCCAGCCAGCCCTCACCACTGCCCTCCAGCCTCGCTCCTCCAGCGCCTGTCCCTCTGGTCACCTGCCGCCCTATGCTCTTCCAGACCCTGAAACCTACTGCGTCTGACCTTGAGGCCACACCGCCGAGCCCTCCCAAGAACAGGCAGGGGAGGCAGCAGGCGGCCCCGTGGATCGAGCTGAGATGAGCGGCCAGTCCGGGGTTAACTGTACCCGCTTTCCCCCATCGTGTCTGAGGCTGTTTACAGAGAGAAGACAGGCCCCCTTTTCCTAAGCTGCTGGATCCATCTGGAATATTGTTTTAAAATGTCAGAGTCTATTTTTAAAGTTTCCCTTGATTCATTTATATGTTCTTGCAGTTTTGAATCTTTGTTCAAACAGCTCTGCAGGAATATGAAACCGTTCCCCACACTGCACGTCTTCTCACGGCTTTCCCAGGCACAGCCTCCTGGGTCCTTCCCCTGCAGCCTGAATCATGCCTGGGACGGGGCTGGCGTTCCGAGCGAGGAGCACCTAACACAATCTTGCTCTGTAGAGGGCGCTCTGTTGTCCTGAGATTTGGCAAAAGCCTTAAGTCAGCGATGGCGAACCTTTTGAGCTCGGCGTGTCAGCATTTTGAAAAACCCTAACTTAACTCTGGTGCCGTGTCACATATAGAAATTTTTTGATCTTTGCAACCATAGTGAAACAAAGACTTACATTTTTTATACTTATTTTATATATTTAAATGCCATTTAACAAAGAAAAATCAACCAAAAAAAAATGAGTTCGCGTGTCACCTCTGACACGCGTGTCATAGGTTCGCCATCACTGCACTAAACACTCGCATAGAAGGAGCCCGAGTGAGGGTGAGCCCACGGTAGCCTCTGCCCAAGGCTGCCCGCCCAGTGACCGAGGCACAGACTGAAACTCCCGAGCAGGGACGTGCCCAGGTGAGCCTCGGGCCGGCCCCAGCTGGGACTCCCTGGCTGGGAACTGGGGTCGAGGAGACGTGGGCCCACAGCAGGGACCCCCTCAGAGACTTGGGGACAGCATCACGGGTGTAGTCAGGAGCCCAGAAGGGGAAGAAAAGGAAAGCAGGACAAGAAAAAAATGTTTTTCGAAAAAAATAACGGGCCCTTGGATAAAAACCAGAGTCCGCAGAGCCCTTAGTGAGACGGAGAATTCACAAACTATGTGAGAGGGGCCGTCAGAGCAGGGCTTGCCAAGGTACTGACCACTGACCGGGGCCTGTGTGCCAGGAGCCCACCCTGAGCTCTGCTCTCCAGGATTCGCTCCGGGAAGCGTCCCCGCAGACGGGACACAGCGCAGTGTTCCCGGGAGGCGCCTGGGGAGGGCGTGACCCAGGGTCCCCGAGGTGATGACCTTCCGGGGTGGGTGAGGGTCAGGAGGTCACTCAGGAGGTCAGGGAGGGCACAGAGAGGGAAGTGGGGGACTGAAGACAAGCACCCTCCAGGCCCTGCTCTGAGCCAGGCCCCCGGGAGCCCCACTTCCTGTCCTCGTCTCCACCAGCCCCACTCAGCCCCGGAAACCAGAGTCCAGGGCTCAGAAAACTCATCGCCACCAGAGGCCTCGGGACCCGGAGAAGCGCCGAACCCCGGGGAGAGGACAGCTCTCTGTTCTCTTTCATTTTCCGAAGCGACGGGACTGTAGGAGAGGCCGCCGATGCCAAGGGAACAGCGCAAAGCCACACATCACAGCTCTGATCGCACAGCGGGGCCCACCAACTCCCCCCCCACCCCCAACCGAGTGAGAAACGGAGAGACCCAGGGGACGGTCACCCACACAAACTGCCAACGCAAAACAAAGGCTCCAGCAGCGACCAGGACAGGCCACGTGACGGGCTGCACGGGAAAACGCCGCCATGACCCTCCCGCTCACAGGGCACCTGAGGGTTCCTACAACGCCTGATCGCCATGGCAACCTGCCAGGCGTGAGGCAGCGTCTCCATCTTACAGACGGAGAAACTGAGGCCCCGGGAGGTACCATGAGTTTCCCAGGCCGGACAGGAGGGAACGCAGCTCATTCCCGAGTAACCACAGCCCGGGAAGGCACAGCCAGGCCGGGCCCTGGCAACGCTGTGGGGAGGGCCTCCTCCACTTCCTTACAGTGTCCCTCTCCTACCCAGGCCTCCCCTCCTCCCTCAGCCCGGGAGCACTCTCCTCTAACCCACCCCTCCCGACGGACCATGCCCATCCCTCGGAAATCCTTACATCCACTGTCACGTGAGCTGCACGGCTTCGGCAAAGGGGGAAAGTCTAAGCATTCGTTCATTTATTCATGCATTCGTCCCTGCGATTCCCAGAGCATCCGGCGGGAGCCTTCCCATCATTGCTACGTGTCCGCCTCGAAGGGCAAGAACAACATTATGGGGGAGGGGTTAGCGCCCTGATTGCAGTTAGTTTTCTCTCAAGGTACAGTGGACAGTGGGTATGTCTTCACCACCCAGAATGCACCTGTCCCGTTTGTGCTCACAGCACCCAATTTCCCTCCGGCGGGTCACCAGGCCCTTCACACACCTGCTTGCGGAAGGAGCCCTGCCCGCCCGGCCACGCCCACCGGTGCTGGCACACAGCACGCGTCTGGGAAAGAAACCGGTCCAGGGGTCTGGAGTTCCAGGAGGGTGGAGCTGGAGCTGTGGCAGCTGTCCGGTAACCGGGAGGAAGAACCTGCCCGAGAACAGAGAGAAGGAGCTGGGACGATGGAGGCAGCTGTGGACATGGCCCAGGTCTCTGAACCAGCCGGTACCTGAATTGAGTGCCCTGGCTTTCCGTTATGTGAGCAGCAGGAAATCCTTCTGTTCTGAATCCACTGGGGCTCACATTTGCTTTGCTTGTAACAGAGGAGTCCAGATCTGATGTGTCAATTATCTAAAATAAACCCCAAAAAATCCCTCAAAATGTAGAGTAAGTTCCTGATGAACTCTCCCCAGGGCTGCTCGAGTCTCCACTCCTCAGGACCTGCCGGGACCTGGTCGGCCTGAGCCAAGGAAGAGCTGGTTCCGCGCCCACCCGCAGCCCCAGGCCCTGTCCCTCCAAGTTCCTCCCCCGGGAGGATTCAGGGGGAGATGGGCTGCATCTCAGAAGCCCCAGGAATAGGCCGTCTCCGTCCCTTCAGACGGGGACACTGACTCTACCACGTGACTGAGCAGGGGGGTCCCCCATCAGTGTTCCCCAGCGGCCGTGCCCTCAACCCCGAGGCCCCCGGAGTTCTGTGAGGAAAGCCTGGTGGAGGTGCCCGGCTGAGTCAGCGCCCAGGCCCTGGCAGCCGAGCCCACCACTGGGAGCCGGTGGAGGGAAGCGGATGAGGCGCCCTCCTTCCGAGCCATTAGGCGTGGCGGGGAGCCGGGTAACTGCACACGCCGAGCTGCTCGGCAGAGAGGCCCATCCATCAGCCCTGTCACCGGCAGCAGCCGAGGAAGCGCCGACAGCCCATTTACCACCCGGACCCGCTGTGAACGCGCCCGGAAAACGCCTCCACAGATGGAGAGGATGTGCGATGCGTTGGACGTGTGGCCGGGGGAGCCCTGTTAACCCCGGAGGAGAAGCCGTGGGAACAGCAGGGAAACGAGGGGACAAGCGATGGAAGGCAGGTGGGGCTGAAAATGAAGAGCAGCCACCTGGCAAATGGAACGGGAACAATGTCCCGTTTCTGCTCTCCTGCAAAGTCAGCAAACCAGGCGCGCTCTTGCAAATGCCTGTTCCTGCTGCAGCCGAAGTCATTACCATGCGGCTAAAAGGCGTAAAAAATGAAGATTTCTGTTCAGACAGAAAGTAAGTTTAACCAAGGGGACAGCGAAGCACGTTTCCTGACTCTGGTTTGCCAGCTTCCCTCAAACTTGCCCCGGAAGATGTGCTCACGGCATGAAACCGCGGCCGGCTCGGTAGTGCAGCCTCCCCTTTAGAAGCACCGGGCCGGACGGGGGAGTCTGCCCACCGTCCTGTCCTCGCCATCCTGAGCCCAGGCCGGGCCCCATCTGGTTAGTCAGCAGCTCCTGGTACACGTGGCCACGCTCCACCCCAGCAGCTGCCTTCAGCGGCCTCCGAACTCCCATCTCTCTCCTAGTCACGGGCCCGGCCTGCCCGGGCTCCTCAGCGGGTTCCTCCCCATCTCCCCGACCTTGAAATGCTGGGGAACCCAGGCCCCAGGCCTCACACCTCTTCTCTGCTCTCCCCACTCTCTCCCTGGGTAATTCCCTCCAGGCCCAGAGTTTTAAACGCCATCATAGGGGGACAACTCCCAAATTGTTTGCCTGTCGCCAACTCATCTCCCCAAATCCTTCATAGCACATCCAACTAATGTCTAATGTATATAAACTCCCAGTCGCCCCTCCAAGCATGTAGCACCCCCATCCGTGAAGACAAACATCTCAGGGTCATCCCTAACCCCTCCCCACACCTCATGCACCATCCATCAGCAAACCGTTCAGGCTCCACCTACAAAATGTAACCCTAACCAGACCCCCCACCCCCCCCGCCAACTGCTGTTGCCCCGCACCAGGGCCACCACCTTTCCCGGTTCCCATGGAGCCTCTAACTGGCCTCCTTGTCCTGCCGTTCCTCCTGCCCCAGCAGCTAAAGGGACTTGCAACATTAACTGCCCCAATAAACCGTGTCCTCTGCAGGTGACTCTCACCCAGGCTCGCGTTACAGTGCTCACTAAGTGCATGGCTGAACGGTGAGTTCTCTCGGGTTTATAATCCAGACCCGTGTGAGAGGAAGACCGCACAGATGTTCCCAGGACGGCCTGGTGTGCCGGGTGCGTCACAGAGAAACACTGGGATGTTCAGGAAGAGAGGATTTTCTCCCTCCCCTGCCCCCACCAACACAGCGAATGAAAAGCCTAGAGCCTTTACATTACAACTCATCGTTTAAACGAGAAAGCGTCATGGATGACTTCTAGAATAATTCTTCCAAAGCCCTCTCAGAGACCCGTCCTTGCTGAGTTAGCCACGTGACCCTCAGCGCCACGTCCACCCCTCCATGCCTCCAACACAGGAGGGGGGGGCGGTGAGGGGGGGCCGCGCTGGCTGGTCACCAGAGATGAAAAGTCAATTTCACATCACAGCAAGAAAATGATTTTCCCGCAGTTACATGAGTCGACAAACAACAATATTCATATTCCTGGCACTGGCCTTGTCCAAGGAAATAACTTGAATTTAAGGAGAGAAACAGCCCGAAGAGATTGGGGTGAAGTCACCAGCCTAGAAATTGACAAGACTGGTGACAAAATGCCGAAGCCAAGCCCCCCAGTTCTGAGGCTAACGGCAATGGCGGCGTAGACTGCCCACTGCAGGCCTCTGGACGCTCTCACTCCTCCAAAACGAATACACAGCCTGTCAATCATGAACCTGTGAGCCTGGATTCATCATAAGAGCCGTCAGATGAAAATGGGGACCTTCTGTATGGGCCCAGCATTGAACACTGTCGGGTCAGTGCTGTCCTGAGCTGGCCAGTAGCCACGAGCTCACGGCCCTGCAGTTTGCCACCCGTGTGCCTGATACGCTCCAGGGCAGAAAAGTGGAAGCCCCGCTGTGGAGAGAGAGCCACAGTGCAGTGCGGTTTCACTCCGCCCCCCTCAGCCCTTGGGGCTCACTCGGGGCTGACCACACAGAGGCCATGGCGGGTGGCACGTCTCCTGGCCTGACCCCTGGGGAAACTCCACCCGCCAACAACAGTGATGGCTTCAGATTGATCCCATGATTCAAACCTGTTGGTTCCCAAACTGGCCCCATACCCAGCGGGTGGGAGAGACCGAAGGGAGAGCGGCCCCTCCAGGTGGGCCGGTGGCGGGTTCACAAGCAGGAAGCTTACCTTTGAGGCTTGTCTCGGGGCCCGAAGAGGAGGAGATGGCCCCCATCCCGGCCAGAATCGTCAACGTCCATGCAGAGGCCTTAGCGGGGTTTGGTCACGGCCACCTTCCTCTCAAGGCTGCGTCCTTGAACACGCCTCCCGCTGTGGGAACGACCAGCAGAGCGTAAGTTCTGGGGACGGGCAGGGCAGGGAGCCTCTGCCGGCCCGAGGACAGCCTTCGAGTCACCTCTTGATGACCTCCTTCAAGGTCATCCAACATTTGCTCAGTGAAGTCCATCCTGGGACTTGTGCCGGAAACACTGAGCGAGGTCCGTGCCTCGCCTCTGGGGTTGCTACGCTGATGGGATGTCACCTGGAGTGTCTGGGAACCCGTGCAGGGACAGAGACGCTGTGTGAGAACAGAGGTAACAGGGAGGCAGCGCAGCGAGCGGCCGCAGGGACTGAGCGGAACCACAACCCCCTGGTCCTGCCCCAGCTGAAGCTGCAGCCACCCCTCGTCATTGCCACAGCCAGGGACTTCTCTTTCTCCTCAGGCGGGTGTGATGAGCCTCCAGATGTATCTACCGAGCGCCCCGCCCCCAAACGGCACCTCTCCCCACTGCAACCACTGACTCAGTCAGCAGGCTCATCGGAGACCAGCCCGGAACAAGCCTGTTCTGAATCAAGACCAGCAAGACCAGCAGAGGAATTCGAGGAAAAAACAAAAAACCTTCCAAAGCTTTGATGACTTCACCTTGCACGTGGCTGATCCCACTGTGGGCCCCTCCACGTGACCTTAATAAGTATAACAAGACGCTCTATGGGGCGCGGCTACAGTGTTTGGACAGGTTCAAGCCTTGGACTGATGAGAGGGCACAGTCCTCTCGTGGCCACGTGCAAGTCCCAGCTGGAGGGCAGGGCCCTCCCAGCACAATCATAGCCAACAGCTGTAGTTGTGAGCGTGAACCCGTGGTCCGAACACATGGCCCCACGTGCCTGAGTGATGGAGTTCAGGTGCATGTAGTTGAGTAGGGTTGAAACCAACGAGAATGCTGTAAACATCTTGATCACACCCCTACTTTGCCTCGTGACATCTGTTATAAAATAAAGACGCGGCTGTGGGCCTGGGTGCTGTCCATCAGAGGGGCAGCATCCCACCGTGACCCAGTTTTCATTCTCTTGTCTGTCTGTTCTAAGTCTTTCACCCCGCCCACTCAGGGTCACTGAACCAGGCTGAGCTGGCATGAGTAGGCCATGGCCATGCCGGCTCCCCACAATGCTCTATTGAGGTAAACTACCAGGATCAAACTCAATACATGAGAGCAACACGTTTGCAAGAAAAAAGACACCCTGGAGAAGTTCCAAGCGATCTTTTTATTATATGTCGGTAAAGTGGATGTGCAATAAATGCTTATTTCATTCATTTATCCTCCCATCTGCATTTAACTTTGTTAAGCTTCAGGTTTCTTATCTGTAAAATGGGACCAATAAAAGCCGCTGTGCATTGCTTCACAGGCTTGTGTTAAATGAGATAATTCACATAAGATTTTCTGTGTAAAACCTCAGGCACCAGGCAAACACTTTCACCTTCTCTGAAAGCAATCACCCAAAGTTACAGCATGTTAACTTTTTCATTGGTTGGAAATGAAAGGAAGTTCAAAACAGTGACTTAAGGATACTGCCAAGAACTCAAGAGCTAGTTGAAAAAAAACCTGTTTGCCATGAAAAAAAAAAAAAGAATGAACGAGGGCAAACTCTTTTTATTGTCTGCCTTGCACACTCTAGTCCAAGGTTGGGATAGCTCGTTTTCCGAGGAAGCAGATGGATGTTGGCGGATATGTGACCCTGCCCATGACAATTCACAGCTTTATGGTGCTTTAAATCATCCCAGAGATAAAAAGCAAACACAAAGTTTCGAGCTTGTTAAAACCAGCCTAATTAAAGCAGCAAATGTGCTAGCTAGCAACTGTGTCTCCTCAATGAGATAACTCAGGCACTGCTGGCTGCAAGGTATGCTGGGACCTGGTTGACAGAAGTCGGTGGGAAGAAGGATAAAGACAGTGCCCAGCGGTCCCACATGTAGTGTCTGCAGGCAGAGTGGACTCAGGGCCCAAGCTCAAGAGAGTCCAAGCCTGTGGGGGCAGCAGGTGGGAGACAAGAGGCAGTTCCTTTGGGTAGAAGACCCTGGCTGGTGGTTGGTAGCATTGGCTGCCATGTGGGTCGAGAGCTGTCCGCAGTGCTGAAACACAGCTTGGCTCAAACCATCTCAGTGGCCAAGAAACTAACAGGCTCTCGGAGGGGACAAAAGCATAAGCAGAGAATGTTGACACAATAATAAGAGCAGATACCATTGCTGATCCCCTCCTCTGTGCCAGACAGCGTGCTAGGCACTGTGTCTTTGTCTGACACTACCACCCAGGACAGTCTTTGCCCCGATCCTTCCTGACGGGCCCCTGCTGGGTGGGGTGATAACGCAGACCTGGTCCCCGGAGGTCTGGCAAGCACTCCAGAATGCGCCGTGCAAACACGTGCACTTGGCATTGAGGCCACTCTGGAGGAGACTGAATTTATCTGGTTAAAGCAGTGGGTGTGACACAACAGAAGCCAGGAGCCTGGGGCTGGAGGGAGCTGGGCTGGAATCCAGAGTGAGGGATGATGACAAGTTACTTGCCTCTCCAGGCCTTCATTTCCTTATTTGTCAACAGGAATAGTTTATAAAATATCCACTTCCCAGGGCTGTTGAAAAGGTGTGACAATTAAATACATGTAAAGCAGTTGCCCCCCGGCGTCCCGCCAGCTAATCGCTGATGCGCGAAAGCGCCAGCCCAGGGGAAATTTACCCAGACCCCGCCTGGCTCTGGGAGGCGCGTGGTACCACGGGGGCGTGGGGAAGGCACCCGACACCCTGCCGAGGGCAGAAGTAATTTGGGGCGATTGCTTTCAGAGAAAGTGAATGGCTGCCTGGTGCCTGAGGTTTTACAAAGTCTCATGTGAATTATCTCATTGAACACAAGCCTGTGGAGCAATGCACAGCGGCTGCATTGGCCCCATTCTGCAGGTAAGAAACCTGAAGCTTTGATGATGACACAGGCTCTGCAGTGCAAACCAGTGGCTCACAGCTGCTCGGACCAGAGGAGAGGAACCCTGAGAACTGTCTCTGAGGGCCTGGGAGCCCCCGGAAACTCAGGAATGACCTCGTGCTGCTCTGGTTGGGCGGAGGGAGTAACAGCAGCTGGAGGGGAGGGGCTGACCTCGATGTGAACTCTGCAAAGTGAGGCCGGAGCAGCCAGTGTTCCATCAGCAAACGGTCACACCAAGGCGGGGCCACCCCCATGGGCGTCCAGAGTCCACGCCCTCAGAGATGCCCCGACTGCAGCTGGTTAGGGGACCCCAGGGACACTACAAAGTCCCCCAGGAAGTGGCATCGTGATGTCTCCGCGCTGAATCCTTACTTAATGCTCCACGGGCCATTTATTGATTTTTGTTTTAACGACCACGAAGCACACAAATGCGCCTGGGACACTCCGGGCCATCAGTCAAGGTTCCCTGAGCCGAATTACAACAGGATGTATAATTTTACGGCCTCGGGGTGTCATTCGAAGGGCTCTGGAAAATGCTTTCCTGTGATAAGCCGAAATGATTAGATATCTGCAGAAACAGCTGCTGCAAAGAGGCAGGCGCTTCGGGGATGCACGCTTCAAAACGACTTCCCGAGCGGATCCCCTCGTTCTCACTTATCGAAGGAGAGAAAGAAGGAATTATTGCACACGCTGTGCAGAGGACTCCAAGGCACAGACAAGACAAATGCCCAAAGTCACCTCGCTGGTGAGTGACAGCACCCACTGAGGCACGTCACACCCTCTCTGGTAATGACACCGAGGAAATGCTTTGGACTCATTACTTGGGCCAGGTACTCCTCACCCTGGGTATGTGTCTTAGTTCAGCTGCTATAACAAAATGTCACAGACTGGGCGGCTCCTAGACAACAGAAATGTATTCCTCCCAGTCCGGCAGCTGCAAGTCCAAGGTCAAGGCCGGCAGGTTGGTATCTGGTGAGAGGGATGAACAGCAAGGAGGAAGTTCGTTCGAACGCCGGGACCTCCTGGTTCGCAGCAAAGAGGCTCTGGCGTCCAGCAGCCAGGGGGCGGGACAGCTGACGACTTAATTATCAGAACTTGAGCTCCGAAGAGAGGAAACTCCCACCCAGGCAGGTCTGCTAGGCAAGGCCAGGGCCTGGCTGGGAGGTATGTGGGTTGCTATGTCCTCAGACCTTGGCCCTCCACACTCCCGGAGCCTCTGGGTCACAGACGGCTGTCTTCCAGCTGTGACCTCGCATGGTGGAAGGGGCAAAGGAACTCTCTGGGGTCCCTCTCCCCCCACCACACTTCATCTTCTGGGGAGAGAAGAGGCCTCCCCTGCGTATGCAGCCAGGGCGACAGGGAGAGAGAAGAACGGGAAGGAACTGCAATGGCTAAACTAGTTAATATTCCAAAGAGCTGAACCCAGAACAGGGGGATCTAGAGACAAATGGGGACAAGAAGTACATTCATGGGGTGGATAAGACTCCCCTAGGCTGTGGGGGATGCACGGGGTGGGGGTGCTAGCAAAAGAGAGTGCGGTTTCTTTCTGAGATGTTGAAAATGTTCTAAATCAACACATTCTAGCCCTAGCCGGTTTGGTTCAGTGGATAGAGCATCAGCCTGCAGACTGAAAGGTCCCAGGTTTGATTCCGGTCAAGGGCACATGCCTGGGTTGCAGGCTCGATCCCCAGTTGGAGGTGTGCAGGAGGCAGCCGATCAATGATTCTCTCTCATCACTGATGTTACTATCTCTCTCTCTCCCTCTCCCTTCCTCTCTGAAATCAATAAAGATGTATTTTTACAAATCGACACATTCCCAGGACAACACGTAGGAGCAGTCGATTCCACGTGGCGCTCCAGGAAGCTTGCACGGCAGGTGGCGCCTGACTGGGCTTTGGAGGAGGAGGTGACTCCTGTCCAGCGCACAGGAGGGACTTAGCTGCAGGGTCCCGCCGGCCCTGAGAGGTGTGAGCACCGAGAGGGAGCCGGGCCGGGGCCACCGGGGCTCCCAGGAGCCCTCCCACCGGCCGGGCCTCGTGCAAAGGCGAAGGCCATCCATTGGTGACGACCCTGAGGCCCGGCTTGGATTTACGGTGACACGCATTGATTTTGGCTCCTGGAGGGTGTCAGCTCACCATAAATTAGGAGATTTATGTCCAGGTGCCTCAGAGAGAAGTGGCTTTGCACATAAATACCTTCCCTTTTTAAAAAAAACTACAAGTGTTAATGTGCTGAGGAATTTCAGGGGGACAGGGTTTAGGGAACTCCTATGAGATCCTGGGATCAGCTCTGGGCAGGTACGTGGGCAGGACGCCTGCCAGGTGCCCACAGCGTCGTCCACCCCTCATCTAACCTCACCCCGGGAAAAGGGGCCGCCGGCCTCACACCTCGCTTGGCTCCAGAGCAGCGGTTCTCAACCTTCTGGCCCTTTAAATACAGTTCCTCACGTTGTGACCCAACCATAAGATTATTTTCGTGGCTACTTCATCACTGTAATGTGGCTACTGTTATGAATCGTCATGTAAATATCTGATATGCAGGATGACCCCTGTGAAAGGGTCGTTCGACCGCCAAAGGGGTCACGACCCACAGGTTGAGAACCGCTGCTCTAGCGGCTCACTCACTCACATGTCACCTGAAGGACCAGTGTGGCGGGCAGAGCCAGGGACTGTGGGTGACGCAGAGGGGACCGACGCCACGCCCGCCCCACAGAGCGCAGTGCCATGGAGGACACGCGCAGTGCCAACAGCTCAGGACAGGAGGTGGGATCCCTGCTGTGAGGAGAGTGAACTGGCTGCTGTGATGGCAGCACCAGCCTCGGGGCGGGGGATGCTCAGACGGTGGTCAGGGCTGCCTCTCAGGGTGGCATCTGAGCAGACACCCCGAGAATGAGGATGAAGTAGTCTTGCAAAGAGGAGGAGGGAGGCACTGCAGGCAGAGGGAATTCCAGAGGCATGGGAGAGTTTAGAATATTCCAGACACAGGAAGGAGACAGCTGTAAATGCTTGAGAACTTTCTGGAACGTGTGCCTCCAGGACAGGGTGCACCCCCAGCCCTTTTCATTCACTTGCTCATTCTGTGGCTGTGCCTGAAAAGGCTCTCCCGTCTGCCCCTTTCTATTCCCTGACGACGCACCCAGAGAGATGCCCGTGGTCAATCAGTTCCTGGCACAGAGTGGTCAGTCCTGGTGCTGGTCCCGGGCTTGGAAAGCCCCAGCCACGAGCAGCCGGGGACCCGGGGACAGGCACACAGCGAGGGGCAGGCCCTGTCCCTCCGGTAGAAGAGTGGCTGGGAAGGGAGGAAAATGGGGACAAGGTGAGGGGCGGGGAGACAGCCAACCGGGGACAGCAGAGCTCCCAGGAGGGCTGAGAGCCCAGGACTGTTCGGGGTCATCTTCACAGATACGCAGGCAGAGCGACGGCCACCGACCCTCTCCCTGGTCAATGGCACTGTCGTCCACTACAGGGGGCAGGCACTGAGGATGCCAACACTGCTCAGCCATGCACGCTTATGTATGTGTGTATGTGTATGTGTGTGCGCATGTGCCTGTGTATGTGTGTGTATGTGTGCATGTGCCTATGTGTGTGTGAGTGTGAGTGTGCCTGTGTGTGTGCGCATGTGCCTGTGTGAGTGTGCCTGTGTGTGTGTATGTGTGTGTGCATGTGCCTATGTGTGTGTGTGGGTGGGTGTGCCTGTGTGCCTGTGTGCGTGTTTCTGTGTGTGTGTATGTGAGTATGTGTGTGCCTGTGTATGTGAGTATGTGTGTGCCTGTGTGTGGGTGTGTGTGTGCCTGTGTGTGTGTATGTGTGTGTTTCTGTGTGTGGGTGTATGTGTGTGTGTGCCTGTGTGTGTGCCTGTGTGTGGGTGTGTGTGCCTGTGTGTGTGTGTGGTTGTGCGTGTTTCTGTGTGTGGGTGTATGTGAGTGTGCATGTTTCTGTGTGTGGGTATATATGAGTGTGCATGTGCCTGTGTGTGTGTGAGTGTGCGTGTTTCTATGTGTGTGTGTATGTGAGTGTGCGTGTTTCTGTGAGTGGGTGTATATGAGTGTGTGTGTGCCTATGTGTGTGAGTGTGCCTGTGTGGGTGTATGTGAGTGTGTGTGTGGGTGTGGGTGTGCGTGTTTCTGTGTGTGGGTGTATGTGAGTGTGCGTGTGCCTGTGTGTGGGTGTGTGTGCCTGTGTGTGTGCATGTGGGTGTGCATGTTTCTGTGTGTGCCTGTGTGTGGAGTGTGCGTGCACCACCATTAATAATTCATGCTGCAGCTAAATGGCAGCGCCGGAGCCAGCTCGGCAGCCCCAGCCCCGGCACCTGCTCCCTGTCACGGGCCTTTGGAGGACCGCCCGTCCCTCTCCCCGCCTGGGACCAGAAGCGCCTGACCAGCCCGTGACAAATGCTGACATCCTCCCTCCGGCCACTCCTCCCACCCGTCCCAAATCAGACGGCTACAGTGTGGTGACTTACCCTCCCTCACTGCCTCCAGCCTCACCCCTGCCCCTGCCCCTGTCCTCCGGAACATGAGCTCAGTCCCCGCAGGCCCCTGCCCCTGCAGCAGCCTATCAGGTGTCCGGCCCCGTGACTGGCCTTTGGAGATGTCCCAGGCTTGTAAGGGACCCTGGGCAGGACTCAGGGGGCGACTTTCCTGCGTTCCCCCTCCCCCCATTCCTGGTGGGGTGTGTTGGACACACCCCCAGTCAGCCCTTCCCCCACTCCTATCCCAGGCAGAAAACATTAATTGCTTTTGCAGCTCCAGAAAGATCATCCACTTAATTAAGACGGCCCTCCCTGTGAGCACCGGCAGCTGCTGGCAGGGCCTTAACAGGAGGCGGCTGGAGGAGAAGGGAGGGAAGGGGCGGGAGGGGAGCCAGGGGGAGTGGCCACTGCGCAGCAAGGCCCCATGGGTTGGCTAAATGTTCCCGGGGGTCAGGCCTCTGGTGCCCAAGGTCCCGTCGCGGGGAGCAGGGAGCCCAGCAGCATCTTAATTAATCCACAGAGAGCGCCGGCCCCCGCATCACCTCTGTTTCCAATCACTCAATCCTTCTAGTCTCCCAGTGATTTAATTAAAGGCTCTCTCCCTCCTCAGCAAGGTCTCATTTTCCTTAGAGCAGCACAGGCACTAGGAGCCACAGAGCTGGTCTGACTGGGTGTTTCCCTATCAGGACAGAAAGGGGTCAACAGGTGACACAGATTCTCCCCACCCTGTCCCCGACCCCGAGCAGGAGATCCAGGCACAGGAACCAGTGGCAGGGTCCCCTCCATCGGGGCTGTCACTTCAACCAGAGACCCAGTCGATCCTTCTCTAACACAGGAGTGTAAAAGTGCTTGGTTTCCGGAAGTCAAACTAAAACACAAATACCTGAGCAGATGCACGCTCCTGGCCCTGCGTGCGGACCGGCCCCGACCACAGGCTCGGAACGCGGTGTGGGAGCCCCGGGGCCGCCCCCTGGCTCTGTGAGTGAGGGAGTCAGGGCACAGGTGCGCTCGCTCGTCGTGGACAATCTAGGGCTGCTCTCGGGCGGCAATGGCAGAGCCGAAGAGCTGGGGAGAGCCCACAGACCGATCTGCTCTCTCCAGGAAACACTCGCCAACCCACACAGCACGGCAGGGCCTGCGGCTCCATCAGGAACCCTCCAGGAGCCCGAGAACCAAAACACTACCCTGCAGCCGAGAGGCCTGAGGACACACTGTGTGCCGAGAACACCCCCACTTAGAGGAGCTGAGTGAAGCTCAGAGGGTGAGCGACTGTCGAGACCACAGATCCGTGAGCTGTGCACAGGGCCTCTCTCCACCCCACCCTCCGATGCCAGGGGGTGCCAGCTCCTCCACACCACGCCGATGCCTTCCTTCCCCAGGTGTGAGCCCTGGAGGTCCCCCAGGCCCGACCTTCTCACCATCGCACAAGGAAACTGAGGTCACCCAGACAGTCATGACAGATGGGGAAGGGCCCAAGGCTCCAGGCCCCCAGCAGTGCTCCCTGCATCCTAGCAGGGGGGCACCTGCCCGGCAGGTGAGGCACTGGGCAGGTAACAGACGTCTCCATCTACTCCAGGAGTGGGGAACGTCCAGCCCACGGGCAGTATAAAGCCCACGAAATCATTTGGTCTGGCCCTGCCAAGGCATGAGGGGTGAGTTAATTAAATGTTGGACCAAATACAGCATGCGAATTTTAAGTTGATAATTCTGTACAGCCTGTGGATGATGTTATAAACATCCAAATGGCCGTTGGCAGAAAAAGAGCTCCCCACCCCTGACCTACACAATAGCCATGGATTTGGGTCTCATCACCCCACTTATCAGATAGAGGAAACTGAGGCACAGAAACAGAAAGGGGCGTATCCCAGGGCACGCGGCCAATACAGCCGAGGCAGGGACACGGGTTCTCCCAAGTTCAAAGCCTGCTTTTTGCCACCGTCCCCAGCTGCCTGGTGCACTGCGCCTGTCAGAGAAGCAGCGAAGGGCCACCCCTCTGCTCCGTCCGCACCACTGCCAGGCTGCACCAAGCCCAGGTCAGCAGCTTGGGTCACCAGGAGGCTCCTAGCTCCCCCTGCTGGTGTATGGTCGCCACAGCGCCAGTTCTCACCGGGTCATTCCCACCTTGGCCTTGCATGAGGTTCCACAGGCATCAGCATAACTGAGAGGCAGCGAGCACACGGTGGGGAGGAAAGCCGGAAAGAGACGGCTCTGGGGCTGAACAGGCACGAGTTCTAGCCCCTGCCCGCCACCTGCGGGCTCTGACCTCCAGCAAGTGAATGTGCCCCTCTCAGAGCCGCCCGACCTCTGGTAACCGCGATCCCACACCCAGGAAAGGGGGGACACAGGCCGTCCTGGGGACTCGGCAGGAGGGGTGCAGGGGCCTAGCAGAGGACCCGTGCCAGTCAACTGCGACCGTATGAGAACAGCCCAGTAGTGCGTCCCACTGTAGAGATGCTGAAAGCACTGTTACCGAAGGAGGAAGGAGACTAGTTTGGAGGGGCGACTCGTCCTGAGAAGGAAATGCCCTGAGCACCGCAGCCACCTCTCTGTCCCTCCTGATCGCTGCCCTGGGGAGTCACCCCAGCTCCCCCCAGCCTCTGGGGCGCCTCTGCCCTTCACGTGTTCAACGCAGGGACCTCAGAATAAAAATGACGACTGTGAGGATAATAACCATAGTTGAACTCTGCCAGGAAATGGACATACATCAACCTGAGGCTCAGAGAGACTACGGGATGCACCAGCCAGCAAGTAGTGGGCCCAGGACTCCAACCCAGACTGGGCAGACTCACTGCGTCTCCCTCAGCACGCCGTGGCCCACAGGGACCGACCAGCCGAGCACCCCTCCTCCAGGGCCTCGGGATTTTCCAAGGCTCATTCCGTCCAGGTGGCTGGTAAGACGCAGGTGCCCTGAAGTGCCCATCACAGGGAGCCTCCCCTCAATAGCTTCCCCTGGTCATCACCAGCCCCTGCGGGGTGGGCTGCTGCTGGGACATCGCTCCCTCACTCCCCATCTGTCTGGTTCTGGGAACGTCAGAAGAACGCAGAGAATGAAAGGAGCGACGCTGAGCGCTGGGGGAGGCGGTGGGCGCCCGGGGCACCTGGGCCTGACTCGGCCTCCCTCTGTCTACACGGAGCTGCCTTTTCCTTTTGTCTGTTTTCTGATAGTTAATACAACAAACCATCAGCGGCTCCTCGGCCCACAGAGAGTGTAACAACTGTATCTCCCACAAACCACCGAAGCCTTAAATTGCAGCCGGGAAGGTGACGGTGAGCGATTAGAATTTTTAAAAATCATATCCAAATGTGTCCCTACCTTGAAAGTAACACACTCTATTTTTTCTTCCCCAAATTCTTCCTGCTACAACCTGAAACCATTAAGCCTGGGAGGGGACCGACGGACCTGGATTTCATCCAAAGTCAGGAAATACCCAAATGGCCCTTGGCAGAAATTGTAGACGGGGCGGGGTGGGGAGATGGACTTGGAATCAAACAGTGTTTTTTTCTCCAGCCTTGAAAGGTGGAACCAAGGAGCAAGGGGAAAAAATCATCAGTGACAACAGCTAATAAATTTTGAATACTTATTACAAGAAACATTAATTTGCTAAATTGGCCCTGTAGTTAGATTATAAAAATGAGTCCAACTCAGGAGCACGGGAGGCAGCAGGGACGCGCTCTTCATGCCACGTGGAGGGCCACCACCTCCTCCCCGGGCACGGTCTCCAGGCCCAGAGCCCGCCCTCCACCCCCACCATGGGCTGAGCACAGCACCCGGCCTCATCGGGGAGCCTCAGTGCCCCTGGGGCTGTTTCATGACCCCCCTCAGCACCCTCACCCCATCCGGTGCCGCCCTAACTGGATGCAGAGACCCCTGTCAATACCTGGCAGGGATGTTCCCCCAGCGCCCGCTGTGCAGTGGTGAGGTGACTCAGCTTCCAAATCACACAAGTGCCAAGAGGTGGAGTCAGGTGGAAGCCTGGGAGGGGGATCCACACACAGCAGGGTTGGGCGCCCGAGGACAGAGCCTGGGTCCCTCAAGGACCAGGCCAGTGAGCGCTGCCCTGGGCTTCCTCCCAGCCCCACCGGGCTGGTGCCCACCTCCCACCTGGACCTGGACGGTCTGTGGGCTGGCCCTGGGCCCCCTGGCCCGCGGCTCCTGCTCACACTGCTCTTGCCTCAGGGCCACACAATTCTAGGCTTTGCCTTGCTGGTGTCAGGGCTGGAAGGTAACGGGGGGGGGGGGGGGCACAGGGAGCCTCGCATTGGATCGTGTCCCAGACACAGCACTCTCTGGCCTCCAGCGTCACCCGCTGCAGGTTACTTAGGGAGCCTCCATTTTCTCGGGTGTGAAAGGGGGAGAAGAGTTGGCGGTCAGCACTTCGATTCTGAGTGCAGATCTTGCTGGGGCTCAAATTCTAGCTCTGCTACTTCCTGGGTGACCTTAAGCAAGTTTCTTAACCTCTCTGTGCCGACAGTCCCCATCGATAAAACTGACGCCAGCATCTAACCTGCAGGGTTGCTGTGAGGATGAAATGAGAGCACCCAGCCTGCATCGAGTCAGCGCTGTCTTGGTGCCCACGGTTCAGTCGTAGACGCCGGTGGATGGGAAGATTAAAGACCCTGGTACGGGCCCTGGCACTCAGCAGGCACACAGGACACGTTATGAAACAGGAAGGAGGCGCCCATTCAGCCTTTCAGCACCGCCCTTCACTCCCCTGGCACAAAATCCTGAGCAAACAGGTGGATGAAAAAGTACCGAGTCAAAGGCCCAGGGGGAGCTAATAATTGCCTTAATTGTACCACGTCAATCAGAAAAGCCAGCCTCTTCCCCAGGAAAGGACCTTGGAGAACCAGACCCCCGACCTGCCCTACCCAACACAGGAGTCCTGTATCACAGACCAGTGAACTTGCTAGGTTCCCAGTGGCCCAGATGGGCTGGGGGTGGGAAACTAAGATAAACAGCCTGCTGGTCAGCCCTGCTGTGAGCAAATGCCCGGACAGCCCTGCCGGGTAAGGGCTGGGACGAAGCCGCAGGCGATTCAATGGCTCTCAGGGAGGCAGCAGCGCCTCAGAACATGTGAACGGCATTAAGTGGCAAAATCCTTTCCTTCCCTCCCTCCCATGCCCAGCACGTCTGGGGCCTCACCCAGGAGCCCTGCCTCCCCCCGCTGGGCCTCCTCCTGGGACCAGACGCCCAGGCCCCTGGGTTTCCGGCTGCAACCCAGGGTCAGGGGTAGGGGCGCGGGTTCCAGGCCAGACAGCCCGCCCTCAACTGACTTTGCCTCTTTCTAGCTGCGGCTCTGCGCGCCCTAACCACCCGCCTCGCCGTGTCCCCCTCGGTTTGCGAGGATGAACTGGCACTTACCGCGGGCTCCGGCGGAGTCAGTGATGGGACGGACGCGGGGAGCTTGGCACTGGGCTGGGCGGGCCCACATTCCTTCCGGCCTTCACTGCTCGGTCACCTAAAAGGCCAGCCGCTCACCTGATGCCACCAGGAGGCCCCTCTGTGGGGGGTAGGGGTGGGGGTGGGGGTGAAAGGAGAAACTTGACTCAGGTAAACACTTTGCAAACAGGAAACGTGGCCTCGGAGGGAAACTTAGGGTGCCCTCCTCTGAGAACCAGAACTGCCTGCTTGGTTTTGGTCCAACTAGCACTGTCCTGATTGGTCAGAATCATGGATCCTGATTGGTCACGATGGAGCTGCTCTGATTGGTCGGTAAATGAGATGTAGCTGTGCCCCTCTGATTGGCGGGGGCAGGGGGGCAAGTCTCAGCCTATTGGTCAAATATGATTCCAGGGCCCCCTTGATAAGGTTCAGGCCCAGTGGGCAGGGATGCGGTGCGCCTCTGTAAACGAGGGCTGTTCATCTCTGATTATGAACTTGGGCTCTGTTACCCTAAAGCAGTGGTTCTCAACCTTCTGGCCCTTTAAATACAGTTCCTCATGTTGTGACCCAACCATAAAATTATTTTCGTTGCTACTTCATCACTGTCATGTTGCTACTGTTATGAATCGTCATGTAAATATCGGATATGCAGGATGGTCTTAGGCGACCCCTGTGAAAGCGTCGTTCGACCGCCAGAGGGGTCTCGACCCACAGGTTGAGAACCGCTGCCCTAAAGAGACCTTTGGGGCAGGTGTATTCCTTCTTGTGGTCAACACTTGCCATTTCCTGGGCAGGTCACCTTAGTCCAAGCCTCTCTGATGCTGGCCCTTCTCTGCCTGGACCCGAGGGTGTGGTACCCACCGGAGACACGCTGCCGACACCTTCACCGCCTTCCCATCACCTGTTCCCTCCTCCGCCCGCTCGCTGTGGTGGAGTTTTTGAGGCCCAGACCTGTGTCCTTGGTAAGTTGTGTTCCTAGTTTGCAGCCCAGTGCCTGCTTGGCTGCTGGAGGTGTCAGTCAGTCTTTGCTGCATCGCTGAGTGAATGAACGAACACACAGTAGGCGCTGAGACAGGACCAGGAGAGGGAGGACAGCTGAGCACAATGCAGCTGCACAGATAGGCAGCACTGGGTGCGAACCTCGCTCTGCTCACAGGCGAGCGAGTGATACATCCCTGTCTGGGCTGCCATTTGTCATGGGACTCTCCTAGAACTCACCATGGACAACGGGAGGGGAAATATTGTGTTCCTACTATGTGCGCAGCCCACCTGATGCATGGACAAGATCACTGTTCTGGAATATTGCTCTGCCCTTCACACCCTGGTCTACCAGATGGCCAACTCCCCATGGCTTACTGAGTAAATCCATACCCATCATCTCTCATCTTGTTCTAGGTTCTGGCTTCTGGTTGATCTTTGTGCCTTTCCCCTTAGGGCTGTCCACCAGCCAACAGAACGCTTATGGCTCACCGTGCCCATACTATGCCGCCCCCAGGGGTCAGCTCCACTCTTACTTACTTAGGAATTCCCTTCCCCTCCCCTCACCCCAATCCTCGAAAGTGCAAAGCCTATCTCGTCTACTAACCCTGATCACAGGCCACCTCCTCCAGGAAGCTCTCCACTCATCCCACTTGGGAAGAGTCCCTCCTTCCCCTGAAGGCCTGACGCACTTCCGTCCCTGGCTTAGGGCAAGCTGTCACTTTCCTCCCTGTATTAGAGCAGCCTCAGGCTCTGCTGGGGTTGGGCGAGAGGATGGCACCAGTGAAGGCCAAGTGTGTGGGGCTGTGGACTCCGCCCTCTTCAACCACACCAGCCACCACTGCGTCTGTCTGCCCACCTGCTGATGCACCTGCACGAGGTTGCCTTTCAAGAAAGGGTCCTTAGAGGGAGCGAATCTTGACCTTGGTGAGTGGGACGGTGGGTGATGTCAGGCGACCCAGGGCTGGGCAGGGTGCAATAGGCCTCACCTAGATGTCAGCAGTGCTGTGCACAGAGCAGGGGCTCCAAAAGGTGTAGGCCTTACCCTCGAGCACCTGGACTGGAACCTGAGTCACACGACAGTGTCAGGAAGGCCTGATCGTGGGCACAAAGCGAACGGACAGGTGCTGCCACGTCTGGGCCGGCGGCAAATCGATCGCTGGCACAGACTACAGGTAAGGTCACCGACCCCAACACTGGGCCCCGAAGCAAATCTAAAGGCTTCAGAGGAGAAAGCCCATCAGGGCTGCATTCTAGGGGCCCTGGGCTGCAGATGGAGGGGGTCGAGGGGGGGATCTTGATTCAGGAGGGGGACGCAAACCATCCAACACATACTCAGGCAGAGACTGATTTTATTCCATCCACCTGCCTCCTTAGGAGGTGAAGAGTAAAAAGTGCATTTTTTTAAAAAAGCGAAAGAATGCCAAGCCTGTAAGCTGAGGCCCCACCTGGGACGGCGGAGGAAGAGTCATGGATTGTGGTTACTCCCATGATAAGCGCCTTGATCCGGGGGGGTGGGGGGGCGGACTTTGATCCTGGGGGCTCTGTGATAAGTCTGCCCCTCCTCTTCCCCGCAGGCCCCCGGCTCTGTGGTGCCGCCTCTCGCCAGGCTGCACGCAGTCCCAAATGCAGATTCAGCACCTCAGTGGGGTCAGGAGTCGGGGCTGGGATTCGGGAAGATGCTGATGGGGCCTGGGGGGGTCTCTGAAAGGAAGGGGGCGATGCGGTGTGAGCCCTGTCTGAAGAATTGATGCAGAAGTCTTTTCAGGAGCAGATCATTCAGGGTAAGGGGGGGTTGTGCTGGGGGGTCCCCTATTGCTGCGGATGCCAATCACCTTGCCCACCCAAAGCAGGACAAGGAGCCCCCATGGCGGCCGGCGGATGGGAGGAGCACAGAGAAGAGCAGCAAGGACAGCCCCGGTCAGCAGCCTCCCTCCCGGTCCCCTGGCGCCCTGCAGGGCCTGGCAGCCCGGCCCTGGCGCTGGGCGTCCTCAGAGCTCCTGGGCCAGCTGCCCCCCCGCCGGCTCCTCCGCGGGCTGCATGGCCTCCTGCACGTAGACAATGAACTCCGAGGGCTCCCCACCCTGCGTGTACACGGTCACCGTCTCGATGCCCTCCACGTCGTCCGAGGACACGACCAGGTGGTGCTGCTCGGCCAGCTCCACGGACGCCTGCTGCAGCGTCTCCTGGATCATGACCGTGTGGTTGGAGCTGGGCTCCTCGTCGGTGACCTGTGGGAGGCAAGAGAGGGCACGTCACGCAGGGCCTGCCTCTGGGTCCGGCCATGACAACAGTCACCCACGGCTTACGGAGCACCTGGGACGCCCCAGAGCGCGTGCTCACCGCACGGAGGCCTCTCCACGGGCTGCACTCGCTCCCGGGTACAGGTGCGGCGTGAATAACGGTCCACTGGCTGCCAGAGGCCACGGTGCCCAGTGGGACACCGTCTGCTGGGGAAGACACAGCCGCAGAAAGAGCCCTGGGTGCAGGGCTGGGCCACTCCCACCAGGGGGCGCAGTGCAGGGTGGGTGGGGTCGGCCAAGGCAGAGAGGGCAGGTTCGAAGGTGGCAGTGACTCCAGGGGAGAGGGGAGAGGTGGGCTTGCTCCCACGAGCTCCTGTTCATGGCGCCTCCTTCCCAGCCAGCAGGGGGGCCTCCCCTCCCTGCCCACCTGGTGACACGCCATGACTTCACACTGGAGACCCCAACTGGCTGGGACTATACCATGACTATACCGTGCCCTGTGGGCAGGAGGGGCTGGCAGCTGGCAGGGGCCACGGTCCCTCAGAGAGGAGTTGGAAAGGCGCCGGGGGTGGGCTCCACACAGAGGGAGGACTGGGAGGAACGTCGAGTCGCTGACAGAATTCACCAGGAGCCAGAGAGCTGCTCCGAGTGGAATTATTAGTGCATCTCGTCTGATGTGTTTTTCTGGCGTGAATTGAGACCTTTTTCTTATTCCTTCTTTTACTGCTTGTTTCAATTTCATTTGAATGGGAAAATGTACTGTGAACTAAGACGTTAGAAGTAAATATTGATTCATTTCACTCTGGGGGGAGCACCTGACAGGGTGGGGGGCGGGGGAGGGAACACACAGCGAATGCTTTTCTCCTCTGAACGGCCCGTCATTTCCACAAGGGGTGGGGGGGCGAGATACAGGGGGACACTGGTGATTTAGATGGGCCCTGACCCCACAGGTGCCAAACACGCCTCCTGCTGTTCAGTGAACAGATGAGACAGGTGGGCCGGGAGCAGGCATGGGCCCATAGCCCGAGGCCGCCGGCCGCCACTCAATGGCCAACCCCCTGGACAGAGTTCCCTGTTCACCTTTCCAGAAGATTCTGCCGCCTGGCACAATGTGCCACCCTGCTAGCTGCTCCCATGGCCTCTGGGACTCTATCCCCAGCCCTCCCACTGCCCGTCTGCCTGCCCACGAAGCCTGGGCACTCCTGGGTCTCCATCGCCGACTCCCTCCCTGTCCCCACGGAACCCCATGGAACCCCACCCGGCCCTTGCAGCTTCCACACAACATCTCATGGCGTGAGCATTTCTGTCCCGGCTTACAAGTGGGGACATGGAAGCTTCCAGGGGGCCAGGGACTCATCGAAGGGCAAACAGCTGGGAAGCAGCAAGAGCTGGACCTGAGCCTGGGTGACCCCGCGTCCTGAGACCTCGCGGAGGGTGCAGGGTGGCGGCAGCTGAAGGGAGCACAGGCCACAGTGAGAGGGCTGAATTCGTGCTCTGCCCTGTCCCCACCCTTTACGGCTGGCTGTCTGGCTGTCACCATTCACTGTTCAAGTCAATCACTCCAGGGCCTAACCCATTAGCACAGGCTGGAAACCGTTCTCCACGGCAGACATCACACGGCTTCACGGTGTCATTACCCCTGGGACGGGCGCTCCGTTCTCCCCAAATGCCGATCTAACACATCTTGCGGGTGAATTATGAGCAGCACAGAAAGCTTAACCCAGGGGACGTACAGATTATCCATAAACCGGCCGAGGCCTGCACTGCTGCCGCCTCCAGTCCATGGAGCCTGGACCACATCACTGTGCGGCCAGCGCTCTGCTGGCTCCTCTCTCGGGAGGGGCGGCTTCCCTCGGGGCCCCCAGGCCCCCAGCTCCAGGATGGCTGCAAAACACTCTCCCTTCCCTGAATTAACCATTTCACTTTTCCTTCTTGGCTTCCGTTATAAAATTCAGTGCTGAATGCACAGATGAGCTTGGGTAGCTCTGATAACACACACCTCTCCCGGGTTTCTGCTCCCACGTCACAGATCTGCCCGACAACCTTCATCAAACAGCCCCAGCGACTCCCTCCCCTTTCCCCGTTTCTCCAGGCTCCTGGTCACCACGTGACATCCTTTCTGTCTGATCTGTGTGCTGTCTTTTTCTCACTAGTCACCGCCTCGAGCGCAGGCCCTGGTCTCCTGGACCCCGGGGGCCCTGCTGCTGCAGTCGGCAACTACTGAATACCTCCGACCGAGTGCCTGAAAGAACGGATAACTAGGGAAGAGGCTGCGGCCGGCACATCCCTCCTCCAGGAGCCTGAACTGGATTCTAAGTCAGATGCCCTGTCCATCCTGGCTCTGAGGGGCTCACTATGTTCTTGGTTTTAAGTATTTGTGTAACCGAGACTCGGCCTTCTGTACAGCGAAGCAGGAGACAGTAGAGAGAGGAGTGCGGACAGACAAAAGGATGGTCTGCTGATCGGACGCTGTGCACTGTGACAGAGGCAGCCCCTGAGGCTGGAACAGGAGGAAGTGAGCCCATCGGTGTGACCTTCACTCAGAAACGGAGCACTTCTTCCTGCCGGCACAGGCACGCGGTGTGGGTCTGGTTGGGGGTGCTGGGATTTAGGAGGCCAGCCCACGCGGCCCCTCCTGGCTCTCTGGCTGCCCCCACGCGTGGGCTCACTGTGCCTCAGGCCCCGAGGGAGCTTCTCATGACCATGTGCCCAAATGTGTCCGCATCCTGCTCACTGCCACGCTGGGATTCTTCAGAGAAAGTGAATGACAAGTTCCGAGAATTTTCAGAATTTTCAAATCTATTACACCTTTCCCCCGAAACACACCTCCATCCACGGAGCGACTGGAAACACAATTCCAAGATAGAAACGGACACGCGTGAGACTAGACCCACACATGCCGGTTCTATTAGGGAAGTGAGTTGGAGGCGAGGCGAGGGCCCTTACCTGTTTCACCACGGTCACCGTCCCCGGAGCCATGGCAACCACGGAGGCCACGGCCGTGGCGTCGTGGGCCTCGCTGCCCAGCTCAATGATCTGCTGGAGGATGTTTACCGCTGTGGGGTCCAGCCGGTCACCTTATGGGGAAGAAACAGACGGGACCCCTTAGGCCGCTGGTCCCGAAGGTCCCGAATGCAAACAGCCAGAGCTCCAGCCCAGAGGCTCCGAACCCAAGTGTGGTGACACGAGACCACCTCTCAAGACGGAGGCCTGGGCAGCGCCAGCCACGGCGTCAAGGCAGAGGTAGGGGCCCCGGGTACACGGGCAGGCGGTCGGCAACAGGCTCCGGGCAAAACACCCGGGGATGTCTCACTGTCCAAGCGACGGGCACCTAGTCCCAAACCTATTAAGCTTGGGTTCTACTGGAATCATCTCAAAAAACTGGAATCCAGCCCGGCCGGTGGGCTCAGTGGTTGAGCGTCAACCTATGAACCAGGAGGTCACAGTTCGATTCCCTGTCGGGCACATGCCCGGGTGCAGGCTTGGTTCCCAGCAGGGGGCGTGCAGGAGGCAGCCGGTCAATGATTCTCTCTCATCCTTGATGTTTCTATCTCCCTCTCCCTCTCCCTCTGAAATCAATTAAAAAATATATTTTTAAAAAATTAAAAGATTAGAATCCATGTTATCGGGTGGCTCCTGAGATACCCGCCTGCCCTCACCATCGGCCTGACCCCCGTGGCTCTCCTGGACACGGAGCCCTGAGCCCGGCCGTCGTTCACTAGGAGGGAGACCAGGGCCTGCTCTATGTTGTCAGCACATCGTGACGCCTCCGCCCACGTCCGCATCCTCAGGGCGGGTGTCTGCCCCCCGGGGATCAGTCAGTGAGAGGCGGGGAGGTGGGTACTGTGTAAAGGGCAGGATGGGCACATGACCGCGGCAACAACGACGTTAGTGACCTCACCACCTTCACACGCACCCCCAGGACCCCCCCCCCACATGTAACACCCACGCTACCGCTCTCGGAGGTGTATCTCAGGTCCTGCAGCGCGGCCACCGCGGCCTGCGTGCCCTGGACGTCCTCTTCGGCCTCCGCGATGTGCAGGTACTGGGCGGCGGGCTCCTCGGGAGTCTCTGTGGCTGGCTGAGCAAACACATGACACCCGAGTGACCTTCTGGACGGCCCCTGCCCCCCGAGTCCCGGGAGGAGGCAAGAAGACAAAGCCAGGGCACTCCGCAACCTCTCACTGTTTCCCGAGGAGCCGGCTGCTCCAATAACCCCACTTCCCAGGGAGAAAACTTCCCTTTGCGGACACGGAGGTTCTAGCCCCGCTCCGGTGGGCAGCCCCCTGCTGACGCCCTTGCCCGGGAACAGCCGTGCAGATCAGACTGGAGGTGCCAGGGACTCCTGTGCACGCTCCCCTGATGGCTCCTGTCTCTGCCCACGGCGCCAGCACCGCCTCTCAGCGCCCCCACACCAGCGCCTACTGCCCCATGGCTGGCAGAGGAAGGGCACTGCGGTGGGGGTGGCGGAGGGCAGGAGAGGGGGTGGCGATCAGGTAATATGTACAAAGCCTGCAGCACAGGTCCCGGCGCCGGGTCAGAGCTCAGTACGTCTTAGCTGTTCGTGCCTTTTTATTTTTATACGACGGGCACGATAAACAAAACTGCACACAGAAGACGTATCTGTGCAAAGTGAGGGCTCATGAGCGAAGAAGGAGCGACTGTGACGGAGCGAGAATTTCACACGCACTAGACGGGAATGAAGACCTCGTCCTGGAGGGGATGCGGAGGCCCAGGGAACTCTGAGGGAAGCATCACGGTCAACAATAGCGAAGAACAAAAGGGAGGGCTTCGCACAAGATGGACAGGAGCCAGGCGTGCCCTGTGAGCACGGGTCAGCGACGGGCAGGCTGGGAAGAGCCCGGATCACTCTATTCCGGCCAAGTTCACTCAGGCGTTCCCGGCCCGGAGGAGGAGGAGGAGGAGGAGGAGGAGGAGGAGGAGGAGCAGCTCACAGGCACGGCCTCCCGGCTCACCCCATGGCCAGGAGACAGGATGTGCAGAGGTAGGTGCCCAGGCTTCCCAGCCAGGAACCCAGTGCCTGGCTCACATCCGTGGAAGAAGGTCGGGCCGGCCCCGCCTCGGCAGCCTCACCTCCCACTTGGGCTCCCCTTCCGTCTCCACCAGCTTCAGGCCGTGCTTGCTCTTCAGGTGCCTGTTGAACTCCCAGCGGGTGCCGTAGACAAAGCTGCACACGGGGCACTTCAGGCCACCTGCGTGGGGAGAGGCAGGCGGTCAGCGGGGGAGCCCCTCCTGCCCCCACGTAGGAGGAGGAGGGTGCTCATGTGGGATCCCAGCTCCCCGGGCGCCGAACGGGAGAGCCATGGGCATGCTTTTGGGGGCAGAGGCTTCTAAACGTGATGTGTTTTCTCCACTCACTGAGTGACACTTGCAGAGCGCACTGGTCTGTCCGCCCCCATAGCCACGGGTTCCACAGCCTCGATTCAACCAGCCACGGGTTGAAAATATATTTGTTTTTAAAGATACGTTGTTGTTGATGTGCTAGGCCAGTGGTCGGCAAACTCATTAGTCAACGGAGCCACATATCAACAGTACAACGATTGAAATTTCCTTTGAGAGCCAAATTTTTTAAACTGAAACTATCTAGGTAGGTACATTGTTATTAACTTAATTAGGGTGCTCCTAAGACTTAGGAAGAGCCACACTCAAGGGGCCAAAGAGCCGCATGTGGCTCGAGAGCCGCAGTTTGCCGACCACAGTGGCAGTCAGACCTATGAGGGTTGTGTCTGCACAGATTCTTTTTGTCGTCGCTATTCCCCAAACAACACCGCGTGTTCATTGCCTGAGACACTGGGAGTGACCGAGGTGACTTTACACCGAGGGCGGGGTCGGCAGAGCGAGAGCCACCGACGCCAACTCCTCCACCCCGAGCGCATCCCAGGAGAGGCGGCTCGGAGAGACACTATTTCCTGACGGTCCACGCTCTCCTCTTTTTAGGCGAAACCTAACGAGCTGCTTTTTCATGGCCAGAGGATAAGAAAGCTTTGTTATCGTCTATTAACCATCTATTAAAATCCTATTTTCCTATGATCGCTTTTTAAAACTCCCCGAGGTGTGAGACTCGTCACCTTTTCCTCTTCTTGATGAAACTGATGCTGGTTCTATAAAGACAAGAATGAGGCAACAAACAAAAGCAAACCACCCAAGGCTACACTTAGGCCTTCACGTGAAATGAAAGATTCCTGCTCTGGCTGGTCAGAAGCTCGGCCCTGGACTGAGGGGTCGCAGTTCCACTCCTGATCAAGGGCACGTGCCAGGGCTGCAAGTTCAATCCCTGGCCCTTGGTTGTACACATGTGGGAGGCAACCACTCAATGTGTTTCTCTCACATCTCTCTCCCCCCCCCACCCCTTCCACTCTCTTTAAAAACCAATGGGAAAAATATCCTCAGGTGAGGATTGACAGCAACAAAAAAGATTCCTTACAGAAAACTAATTAAGGGAGGAAAACATCCTTACATTATGTTTAAATTAAAATTAATATAATAACGTCCCCACATTAATTAAAACTTCCACCTTGGCCACAGCGATGTTAATTAAAGAACCAGTGGAAGTCTGTAATCTAGACCAAGGGTGTAACTCTGCCAGGAGCTGAGAGAAATTAATTCCTCCCTCACTTCACGACATTACAGGCCAGGCACAGTAAGGTGAGGGGGCAACTGGGCGACCCTCCCTGCAGGGCTGATGAGCAGCGCCCACCCTGAGAACGGCACACCCCACACCACCATCTCCCCATCAGGCCCGATGACCAGGCAGAAGGACAGAATTTCAGGAGCAATTTTCAAAATCGAGCGTGGCATCCTTCGCTCTTTGGGGAACGCAATATATTCTGGAGGAGTTTCAGGCATTGAAGTCCGCATGCTCCTTTGTGGTGGCTGATGTGATTGGAAATTCAATTTCATTTTCAATAATCTATCTCCCGGGACGGCCTGGACGCCGGGCTGGGGAGTGGAGGCCGGAATGCGCTGGCTCACTCCACCCAGAGCCACTGCCTGAACCTCCCGGGGTGAGGGGAGTTTTCTCTCAGGTGAAAACGCTGAGGCTCGAATCCCACAAACAGGCACTGCAGGCGGCAGAACGGCCCCACAGGCACGGGCATCCTTATCACTGCAGCGGGAATGCCACCCTCTGTGGCAAGGGCTTCAGAGAGGGGATGCAGTTAAGGATCTGGAGAGGGGTGAGGACTCCAATGTAACCCCCAGAGCCCCTCCAAGAAGGGAGGAGGAGGGGAGGCCCCAGCACTGGGACATGAGGCTGCTGGCCATCGCGGGCTCTGAAGGTGAAGGGAGGGGCTGACCCTAGAAGCTGGCAGAGGCCAGGAAATGGATTCCCACCAGAGCCGCTGCGTACAGACTCGCTGGCAAAGCTGACTTTCCCCAGGAGACCCGTCCTGGACTTCTGACCTCCAGGAAAGAGCGGCAGCTGGAATACCACAGGCTGCACCCACTTTCAGCTGAATTCATAGAGCGCAGACATAAGTACAACGGCATTTCTCCGTACGGCAACAGCGTGTGCGCTAAACCCTCCCAAGTGGGAATACGTGACTAATTATTGAAAAAAGCAGCCAAAGAAACTCCAAACTTCTCAATGATGGGAGAGGCTCCATCCACCCAATCCTCTTTAGTGTGAATGTTCTGGATGGTTTTTCCTTGTCAGGATAAGCCATCTGAGGACTCAGTAAATATTTTGGGGTAACCTAAAGAAGCCCCCCTGTAACATGCTTGCCACAGCAGTCTCTGTCATTGCAATACAAGAAAAGCCTGGAACCCCCACAACGTTGAGCCGCAGGAGCATGAGCGTGGATAAACAAGAGAGGCCCGGTGCCCAGGGCTGTGTCACGGAGAGCCTTAGAAATGACGACGAGGAAGACCAAAAGGCAGCGGCACGCCCGTGCCAGTCAGTGTAAAACAGCGAGAGGAAGCCGTGACCGCCCGTGTATGCAAAGTGCGTGCTTGGACCCAGCGCAGAAGGCAGTGCAGACGAATGAGCTGGGGGGCAGAGGGGATCTGTGGGTACATTATGACGGTTTCCTTTCCCATTTCCATTGAGGTTGCTCTAACACGGCCAAGAAGGAACCCTGGTGAATAGTAACAAGGAGAAGGAGGGTGACATGGCGACGATGAAGCATTAACAGCACGTTCAGGGGCCAGGATTAAGGGACCAGAGGTCGCGGCTCCGCAGAAACGCGGCCTGGCAGGGACTGCCCGGGCCCCGGGCCAGCACGCGCCTACCTTGCCGGACGAGCGCGTCGGCGGCCAGCTCCCCGGCGCCCACGTTGGCGTACTCCTCGTTGGGGTGCTTCCTGTTGTAGTGCCTCTTCAGGGAGCCCGAGATGTTGCAGGAGTAATGGCAGTGGGCGCAGCGGAAAGGCTGTGGCGACAAGGCGGACGGTTAGGGGAAGGTGAGCCCAGCCCAGATGGAGCCCGAGGGATGGGGAGCTCGACCACTGAGCCACCCCAGCCGGGCCCAGGCCAGGTCTTCACGGCCTTCAGCAAGCACAGAGCCGCCTCTGCTGTAAAATAAGGCCAGAGACTAATGAAACGACTGAGGGGAGTAAATGCTGTGAAACCATGGGGACCACAGGTTCGAAAGTGGCTGCACGGAGGCCATTCTCTCATCACCACAAACAGCAGTAAACTGATCGTGCTCATTGCTTCTCGCGCCGGAGCTTAGAGGACTCTTCCGCATCCTCCGATCATTGATTTTTTGTAATCACTTGTGCTGGCAAAAATGCAATATTTCTGAGACGATAGCGCGAGTTATTAGACAGACAGGATTTTAATTTAACATAAGTCGATCCAATTTCCTTTTTTTTTTTCCAGAAGTGCTTTAAAAAAATCTCACCCCCTAGGAAGCAGAAGGTGGCGTGAGGTTTTCAGCAGCGGCAGCTCAGTTCTGACAATGTAATAAACCGCCCGCCCTGCATGCCCTTCTTTCTCCTCGAACTACACGAGCTGCAGGGAGGAAGGGGAACTGTGACCTCAGACCCCTCACCTCCTACTCAGCTGAGAACCGAAAAGCAGACCGAACGCCAGCCCTCTCCTGCCCACGCTCCCTGCCCGGGGCTCAGTGACGCCCTGACCCGGGGACACGCTCCGGCTGCTGAGCTCGACCTCCGTGGGCATTTTGCTCAGGGGTTTCGCTTGAGTTTGATAACTAGACACGCGACTGCGGGCTCGTGTGCTCACAGCAGCGAGGGGAGTGGAGACGGGCCCACGGGCCCCTCTGCGCGGGCTGGGAGAGGCGCCTTCTGGAGGGAGACCAGCTCCGGCTAAGGGAGACCAGGACAGAACCCAGAACACCACCTGCTCCTGAGCACGGCGCTTCTCAGTCGTTGGTGAAAAGACTTAGCTGAGCACATTCTAATCTGACAACACAATGCATGGCTCACTGAGGACCGGCTGGTGTCACACACACATCGAACAGAAATGCCACGTCACAGTGTCTTCCCGACGACGGTCAGGCTGGTTTCCCTTCTGAGAGAACGAGCTCGCCTCACCCACGAGGTTCCGGCCCCAGGAGAGAGGCCAGGCCCGGCCCGGGCCCACGGGCAGAGGGAGGGCCAGAACATTTGTCTAACAGGCCAGGCCTGTTTCGGAGCGAAGTCCGCGGTAAGAAGCACGGTCAGCAGTACGTCTCCCTGAGCAGTTTCCGAAATGGACAGACTCAGAAAACTGATTTCAGACTGATTCTTTCGTGGTTTTTTTGCAGACTTGCACAGCCACACACCACATTTCTGACTTGCTTTCCAGAACTCACAACCTCCCGGTGCACTTGGAGCCTCACAGACCACAGACCAAGTGCACGCTGCCCAGCGCTGGGCCCTGGGACGCGTCTCAGCTCGAGGCAGAAAACGGCGGGAAGCAGGACGCCGAGGGAAAGACGGGTCCGGCCAGGCCCTCGTCCGGGGAGCGGGCTCTGAGAGCAGGGCAGGCCTGCAGCGCTGGGCGGCACTGGGCAGGAGACACTCTAGGGGCAAAGGCGAGTTCATGAAGCGCTCCCTGCGGGAAGGGGCCTGGGAGAGGCTCTGTGGTGAGCGACACATCCGTGTGGCCAGGCATGTCTCCCAGGGATGTACCAGACAGGTGAGGGGGGCTGGTCCCACCCTGGAGCACACAGGCATGTCACAGGCACCGCGTCTCACTAAGGCTCCTAAAGAGGACGGCACTGCCCAGACAGGACCACCTTCCAATGAGCAGAGAAAGGAAGACACAGGGTGGAGTGTGGACAGAGCTAGCATCTGCGATGCACTTGCCAGCCCTTTTGTAAGCACTGACTACGCGCCTTCTGTAGAGAGACAGGAGGCACTGCCGTGTCCCCGCATTGCAGGGAGGTTGGAGGCCACACAGGCAGCAGGGGGCAGGGCTGCAGGCAAGACAGAGCGACCACAGGGCCAGGATGTATGCAGTCAGAAAAGGAAGGGCTCACGCAAAGCTGCCCGCTGTTCCTTCTCCCAGTGACAAAGCCCGAGGGCCCGCATCGCCCGCCTCCCTGCCCTGCCCGTGAGCCAGGCTGCGTGGAGAAGACCGCCCAGAGGGCAGGCCGAGCTCCTGGTGACGGGATCCGCGTAGCCTCCTGGCGACAGTAGCAGCCTGCTGCCTCGGTGCGGGCGGGAGGGGGGCACGCGAGCATTTCCTGGGCACCCGCTCTGTGCAGGCGCGTGCTAGGCATGGTCAGCGATCCCACGGGCGGGGGGTGAGTTGGGGTGATTGTTTACAGCGGTGATGGGAACTGAGACAGGAGGCGGCTGAGGAGTGGGAGAGAGTGCTACCAGCTAGGGTGAGGGCGGGAACCCACTCATCCCGTGTTGTCAGTCCCGCCATCTGAGCCAGGACCTGGGCTAGAGGAACTAGAGGCCCCGCCCAGGAGGGGGAGGGGCCAGGGGGGCTCTGGGGTTCTCCATCAGGCCCCTGCCCAGGACGGGGAGGGGCCGGGGGGGCTCTGGGGTTCTCCGTCAGGCCCGTCTCACGCCCAGCGGGCAGAGTCCCAGCAAACACCTCAGACGTCACTTCCCACGCCCACGTCCATACACCAGCAGCAGCAGCAGCAGCAGCAGCAGCAGCAGCAGCCATGCTAAGGGTCAAGCTGCCACGCGCCGGGCCCAATTCTTTATGAGGCAAATTTGCTGGAGTGGAGTTGTTGTCAACAAGCGAACCAGAGGCAAGGGCCACGTGAATACTAGCATCTGCATTAAAGGAGAATCCACTAGAGGGACGGAAGGACAGGGCGGCCGCCCTCTCCCGGCCCCTGCGCGTACTGGGCACTGGGGTGGGCACTCCCGGGCACCATCCCCAGCTCTGCAGCAGGCGGATGGGCATCCTCACACCTGTGGGGTCAGGGGTTCACTAAGGAATCCAGGATCTGAGGGCGCATGTGCTTGTCCCCAACGCCCCATTCCTTCCTCCAAGTCCCTCGGGTCTGAGGGCAAAAGCACGCGTCCTCCCCATGTGCCCCCTCCTCCCCGTGTGCCCTTTCCTGCACACGCCTCCTGGCCTCCCTGTGCCAAGGACAGAGGATGCCACCCTCCTGAACGGAGTCCGAGGCCCAGCTCCTTCCTCCGTGAGCCCTGGGGCCCGGAGGCCAAGGGCGCATCTCCCTTCGGAAAGGCCGTGCGTTGCAGCCGGACCACCCGCGCTCCCGGGCACCTTACCTTGAAGGAGGCGTGCTGCTCCATGTGCCGCAGCAGCTGGGGCTTCTGGGCCGCCGTGTAGTCACACACCGTGCACTTGAACTGCTTCCCTGGGAAGAAGGAAGGGCAGGTGAGAGGCGCCAGGCTCCCCCTCCTGCGTGTGCAGGCAGCGCCAGGCCCGAGCCCCGGGCACTCGAGGACGCCCGTCAGCAGGAGTTCGGGGTCTCAGGGGAACCGGCAGGGAGGGGCGCAGACAGAAGGCGGCCGGGCCGCCACAGGGGAGGGTGCTGGACGCCGGATAATGCTTCTTTGCAAGTCCTACCAGAATCCCTCTTACCTCCGCATGAGAGGGCGGCTGGACTGGAGGGGGCTCCAAAGGCACTGGGCTGAGCTTCAAAGGGCTTTTAATTCATGACTAGAGACTCTTGCCTGAGCACGTACCATAAAGGCACCGTGTGCAGCATTCACCCCCCACCCACCTGCTACAGGTGAGCAGAACCACGTACAAACTCGAGCGCACACCCCGTCTACACTCTCTGAAGTCAGAGGGGGCGCGGCACAGCACGGCTTTTGGCGGTGAATTCTTGCACGCTGTCGGCGTCCGTACAAAGGGCTTCATCGGGCCCTTCACAGACTGATGTCTCTCTGTGCCTGTTGACAGGCAAACCCGTTTCAGGGAAGCCTCCCCCAGATGACCCAGCCCTCAGGAGGCCCGAGGATGAGTCCTCGGGAAACAGGAACGAACAGGGACAGGGCACGTTAAGGCGCCGATAACTGTGGAAAACTAGGCTCCCTCGCAGGTGGAGGACGGGGTGACTGCTGCATTCCTTTCCGCTGCGTTAAAAGGTGCCGCGAAGATCCACTGAACAGCGAGCTCCTCTCCCATATTTTAAAACATCGAATCCACAAGCATCGATTTCATGGAACTGGGAGACGAGACGGGGATCACTGCCAGGTTTCCAGGCTGCGGTGTCCCAGCCCCTCTGCGCAGCATACTTTACGTTGTTGCTGCTTCTTTCCACTCGTTTAATCAACACAAATCAATCCACAAAAGCCTCCTACACATAAGACACAGTTCTAGGCGCCGGGGATACAAAACAAATATAGTAAAAGTCCAAGACCCCTGCTCGCGGAGCTCCCCGTCCAGCGGGAGATGCAGAAAACCACAAGGAAGAGAAAGAGCAGGAGGCTGAGGGGGAACAGCAGGAGCGTGGAGGAGAGCAGGAGTGACTGGTGGAGGGCCCAGCGGCGGAGACAAAAGTGGTGAAGAAGGAAAGGGCAGCCCACGAGGGAAAGGTAAGCCAAGGAGGGACGCTAAGAAACACAGGGAGCCTAGCTGGTGTGGCTCAGTGGATAGAGCATCGGCCTGTGGGCTGAAAGGGCCCAGGTTCGATTCCAGCCAAGGGCACATGCCCGGGTTGCAGGCTCGATCCCCAATAGGGGGCGTGCAGGAGGCAGCCAATCAATGATTCTCTCTCATCACTGATGTTTCTATCTCTCTCCCTCTCCCTTCCTCTCTAGAATCAATAAACTATATTAAAAAAAGAAAGAAAGAAAGAAACAAACAAACAAACAAACAAACACAGGGAGCCTAGCTGGTTTGGGGGGCGGGGGTGTGATTCTGTAACACAGTCTCTAGGGAAGGTGTCCCGGGAAAGGGACCCTGGGGCAGAGGCCTGAAGGTGGGAACAAGGTCTCCAGTGACATCGGGGAGAAGGTGCCGGCTCCCGGGGGAAAGCGACCGGCTCCCAGCCCGGCCAGGGAGAGCGCACCGGCGCCTCTGTCCCTGCACCACCTCCCAGATGCCCAGCACGAGGCTCAGAGGGGCCCAGAGAGGTCAAGCTCACGCCTCCGCTGCAGCGCACCAGAGAGAATGAGGTGGTCAGGAAGGCTTACTGTTCCCGCAGATGTGGAACTCATAAGCCGTCGCGTGACGTATTGCCCCATTACTCAGGATACGGCTGCTTCGCTGTCACTGTATTTTTATTGTTTTGATTGTGGGTTTTCCCCAGCCTCTGCTCACGTGGGAACAGCTCTGGCTCTGGCTTTCCTCTGCCTCAGGCAAGCCCTGGTCCTTCATCGGACAAATCCCAGCTAAGCATTCAGTCTTTCCCACTGACTCCCTGAAGCCCAACCCAGTTCCTGCCCAGGATCCCACAAAAGCTCCCACGGTGGGGAGGGGGTCCCCAGAACGTCCTTGAAGGTCGGACCATGGCTACCTCACCTCTAGTTCTGTAATAAAAGATCTTTATTGCAATCACTTGGATATTTATCATAAACTCCTACTCTTACATGTGATTATGCTAAGTAACAATATATTTACAAACATAGCTTGTTAGTCTTGTGACATAGAGTATTCACAAGGCCCTCACGGAATGTAAAGAAAAACAAAAAATATTAAAGGCCTTTTAGGTTCAGTTGCCTGTCTTCCTACAATTCGCCTTCCTTGCTCTACCCAGCCCCTCAGGATGACCTTCTCCGCCACTGTGACCGAGGCCCACCGCCCTCCCGCCCACCAGGACTCACGCCGCCTCCCAGTGCTCCCTCTCCTCCCATCACTGCGCCCACCCTGTCCACGGCGCACACTCTCCTCCCACTGACAATCACCTCCCAGAAGGTAGGCACCGCTCCTCATCGACCCTGTGCCCCAGAACCTACCTTCACGGCCGGCATAGTCAGAACTCAGTCCATGGCTCTTAACGAGCGAATGAAATTAGAAATCCACTTCACACTTTACTAAGGTCAGATCTGCCCGACAGAGTCTGTGCTTTAGACTCAGCCCCGTTGCGGACTGAACGTGAAAACCCGGGCGGGGCTTGGATGAAAAGCGCCCCCAGTGGGAACACCAGGCGGGGTGATCAGGGGCGCCCCCAGCGTCTCAGGCTTGGGGGATGGAGGGCTGAGAGGGTTGCAGCTGCAGAGCCAAAGGCTGAGGCCTCCGGGGATGCCCATTCCCTGAACCCTTCCACGCTCTCCCACACTGTCCACACGCACGCACACACGTGGCATACACACATGCACACACATGCACACACACACAAGCCCTTGTGGTGTCAGGCGCGGCTCTAGCACTGACTGACATGGGGCCGCGGCTGCTGCCTCTCAGAACGAAAATTCCACAAGACGTGCCCTCACCTGCCTGACACCCACAGTTGCTGCTGGACTCGGGGTGCCAGCCTCACGCCACACGGGAGGGAGGCACGTACTCACCGTCTGCGGTGTGAAGGAGCTTGTGGCTTTTCAGCGTCCCCTTGGACTTGAACTTCTTGCCGCACATGTCACAGAGGTGGGTCTTCTCCGTGCTGTGGCGATTCATGTGCGCCTTGAGGTTGCTCTTGCTGCGCGTCGCGTACTCGCACAGAGAGCACTTGAAGGGCTTCACGCCTGCCGGAGAGACAGTACATCCATGCCCACACGTGTACGTCTCCGTGTGTGTACCCACCCCACCCTGAACAAAGCGCAGGGCTTGCCCTAAACACGCCGCACACTTTCCACGCCCGCTCTTCCCGGCTGCGCCCCCGACTGGGCCGCCCTCTCCTCCTGAGCCTCCAGGCCTCCCCTCGGTGCCTCCTCCTCCTCCTTAAGCACATGCCCCGTGTCCCGGCCTCTGTGCCCAAGCCCTGCAGCTCTCAGCCCGCTGTGCTGCTCAGGCCACTGCAGGGCGCTGTCCACACATCTCTCCCCACAGCCCTGAGCAGCTCCTCCGCCAGATGCTCCTCAAATCCACCTCCAATGCCTTAAACGGAACAAAATTAAACAACCAAGGGCCTTGGTAAAAAACCAATGGGGCCGGCCGGCGTGACACAGTGGTTGAGCATCGACCTGTGAACCTGGAGGTCACGGTTGGATTCCCGGTCAGGGCACATGCCGGGTTGCAGGCTCAATCCCCTGTGGGGAGTGTGCAGGAGGCAGCTGATCAATGATTCTCTCTCATCATTGATGTTTCTCTCTCTCTCCATCCCCCTTCCTCTCTGAAATCAATAAATATATACTAAATAATTGGTACTGCTGCGGCTGAGGCGCACCCTTGTGGGCACCGGAGGTACTGCTGTGCCTGAGGCGCACCCTTGCTGCCTAGAGCAGGGCCTCCTGCGATGTCTTTAAGGAGAGCTGTGAAGACCTGCACATCGCTCACCACCGCACCTGCAACTAAATACGTAACTGGGCCCTGGTCGAAGGGATGGATGGGCACGCTTCCCAGTGTGCGAGAGGAGTTCTAACGGCAGGAGACCCGAAGACGTGGCTGCCTCCAGGCTCCTCCCAGTGGAAGCGTGCAGGCGCCACACTCCACGGCGGACACTCACCTTCGTGAGCCCAAATGTGCCGCTGCAGGTCGGAGCCGTTCTTCATGAAGTAGAAGTCGCAGTACGGGCACTTCATGGCCCTCTTGCCGATCAGCCCCTTCAGCTGAACCCTCCGGCCCAGCACCTCGGAGATGGTGCTCATGGAGACCTCTGCAAGAAAGGCGGGCGGTCATCGCAGCAGCCGGGACCCTCGCGGCGGCACCTGAGCCCACGGGTCAGGCCCACAGCACAGAGGAGGCCGACGGGGGCGTGCCTCGGGGGTCACGAGAGGAGCTTTGCCTAAACCGTTACCCCAGAACCTAATCAGGTCTCAAATCCAAATATGCACGTGCATGACCTCGGATAAAGGCGGAATGTGACACTGTCCAGGAAACGACCGGTTCCCCCAACGAAACCATGTCATGGGGGAACAGGCAGCGGGGGTGGGGACATGACACTTCAGTGACTTGCGCCTGAAGCAGAAGGCGTGGGTCTTGTGTAAAGGACAACCACCTGTGTCACTGGGGGAGCGGGGAGGGGCCTGACACGCGGTGGGAGAGGGATGCGTGTGACCCCGCTTGTTTCAATGCTGGCCCGGCGGTGATGCTGAGAGGATCCTCATAAGAGACGCCTTGAAAGCTCTGTTTGTGGGGAAATGACGTGCTGTCTGGGATATACTTTCAAAGAATGTTCCCAGGGAAAAACAAAGCGTGGGGGGCTGACACAGGAAACAAGTGTGACAACTGAGGACGCAGCTGTGGGTACCTGGGAGCCCTCCCTGAGAGGACCAGGGGCCGCGGGGACAGTACCGATGACTAGAGCACAAGGAGTGTGAGTGTGATGGGGACACGCAGGGCGGGGGGGGGGTGCCCCACACCTGGGCCACCAAGCCTCCCCCAGAGGGGCTTTGAGAGGAACCTAGAGAGGAAACAGGAACGGCCTGGCGGGTGCGGGTCAGTGGCAACTGAGCATCAACCAGTGAGCCAGGAGGTCGCTGTTCAGTTCCCAGTCAGGGCTCAATCCCCAGTAGGGGGCGTGCAGGAGGCAGCCAATAGATGTTTCTCTCTCATCAATGTTTCTCTCTCTATCCCTCTCCTTTCCTCTCTAAAATAAATAAAAGCATATTTTTAAAAAATAAAAAGTAAACAGGAGTTAATCGGACAGAATGGAGATGAATCCCAGGTGGTGAGGACAGAGTGACAGATATGAAGGCCCAGGCCTCACCTTCCCGCATCTGAGTGGCGTGGAACTGACCAAAGGTGACGGTCACTCCAGCTCACGGAGGCACCTGGGGCTGGGAGGAAGCCCACACCCCACAGGCCACCACGCTGGGCAGGCCTGGCTCCGGGGTGGCATCTTCTCAGGGGCACCCGAGGGGACCCACGTCAAGGCATTCGAAGTTCATGTTGGAGAGGGGGAGGGGCACTCGTGACCTCGGGGAGATAAGAGGATAAATGAGGCAAATAATGACATAAGCTCCGGCTCTAGATAAAGAGGACGGTCTCCCTCCAGTTCACGCCTCTCGTCCTCCCTCTTTGCTCCCTGAGGTGCAGCCGATGGGTATCACTGTTCTGAAATGAGTGTGAGCATTTTCCTATCGATCTCCCCCTCCAAGCTGCACAGCCTTACCCGGGTGGTTCGTCTTGATGTGCGACTTTATCAACCGATCTTCTGAAAAAGACTTCTCACACACAGGACAAGAATAACTCCTTTTGTCCTTAACAGAAAGAGAGCGCAATCAATTGACGGTCTGGTTTCACCCGGCTCTGTGGAAAGGTCGCCGCCCCCACCGCCGCCGCCACCACCATGAAAGCTAGATGCGCAGTGCACCTGTCCGGGGACGCGCGTGCAGCCTGCACCTGCCCCGCGCGGCCTGCACCTGCCCCACATCTGCCCGCACAGCTGGCCAGCTCCACAGCGGCCGGGGAACGAGGCCGCCCCGGGTCAGAGGGAGGGCTGGGCGCAGTGAGAGGTAGCAGTCCTGCAGAGGTGGCCAGGCTGCAGGGCAGGGCTTGGCCTCGCGTCTCCACACAGGCCAGCGCACACCGCGTCCCCAGCGCTCAGGGCACGGCGTGCACAGGGCGTGCACAGGGGTCAGAGAGCAGAGTGTAGGAGACTCTCCGTGGACGGCATTGTTGTGCTCATGTTACAGATTAAGAAACCGAGGCCATGTCGGAGCCGAGTGTGCGGGTGCCCAGCTGGGCTCCTCCCGCCCAGAGCCGAGTCCTGCCCAGGCTGCAGGGAGGCCCTCACCCGGCCCGGCCACCGCCTCACCCGCTAACCCTAACGACAAACCAAAGACATTACCAGAAGAGAAGACAACAGGCCAGGATCGCCATGAACACAGATGCAAACCTCCACAGAACGTGAGCACCTCAAGCCCAACGGCGCACGAAGGAACCCTACGCCGCGACCAAATGGGGCTGGTCCAGGGTAGGCTGGGCGCGTGGGGGAGGGGCACACGGGGAATCTGTACCTTCTGCTCAATTTTGAACCTAAAACTTCTCTAAAAGGTAAAGTGTGTCCAAAAAGCACATCCAGTGCCCAGCACAGCGAGTGCTGGATGAGTGTGACCGACGCTGTGGCGGTGGGCGTGGCTGTGTTCCCGCAGCTCAGCCTCAGAGGACAGACCCTCGGGGCCAGACTGCCTGGTGGACTCACAGGACGCCCCCGGAGGCTGGTGCTCCCCAGAGTACACTTAAGAAAAGGGCACTTTGTATTTAAAAACAAAACAGCCCTGGCCAGTTTGGCTCAGTGGCTGCAGCATCGGCCCGAGAACTGAAGGGCCCCGGGTTCGATTCCGGTCAAGGGCACGTACCTTGGTTGCAGGTTCCCCAGCGGCCCTGGTTGGGGTGCGTGCAGGAGGCAACCAATCAACCAATTGACGTGTCTCTGTCACATTGACGTTTCTCTGTTTCTCCCTCTCCCTTCCACTCTCTCTAAAAAAATCAATGGAAAAATATCCTCGGGGAGGATTAACAAAAATAAAAATAAAACATAAAACAAATAACCAAGTCCCTCCGAACAACCAACTGGTGTGGATGCATTTCACACCTCTGGGGCCCAAGCCTGCCCGCCAGGCCCAGGTGTCCGGGGTGCGGGCAGCCAGCGCGAGGCCCAGCCAGCGCCCAGGACTTCTGCCCAGACTGCATCACGGCTCCAGGCTTCTGTGTGCTCCCGTCACTGTCCTCCTCTGCCCCCACCCTCCCAGGTCACCTCGGCCTCCCGCATGGCACACAGGCGCTCACACAATGTCACCGTGACATCTGGAGGATGCGTGGGCCCGGCACCCACCCGGAGGAGACCCGTCACGCCCACGTCCTCAGAGCTGACGGAGGCTCTCGGAAGCTTTGAAGGAGTTTGCGGTGATCTCCCCTGAGTCCTTGGTTTTTGATTTTTTTCCTTTTAATCTCTGATCGTCTGAAAGCAATTTATCTCCGAGCTTATCAGGGCCCCTCATTTTCCGATGCCTTTGAAGGCTGGTGGAAGGACATGGGCGGTGGGAAAGGGTGCACTCTTAGAACTCATTTATTTCTTTTTCAAAACCTCCGCTCCGTACCGGAGATGAAAACCCGGACCGACAAAGCAGACTTAAAAAGCGCGGTGGTTAAAGCCTTCCTGGCAGAGGCAGCGGATGCGAGCTGCACACCGTGATGGCGGTGACACAGCCCGGCCCTGGGAGCTGCGTGTTCCCAGGGAAGTGACCTTCAGAGCAACACAAGACTCTGAAAGGAGGGAGGCGGCAGCTGGAGGCCACGGCCACGGCCACGGCCACAGCCCGCGGTGCAGCCCCCAGGCTCACTCTGGGCAAACCTCGCCTCGGTCTACACCCCTGCGCCACCAGATGTGTTAACTGGCCTGAGTACACCTATGAAACATTTGAAATTAACTTAGAAACATAAGGTGGGAGACTGCACTCGAACACTGTCTCAGGGATCAAAGGCCGCGGCTACGGTACCGCCGCCCTCTGTGCACTCAGCCCTTCGTTCCTTCGCCCCGAGGACAAAGGCATGAGCCACTGAGCCCCCCGCAAGGAGCAACAACACCCGGAGCCCAGTCATCACCGAGGGACACGCAGGACGGAGGAGGCAGGACAGCTGACGCTCCCACTGTGAACAGTGAGGAAGGAGCCAGGATCAGGCTCCCTTCGGGTTTCAGCTCAAGGATCTCCCTTCACCCGCAGTGGCTCTGCTCTGCCAGGCCGCGCCCCTGTGGTTCGGGCCCCGGGCAGCTGCCAGGAAGCTGCTCTGTGCAGGGGACGACACTCTGGTGGCCCGAGGGCCCCGGTTCTGGGGACACGCGCCCGCAGGCGACAGAGAAACGAACTGGCCTGTGACCAGGTAAGAAAGGTCCGCCCTCCCGTCGCCCGGAAAGAAACAGCCGTGTCCCATCATTCAAGGTCGGGAACAGTTCCCTCCACTTGGAGGAGGAAACCACCGCGGACGGACCACGACTCCCAGAGGGACTGGCGGCAGCTCCCTCTCCCTCCTCTGCTTCGTTGGCACCGATCGTTGGTTGACTTTTTAAATTAGTTCACCTTTATAGCCGAATAAACGGTGCCCTGACAGGTCAGTGACTGACAAACATGTCACTTCGCCACCCCGCACATGCATGTACACATGCTGACACATAAACGTACGGAAACACAGGTCTCAAAAATAGCACTTACCTGGGTGTGGGCGGGTAATGCGGATAATTTGTTTTGTTCGATCCCCTTTCCTTTAAGGTGGAGTAGCCGAGGTCCACCAAGCGCAGTGAGCGGCCCCATAGGGATCGGGAATGGACCGTGGCTCAGGCCCGAACACACGCCGACCTCGTTATTCTACACGTTTCCTAACTTAGCCCTCTCCACCCCGAGAATAGGACAGGGACGTCATGTCCATTTCACAGATGAGAAAAGTGAGGCTTCAGGAAGCTAAGCGGTCACCCTAGATCCCAGGCGTGGACGCGGGGTCTGCCTCCAGCCTGCCAGAACCCCAAGCCCCTCTCGCTGTACAAAGAGCGTCTTCTCTCAAGACTCCCTTCCCCATGTTGGCACAGGGGTCCCGACATGTCCCCGACCAAGACCCTGCCCAGGCCCCACGTCTCCTGATTCCAGTACAGCCCTGACTGTACGTCACACCGTCTAGTACAGCGGTTCTCAACCTGTGGGTCTCGACCCCTTTGGCGGTCGAACGACCCTTTCACAGGGGTCGCCTAAGACCATCCTGCATATCAGATATTTACATGACGATTCATCACAGTAGCCACATTACAGTTACGAAGTAGCAACGAAAATAATTTTATGGTTGGGTCACAACGTGAGGAACTGTATTTAAAGGGCCAGAAGGTTGAGAACCACTGGTCTAGTTGCTAACGGAGGGAGAGGTGCCAGGAAGCAACCGTGTTAAGTGGGTGCACACCTTCCAACCCCTCGGTGGACCCTGGGCTGAGAAACGGCTGAGTCCCCGGGAACGAAACCCAGCACCCTGAGCCCTGCCACAGCGGGAACAGACCGGGTCCAGGCCCACTGGGGGGAGGCTCCTTTCCAATGTCCTCACTTTGCACAGCATGGGAATCGCAGGGGAGGGTCCGGCGGGCTTTCAACACCCCTGGCCTCAGCCCCGAGGGTCACAATGAGGACCAAACCCCAGGCTGACGCGAGGACTCGCCCCCCTCAGGGAGCACCCCCTCCCCACCCACCCAGCCCCGCCCTGGCATTGTCTGCACCCCGCTTTCCATCGCGAAGCTCACCCATGCACCTCGGAGGACGGGGGGCAGCACAGTCACTCCACCTCCGAGTGCCCATACCGAGAGGGGCCCCTCGGGCGGAGATTCATAACCACAGAAAGTGGACAAGAGAAGCTTCTTAAATGCCAGTCATCAAGAAAAACGAAAGCCCATGAGTTGGGGCTGAAGGGCTGAGAGCAGGTCCCTGACACCCCGTTGCCTGTGACCCCTGGGATGTGGCCGGGAGGCAATTCCCCCATCCAGGGGCCAGAACATAGCTGGGGGGACCCTGAGTCCCTCTGACACAGGCACTGGGCATGGAAAAACAGGCCCGGACTGTGAATCTCTCCTCCAGCTGCCTCCTCTCATCAGGCCCAAGTCCGTGTTTGAAAACCCAGAGCACCACGTTCCGAAATGAACGATGGAACAGTAGGAACAGGGTGACAGCCGCCTGCCTGTGATGCGATCCGCGCCGGGCTGTGCGGGCAGCTGCCTGTCCTTCCACACTCCGCCCTCCCTGAGGATGGGTCAACTGAGGCCCGGTCCTGTGATTCGTCCTGAGGCTGAGTGGGGCGGCAGTCTGGGTCCTGGGATGAACGGCAACACCCCACGCCCTCCCTCCTGGCTTCACAGGCATTTCTGGCAAAGTCACAATAATGCGTCCTGACACCTGGTTCCCGGCCCCGGAGAACCTGGAAGCCACACCAACCTGTCAGCCATTGTGGAAGGAAGCAGGACCGAGTAGCAGGCAGAACCAGGCGACGGGCAGCAGCTGACACACAGCCAGCCAGCCAACCAGCACTGAGCGAGTTCCTTCCATTCTCACCTCCCATTGACTCCAGGGATCTATATACACGCACAAACACGCGTGTGCATACATGTGTGTGCTGTGGTAGTTGTGTTTAACGGATGTGCATATGTGTGTGTTAGACTTATCGAGGGATCACTTCATAAATTATATAAATGTCTAACCACTATGCTGTATATTTGAAACTAATATAATATCGAATGTCAACTGGAAGTGAAAAAAGTCATTTAAAAAAACACGTGTGTGTACGTATACATGTGTATATGTGTGTGTGCGTATATATACCTGTGTATGTGCGTACCTAAGACAGATATGTACTTTCTAATACAGATTTCATACAGAGGGCCGCGCAGGAAGGACAAGTGACACCCAAGGTCACACAGCCTGTGCAGTGCTGGAGACAGGATTCGAATCCAGGTTCCTAACTCCGGAGGGCATGCTCTCGCCCACCCACAAAACCTGGGCAACCCTGACGTCACATGCCACAGTGTTTGGTGCCAGGAAACGGTGGCATGACATCCAGTGTCTGAAGCCTCGCTTTGTGCCGCCTGAGGCATAGGAAGGATGCCATGGAAACGAGCCCCACCAGGGCCCGCCGTGCCCCCAACACCCATCTCAAATCACTCCCAACTGTCATCCCAACTAGATGAGTCGCAAAAATAAATAGTCATGCACTGTTATACAATCTCCCACCAAATTATGAACAAATTTACCATCGTGAATATGAACCGCACCTTGAATAAACACATCGCTTTTTTAAAAATAAAATTGCTGGCCCGGCCAGTTTTGCTCAGCGATTGAGCATTGACCCATGAACCCGGAGGTCACGGTTCGATTCCTGGTCAGGCACATGCCTGGGTTATGGCTCAATCCCCAGTAGGGGGCGTGCAGAAGGCAGCCAAACAATGATTCTCTCTCATCATTGATGTTTCTATCTCTCCTTCTCCCTTCCTCTCTGAAATCAGTAAGAAAATATTAAAAAATAAAATGAAATGAAAATAAAATTGCTTCACTGATACTCTCTTGATTTCCTACAAATAACACAACCGTCAGACAACCGTGGTCGTCACGGTTCGCTGTGCTCTGACTATGAACCAATCGCCTCATTATCACTTGGCAGGCGTCATCTAATTGCCTCCTTTAACAACTCTGGTGGCAGCTACGGGGACGACGTTACCCTGTTAGTATTCCTAACACATCGCCGAGAGAGCTGGCTTTCCTTCTGTTCTGCAGACTCTCTCCGACGCTGAACATTTTGCACAGAAAGCAAGTTTATTCCCTCTAATCTTTTTTTTTTTTTTTTTTTATCCAACTGGAGGCTCTCCTGGGAAGGCTCTGGGAAGGCCTCTCGGTTCAGGGTGGACGCTGACACACTGGATGGACACGAAGCGGGGACACCTCCATTGGCATGAAGGTGAGCAAGCCATGAGCACCCAGGGGAGACGGGCTGCCCCCGGCTTCTACTTACCAGCTCTGTGTGCACTTTAAGGTGGGCCTGCAGCTTATATTTATCTGGAGTCGAGTAGTCACAGCCATCAGTGGGACACTTCAGCAGGATGTTACTGTGTTTCTGAATGACATGGCGTTTAAGGCAGTTTTTGGTGATGGAGGAATAATGACACTGGGAGCAATAATACAGATGTTCCCGGGTGTGGGTGCGGACATGCATGTCAAAGTGCACTTGGTACCAAAAAAGTTTGCCTAAAAAAACATGCTCACGTGAGAACAAGGAAGTTTCTTTTATACTGAACTTGATTCTTTTTCACATTATTACAGCTTAGTAACTATATTTATCGGCGTCTCCTGCTGGTCCGGGTTCCCCTTCACACTTTCCGCCACATTTCTGTCTGGAATTTACTTTTCAGAGGCGGGAGCCTGCAAACATTAAAGGTGCTACGTCAGAGCCAGGAGAGGACCCTTTAGGTGCCAACCACTGTGATGCACACGCATATATCGAAGGGTCTCTGGACGCCAGGGACTCTGGGGTCCCCGGTCCAGAGCTGGGCCTCCTGCTCCTGCCCTGCCAGCTCTCGGGCGGAGGCCAAGCCTGCTCTGTGTCTGGAAGGTTCTATCGGGGGCTCCCTGCAAAGCGCTGCAGCCTCGTCCGTGCCCTCTCTGCTCCTCTGGACCTCGCCACGCGTAAAGCCCTACGGGACCCACGGCCCGGGCCAGCAGGAAGCTCTCCTTGGGTAACACCCTGGCAGAGGCGGGCGGGGCCTCTGCGTGCCGCCTGAGCCCACACTTCGCTGTCCCTCACCCTGGCCGCCTCCGCAAGGACCTCACCGCGGGGCCACCATCGCTCTGGAAAGGAGGGTCAGCTCTCGGGAGAGACGTGGGCTCACAGCGAGCACGAGGTGACCCGAGCGAGGTGGGGGGTGGCGGGAGGCCCCCAGCGCCCCGCCGCCTCTCTTACCGCAGTATTCACACTCCAGGTCCCCGTACACCTTCCGGATCCTCTCGCACAGGCCGGGGTCCATCCGCCTCTTGGCCAGGCCGTCCAGGATCCGCAGGAAGGCGTTCATGTTCGCCCGGCGCTCGGGGCCGGGGCCGCAGAAGTCGGGCGGGCGCAGGGCCGCGGCCTCCTCACCGGTGACCAGAGGAAGGTCCGCGGCCTCTGCTGGGTCTGACCCGAGACACCTGTTGGGATCTGGCCCGTGGGTCGGGGGGCTCTCGGCGCCCTGGAAGTCCTGGTTGGCGGCAGGGCTTCCGGCCGTGGGCAGCAAGGGGGTGACTTCTGCGCCCTGAGACTGGGCGGAGCCTCCGGGCTGGGGGTGCGGGGTCCTCCCGGGAGCAGGGTGAGCCTCGCCAGAGGAGGTACCGCTTTTCAACAACAACTCATCCGACACCACCCCTTGCGAGGGGAGGCCCGAGGAGACCCCCGCGGCTGCCGGCTCGCAGGGGGGCAGGGCAGTGCCTCCGGCCGGCGCAGGCTCCTGCAGCGGGGCCTCTGGCTCCCTCCGGCCGGGCTGGGGTTCCGCCTCCTCCCTGGGTGCACTGGCCCCCGGGAGGGCAAGCCCATCCTCGGGGAGCGGCAGCCGGCCGCCCAGCGCCTCGGGCTGGATGTCCCCGCCGGGCTCCAGCAGGCAGAAGCTCTGGTTGATGGAACTGGTGAAGGCCGCGGCCTCGGCCTCGGGGGCGGCCCCGTGCGCCTCCCGGATGTGGGCGCGCAGGCGGATGGAGCTGACGAACTTCTTGAGGCACAGGGCGCACACGTAGACGAAGGGGTGCTTCCGCACGTGCAGCTCCAGCGCCTGGTACTTGGTGGCCCCGTGGCCGCAGAGCTCGCAGGCGAAGGGCCACTGGTCCCCGTGCACCAGCATGTGGCGGTCGCGGTCCAGCTCGTTCTTGAACTTGCGCTCGCAGACGTGGCAGTCGTAGAGCAGCTGCCGCTTGCCCTCGCGGGTCAGCAGGCGGAGCCCGTCCAGGGCCTCGCGCACCTGCGGGTCCTGCGGGTCGTGGGCGTCGCGCACGTGCTTGATGAGGTTCTTGACGTCCGAGTACTTCTTCTTGCAGAAGCGGCAGTGCTGCTTGACCTTCTTGTGCACCCGCTCCACGTGCACCTTGAGGTGGCCCTTGCTCAGGCAGGTGAAGGCGCAGAGGTCGCAGGAGAACTTCTCGCCCGTGTGCTTGCGCAGGTGCACGTTGAGGTTGGCCTTGATGGCGCTGGCGTAGCTGCAGTGCGCGCAGGTGTAGGGCTTCTCGTTGGTGTGGATGCGCAGGTGGGCCTGCAGCGAGTGCTTGAACTTGAAGACCTTGTTGCAGTACTCGCAGGTGAAGATCTTGAGCTGCGTGGGCCCGAGCCTGGGGACAGACACGGCACCGTTACCGCCGGGGACTCGGCACAGGCCAGGGACCTCTGACTGCTGAACCAGACAGCGAGGGCCCAAAGGGGAACCACGCGGGATTGAGCGTGGACGGGTGACACACGCACGCATGCACGCACTCATGCACTCATCAGCGGGCAGGACCGGAGGAGCGGGGAGGGCACAGGGATGGAAGGGGGGCTCCCTGTGGTGGTGTATCCCGGGGGGGGGGGGGGGGGGGGTGGGGGGGGGCAGGTCAGCACTCGGTTGGGCCTCAGTGTGTGTGTTGATGGCGATGGAGCAGGTGGAGAGAGAGAGATGCAGCTAACGCGGGTGAGGGTGGGTGGGAAGGTGTGGAGCAGAGAGGTCTGCGTCCAGGCCCAGAACAAGGAGGCGGGAGGAGGAAGAGGAACGCAGCTCACTGCATGCACCCCGAGCAGCTGAGTGTGGTCCACACAGGTTGCCTTGTCCTTAAATTAAACATATGAATGGACTGCAGTCCGCAGACACCGGAGGGTACAGCTCAGGGGGGAATGAAAATACTCCAATGTGAACGCTGCTGGCCCGCCTGCACCCGAGGCGAATTTAAGCGAACGCGTTTGGACCTTTCTCAAATGACAGAGGCGTCCAGGAGGCGACATTTAATTTGGTGCAAAGAGCTCCCAAGGCAGGCACCTTGGATTCATGGCGTTAACTAAGTAAACACATCACGGAGTTTCCTTCTGTAATGCAAGAGCTAAGTGGTCACTGGATAGATTCCTGATCAGGGCATATGCCTGGGTTGTGGGCTCAATCCCCCGTGGGGGGAGTGCACGAGGCAGACAGTGTGAGAACCACTCTCACATCCATGGTTCTCTCTCTCCCTCTCCCTTCCTCTCTCTCTAAAAAGCAAAAAATAAATAACAAACTAAAAAGCAAGATACAAAATTCCTCATAAAATATAACCTCAATTTTATAAAATATATGGCCTGTAAGTGACACCAATAAATGTTTATTTAAAAAATAATAATAAATAAAATATATGGCTTGAAAAAAGGCTGGAAGGAAATACATTAAAAATATTAACAGTGCTTATCTTAGGGTAGTGAAATTACAAATGATTCTTTTTTTTTAAATATATTTTATTGATTTTTTACAGAGAGGAAGGGAGAGGGATAGAGAGTTAGAAACATCGATGAGAGAGAAACATCGATCAGCCGCCTCCTGCACACCTCCCACTGGGGATGTGCCCGCATCCAAAGTACATGCCCCTGACAGGAATCGAACCTGGGACCCTTGAGTCCACAGGCTGACGCTCCATCCACTGAGCCAAACCGGTTAGGGCACAAAGGATTCTTTTAAATACTTTTCTGGACTTCCAAAATTTTCTATATAATAAATCTGTACCCTACTTGTATGAGAACCTAACTGATAGAACCTAATGGACATACTGCTGTACCCTGAAAGTTTCTATCTATAGTTTACAAAGCAAAATAGTCATACAAAAGCCTTTCGTAGCTATAATCGTGCGTGACAGTAGAAACACAGCCTAGATCTGTTAAATACTGAATATATCTCCCTGTAATTGAACTAGCATTTAGTTGAACCCCTGCAACAGACCTTGAAATACAATGAAGGTAATTAGCTCAGGTCTACAAATCACCCTGCGCTGAGACCAGAATGATCTTCAATTTATTCCATTACAGTTTTGCCAAAGGAAGGAGTATTGCCACCACTTCATCGATAAACGCCGTTGTTCAATCTGCAAGAGGGTGGACTGAGGCTGGGGCTGAACGCAGCGGCCACGGCATCATGTTCCGGTGCAGTAAGAGCACCGCATGCGCCAGACACGCCACGTGTTTCATCACCCAGTCCCCCCACTGCGCAGAGCCAGACTCCACCGGACACACTTACGGCTGGTGTCGCGGACTCGGAGGCGAGACCCCCTGCCTCAGGTCACGGGAGAGCGACAGCTGCATCGGCAGCCGCCGTGTCGTGTCCCTCACACCCTCAGTCCCTGACACGTCATAGGTGTGGCATCTGCTGCGCTGACCTCGAGTAGAAAAGTCTAGAGCTGCCCAGGTCCAAGTGGCACTAATGCTCGTCCTCTCTGCAAGACGCCCCCTTCCCTCTCCCACACACAGAGGGGACCCCAGAAAAGCCTCCGCGGGGCTCAGCGTGCTGCCGCCGCAGGTCCACACACAGCCGACGGGCCGGCGGCCTGTGCAGACCACACACTCCCTCCCTGGGCTGCACACTGGCCACAGAGGGCTTGATTCTTCAGTTAAGCCAAGAAGCCAATGTCCCTGCCCTGCCAGTTTGGCTCCGTGGATGGAGCGTCGGCCTGCAAACTGAAGGGTCCCAGGTTCGATTCCGGTCAAGGGCACAAGCCTGGGTTGCAGGCTTGATCCCCGGTGGGGACGTGCAGGAGGCAGCCAATCAATGATTCTCTCTCATCATTGATGTTTCTCCCTCTCTCTTCCTCTCTGATATCAATAAAAATATATTTTTTTAAAAAGAAACCAATGTCTTTGCCCTGGCCGGTGTGGCTCAGTTGGTTAGGTGTCATCCCATGCCAGGAGGTTGCTGGTTAGGGCACGTGCCCGGGTGGTGGGCTTGATCCCCGGTAGGGGGCGTGCAGGAGGCAGCTGTTCGATGGTCTACTCCAAGCATGTCAAACTCATGGCCAGCGGGCCGCATGGCTAAGGAATGCAGCCTGCCGGCCACGAGTTTGACATGCTTGTTCTACTCTCACATAGATGTTTCTCTCACTCTCAGACTTTCCTCTCTCTCTAAATATCAATAACCATTAAAAAAAAATAAAGAAAGAAGCCATGTCCCGTACAAAGCAGGGCCCTGCTAACCTAGCCTGCTGTGCTCGCGCCCTCTGTGGGGACACTGGCGCCAGCCTCGCTGAGTCACACAGAACCGGCACGGTACCTGCTGGACTTCATGGGCTGCTCGTACGGCGTCTGCTGGATGGCGTACTCCTGGTACCCTCTCCGAGGCGCCAGGTCCGCGGAGGTGGCCTCGGGGCTTGTGGCTCCTGTTTCTGGGGGCCCCGCCTCCACTGGAATAATCTTGGTGGCACCTGAGGTGGAGGCACAAGGCACCGCGTGTTAGAGAGGAGCCTCGAGCGGCCCCGCCCCAGCCGGGCGCAGGAGCAGAGCCTGGGGAGTAGGGTTCCTTACTGCCCGGTACCCTGCATGGCATCAGTTTCCCTTCAGTTCATACATGTAACGTGTGCATGTGTTTGGGGGGAAGTGTCCTGAGGTCCATTTTCACTTGATCTATTAACTAAAAACACAAACATATCGATAGATACATGCCTATGTTTACCCGCAGGGCATTACATGAATCACGTGTGGGACTGCATAAAAGTCAACTGGCATCGGGACCGTGTAAGCAGTGGGATCAGCTGGTCAGCGGTGAACAGGCAGGCAGGCGGCCTGGGTCCATCCCCATAGGGCCTTCCCCACCACCCGGGGCCTCTGCTTCGCCCAGGAATCACGCAAAGGTCGCTGCCCTGCATTCTACATGGGAAATGGCCCAAGGCCTTTCACAGCAGCAGACACTTCGTACGCGTGTACATGCGTGTGCATACACGCACATACATGTATCGAGTGCAGTAAAGGAGAGGCTCCAGCCTACCCCGTTTCTGTGATGGCGAAGGCAATGAATCACCCCTTCACTCCCACTGACAGGATCTCAGAGCACTAGTCAGCTTCTCAGACGGTATTGTAGCCACTTCCCCCAGACCCACACTGCTTTGGGGGGGGTGGGGGGGCAGGTAAAGTGGCTTTCCAGAAAGTTCCAGTCGCCAACTTTTATCAGGATCATTCTCTACTTGTCCCTGTACCGGCACTGAGGTATTAAGAGGCATTTATTCAGCATTTTCAGGTTAAATAATGAGTCACTGTTAGCACTGAAAATAGATGCTTAAAAGGCTGCAGCTGTTTTTAAAATCTTAAACTTGATTTTTGTTTGACACCAATCACTCCAAATGGATTGGAAAAAATACACCATTATTTTACTTTGGAATCTACGATCACAAACTGCTTTTAGTCTAACCCTTCCTGGAAGAAACCTTTTTTTTAAAAAAGTAGTAAAATATGTCCACTTGCTACTTTCTGTGAAAGGAGAGGCAGACGGAAATGCCCAGCATTGTAAGCACTTGATGAGCCCGCTAAACCGCACAAGGGGACGAGGGCGGAGGGAACCGCACACTCAGGGGTGAGGGGAGGGCGTCCAGGAGAGGGGGTCGGAGCAAAGAGAAGCTTGCGGGTTGGCACTGCTCCTGATGGGGAAGGGAAGGGAGGGAGGGGAGAGGAGGGAAGGAACAGGAGGGGAGGGAAAGGGAGGAAGAGGTGGCTGCAGCCAGTGGCCACAGCAGTAGCCCTGGCACCTTCCCTCTCCCCCTGCCCCACAGCAGCCCTGGCAGTGACACTGCTGTGGCCCTGATTCATGAGTGATTAAACGGCGAGCCCGACAGTGAGAGAGCTGCCCAGGATCCCAGGCAGCCCTGGCACAGCCTCGCCCAGAGATTCTTGTGTTGTCACTCCTCAACTGTCATGGTAACCAGGGGTAGGTCGCCTGGGACAGGTCACCTGGACGGGTCACCTGGGGTAGGTCAACTGGGATGGGTCTCCTGGGAAGGGTCACCTGGTGTGGGTCACCTGAGACGAGTTACCTGGGATGGGTCACCTGGGACAGGTCACATCGGCTAATCACCTCGGATGGATCACCTGGCCTAGGGCACTCAGATAGGTCAACTGGCCTGGGTCGGGTCGGCTGGGTCGGGTCACCTAGGGTAGCTCACCTGGGACGGGTCACCTGGGGTAGGTCACCTGGGATAGCTTCGTGTGCGGTTAACACCATGCTGACGATGGGCTTCTTTGCTCCGGGCCCCTGCGCGGCCTCCTTTCCCAAAGAGACCTTCTGGACCTTCTCCGTCCTCTGCGTCCGAGGTCGCCTCGGGGCCTTTTCTCGATCTTCTTCCTTAAACTTCTTTTCCAGTTCAAGGTCAGATTCATTACCTAGCGAGCCAACACCAAGAGGGATAAAGTGGTCACAGCAGCGAGCGAGAGAGGCGCAGGTGACCTTCCATGGGGGCGACGGGGATGCATCTGGGAGGCACACGGACCGGTCCCCTGAGCGAGCCGCCCCTGCGTCACCTCGGGCCTCGTCTCTGGTTCTTCATCGCATTCGAGTCACCCTGCCCAGGCCACCCCCAGGCCCTGGATGCCTCGTGAGCCCCCCAGAGTCCTTGACGTCAGAACACGCACACGGCAGGCCCACGCGGCCACGGGCAGAGGAAGCGCTAACTGTGCGGGCGGTCGGGTGGAGATGCCCACGCGTTCGTTTTTCACCCACACTGCGGTGACAAATGTTCTAAAGTGCCTGTCCTAACTGCCGAGAACTAATTAAACCTCAGGCGCCCAGGAGCCGAGTGCCATCGGCCTCGTTACTGTGAGGCCCAGGACAGTGGCCAGAGCGCAGTGATACGGACTCTGCCCGGGCTCCCCACCGATGTGTCCAGGCCCACAGTCTTTCCATCTGACCTGCGGAGCTGCCCCTCCCGCGGCCTGCTCACATCCTCCGCTCCCTCTCCCTAGCTCTGAGGAAAGGCAGGTGCGCCCCTGCTTGTGGTCCCCACAGAGAGAGGCCGGGAAACCAGCACAGGCGGGCACATGGCCTCTGTCTTCCCCGTGACCCTGTCTCCCTGCATCCTGACTGCGGAGAACCCCAGCATTCCCCAAAGGCGCCGTGCCCCACGCTGCAGGCTTCTGGTGAACTGACAGGAGGGAAAATGCCTCCCTGCCCCTCCCCGCCCCCACAAGGCCAGGCATGGAGCCCTCCCGGATTCCCCACAGACATGGGCCCCGCCCTGCCCTCTCACATCTGTCATGTGCTCCCCTCTCTGTCCTCCTGGGCAGACACTCAGCACCAGTCCAGGAGCAGGAGGGAGAGGAGGCGGCGAGGACCTGCGGCTGCGGGGACCTCCTTCACATCTGCTGAGCCAGCTCCTGGCGCCCAGAGCACCAGGCGCAGCGGCGCGCCTGCCCGGCTTTAAGGCTGCGGGCCAGGGCTATCACCCAGCACCTTCAGCAATCGGTTGTCACGGGAGAGAGCGTTGCTTTTCAAACTGGGGGTTATAACCCACAGCAGCCACGTGTCTTGGGGAGAACCATCCCTTAAAAGCCCGCTGTGTCTCAGGCTCCATCGCCTGCCACCAGGTCCCGCCACGCAGGATGCAGCAGGCAGCCCACTGAGCCTCAGACAGCCAAATGCAAAGGGGTTGCTCCCTCTGCCTCCCAGCCCCACGGGGCAGCTCCCCCCACGTGGTCACTGGGCAATGCAGCCCCAGGCTGGGCTCCAAGACGTTGGACAAGAAGGACTCCCCTCACCCAGCCAGCGCGGTTCAGTGATTGAGCATCAACCTGTGAACCAGGAAGTCACAGTTTGATTCCGGGTCAGGGCACATGCCTGGGTTGTGGGCTCCATCCCCAGTGAGGAGCGTGCAGGAAGCAGCTGGTCAATGATTCTTCATTATTGACTAGAGGCCCAGTGCATGAAATTTGTGCACAGGTAGGATCCCTAGCAGCTGCCAGCTGCCAGCCGGGGCCTCCCTTCCTTCGTTCCACATCGCCCCCTGGTGGTCAGCACACGTCATAGCAAGCGATCGAACTCCCATTGGTCAAACTCCAGAGGGGACACTTTGCATATTAGGCTTTTATATAGAGACTATAGGCCCGTTGCACGAAGAGATTCGTGCAATAGGCCTTCCTTCCTCTGGCTGCCGGCACCAGTTTTCCTCTGGCACCCGGGACCCAGGCCTTCACTCCAGCCACAATGGAGAAGGCAAGCCTTTTCAGTCTTCAGTTGTCTTCAGTCTTCGCTCCGCGCCTGCATATGCAAATTAACTGTCATCTTTGTTGAGTTAATTTGCATACTCATCCTGATTGGCTGGTGGGCGTAGCAGTGACACCAATTTGCATGTTTCTCTTTTATTAGTGTAGATGTTTCTATCTCTCTCCCTCTCCCTTCCTCTCTGACATTAATAAAAACATGTTTTTTTTAAAAAAAGAATCATCATGAAGGCTGCAAGTGCCTCTCAGGTAAAATCTTCACCTGAGTGCCCTTCTCCTTTAAGAAGGACTTAACGAGAGGAGGCACCCCTGCCGCTCTGCACAGCGTGACCCCAGGCACCACAAGCTTGGAAGGTTCAGGAGTCCCTGTGCAAGCCCCACGTCCTGGCTTCTGTGGCTGCAAAATGCTGTTCAAAAACACCAGCTGCTGCACAGAATGGCATCAAAAGAAACCTGCTTTCCTGGTTCCTTTGACTATTCAAAGGCAGAATCAAGTAAAAGCTGAGTGCATATCAAAGGTGTTATTTTAACTCGCCACGGCGCAGGGCAGGGGAGACGTTTATTTTGTTTTCCTCTAACTGCTTTAACAAGCTACAGAGTCAAGGCCAACTGTGTGAAATGTCGCTAAGCTGCTCTCTACCGAGCACGAATGAAAACAATGACGCGAGAATTTCCCTAAGTGCGGCATATTGTGCTTGGCAACCGAGGAGCAATCGCTGTGGACGTCAGCCACGGGCAGCTGGGCATAAGGTCATCTCTGCATGTGTCAGAGGCGTCGGCAGCGGCCAGAGAGGGAGAAACACCCAGATCTTCTACGTTTCCTGTCGGTATTTGTTCTCGTCTATTTAGTCACTCAAATCAATGGAACTCGAGGCCGGTTTGTAGACAGGTCATTGCCAGAGGAAGCTGGCCATCTTATTAGGAAGCGCCGTGCCTGCCAGGGCCACAGACACCGCCTAACTGATGACAGCGCAGAAAACAAACATCGAGCCACCAGAGCGGAATTCCTACTTCTTACGAGAGGTGCACTACAATGAATGCAACCTGCATCCACGAAGCAGAAAGGGGCCTGGTTTTAAGACACTAGTGGGTAGAGCACGGCTGGCTGCAAGGCAGGAGGAGGAGACGTGGGAGGGTGCCTGACCCCACCTCAAATGAGTGCGGCTCTGGACGATCATCCGTGGGGACCCCAACTTCCTCAATTATAAAATTCTGAAACTGGGTCTGAAAAGGCGGTTTTCTAAGCCAATCTTAGGAGGTCACGTGCTGTGGGATTCAGCTGATCTTCAAATGTCAAAATTACCGAACTGGAGCACACCAATGGCTGCTGGGCATGGGGGTGGGGTGACGATGAGCGGGAGCCCCGGGAGATTTTGGGGTGACGGGACCCTGCTGTCTCCTGCCTGCAGGGGCGGCTGCACGAAGCTGCACGTGTGAGGGTGACAGGGCTATGCGGGCATCACCTCCCTGGCCACGCCCTGATTTTGCGTCTCGTGATGTGAGATGTAGCCACTACGGGGGCCGGGGGGGAGTGTACATGAGACCTCTTTATGGGCTTCCCAGCTTCCTGTGAGACCACAATTATTTTCAAAGCACTAAGTTCTCCTTTGAAAGGGTTTCTCAGACTTTGAACCAGACGGCTCTTCTTTACTCTACAGAGCCCACGATTTGAAATATTTTATCGACCAAATTGCAGGCGTAAAGATCATCCCTTTGCCCGCATCTACTGCCAGATATGCATCTCCCTCACCTCACCGAGGGTAGAGACCGTTTCACCCTCTGCACCCCCAGATCACCTACCGAGTCACCCCATGACTCGTTCCCAGGCTCCCACCACCCCAGGACACGTTCAATCAAAGATTTCACTCAAGCCCTAACCAGTCTGGCTCAGTAGATAGAGCGTCGGCCTGCGGACTGAAAGGTCTCAGGTTCGATTCCGGCCAAGGGCATGTACCTTGGTTGCGGGCACATCCCCAGTAGGGGGTGTGCAGGAGGCAGCTGGTCGATGTTTCTCTCTCATCGATGTTTCTAACTCTCTATCCCTCTCCCTTCCTCTCTGTAAAAAATCAATAAAATTAAAAAAAAAAAAAAAGATTTCGCTCGGTCAAGGCCTATGATCATGACAAAAATAAGCTCTTTCCCAGAGGTGAGAGTTGTATAAATACGTGCTATTTCCAAGTAACGACGGGACCGGGAAAGCTGACAGGAGCAGGAGCGGTTAGAGCTCTTAGAGACCCCGCCACACCCACCCGCCCGCCCTCCGGGCAGTTACCTGCGTCGCCCTCGGCCTCGCCCAGGCTCAGCACGATGATGCAGATGTGCTTCCTCAGCTGGCGCAGGTTGGAGAACTTGCGCGAGCACTTGGGGCACTCCAGGCAGCCGGGGGCCAGGCTGCTGCCCTCCTCCGGGGCCCGCGGAGGGGCCTCGCTCGGACCCACGACGCTCCCCACCAGCTCCTCCTCGGCGCTGGGCTTCTTGGTGGACCCCTTGGGCCTGCCCCTCTTCCTCTTCGTGACGGACAGCTCTACGGGAAAGCAGAGGGCACGATGCAGTCACACGGGCCCTGGGCAGGGCATACACGCACCACCCAGCGTGGGAATCAGTTCTGATGTTTCTCTCTCTCTCTCTCCTTCTCCTTTCCTCTCTCTCTAAAAATCAATGAAAACATTGTTTTTAAGAAGAATAAACTGTTTCGTGTACTCACAACTGGAAACCCACCCTGCACAGTCAATGTGTAATGCGGTGACTTGGAGTCACTGTAGCAGGACCTCTGCACACTCTGCTTGTGTAACGTGGGCACCACCAGCCCCGGTCCCCATCCCCACTGAGACCCAGGCTCAGACACCAGCGAGGAAGCCTCTGGGGAGGGTGCTCGGAGGCGGCGAGGCTTTTCATGCTCTGAACGCAGGACACAGCTAGTCCGGTTATTTCAAGGCCTCGTAATTATCGCAGCCAAACTGTTCTGATCCAAAAAGAGAGAAAATAATTATAATCTGAAACCGCAAATCAGAGGACTAGAGACCTAATATTTCTCGAGGTTCCCAGCGACCTAGCGATTTAAATGTCAGGGTCAGAGCTGCTTCAGAGCAAGTTTCAAGTCATTTCACAACTTGCATTTCTTCTGAAACAGCATTCGCTGTTAAGGCATTCGTCTCCAGCGTGGAGGTGGGGATGGAGAGGGTGAGTGAGCCCTGGCTGGTGTGGCTCAGTGGGATGCACGATGTCCCAGGCACCAAGACTCCCAGGGTGGGATTCCAGGTCAGGGCCCAGGCCAGGTTTTTTAACTCGATCCCCACTAGGGGGCGTGCAGGAGGCAACCCATCCTTGTTTCTCTCTCATGGATATTTCTCGCTCTTCCTCTTCCTTCCTCTCTAACATCAATGAAAACATTTATAAAGAGGGCTGAGCACCGTGCTGCGGTGGCGTGGAGAGGCGCGGTCCCAGCTGACGTGACTTGGCCGCAGGGAGTGGGCACCGCCCGGCTGGCATCCCACCTGCAGGAGGCATCTGTGGCCCCTATCACCTGAATGAACTACCCTCTTTACTCGTTTTTGTAACGTTTGGACAATAATTCGTTTCTATGGCCCGAGTTTCTAACAGGAAGAAAGGGGTGAGCAAGGTGCATCTCCACCCCGTCCCACGTCCACAGGGTGGAGGCCACGCCCACAGCCAGAGGACAGTCCTCGCAGACCCAGGCCCAACGCCAGCCAGGGGCGGAGAGGACCGCACAAGGGTTTTATTTAATCAAAGACAAGGTGAGCGCGATGAAAGCAAGAGCCCACATCATCAAAAATGTACATCACTCAAGTCGCAAGGCCCTTTCCCCGCCATAAGCTCATCTTAGCCACGTAGAAGCCGGAAGAGATGGCGCAGCCCATGTAATTTTCAGACCGGGAACGGAAACGCTCGTTCCGCACCCGCAGCCTGGATCTGGGTTTCCTCACTCCCCGCGGTGGGCCCTGGACAGGCCCATGTGGCCAGCATGCGGGGTGCTGAGAACATGGCTGCGGGGGGGCCGACCTGGGTTCCGACCCCCCCGAGCCTCGGTTTCTACCATGAAAAACAGACACAACCGACTCCACGTTATAGAGTCAGTTAATATGAGAAATCCACCAAAATGCTGGCCCAGCACTCAGGGGGCGGCCCATCAATGACAGCTGTTCACGTGGCGGACACGGCCGTTAGCATTCCGACGGGCTCTCTCTGAAGAAGCTGGCCTCTCCCGGCCAGGCCACTGTTGGATCATGTGTGGCCTCAATGTTCTGTCCATCAGGGCCCTGTTCCCTGATTTCCTCATTTTAAAGCAGATCACACACCAAGGGCTCCGTGACGCCTCAGGCCACAGCCGGCCGGCCTGCCAGTGCCCCTGCGGCTCGATCTCTGCTCAAACCAACTGGAGGATCTAGAAGAACCTGGAACACGAGCAGGGGCGGGCCGGACAGTCCACCTCCCTGGCAGTGGTTTCCAGCCGCCCGAAGCAGCAGGAGATGATGAATTCTCAGAAGCGGGAGCCTTGCAGGTTTATGTGCAGCGCGGACACCCTTCCTGGGGCCGCGGCGAGGCTGCCCTCAGCCTGCTCCGTGGGTTTCAGCACAATAACAGGGGCGTGCGCGTGAGCCACAGCACGTCGTCGTTATTAGGCGCGTCTTGGGCACCACACTAGGCGCCCCCCCTGCATTTCCCATCAACCCCCAAGGGAGGCATCAGCACCATGCCCATTCTGCAGAGGAAGACACGGAGGCTTAAGATGAATCCATTTGCCGGTAACTGGCAGAGCGAGGACGGGAGGCCAGGGGTCTGTCTGTGTCAGCTACTATCAGAGCACAGCGATACGCCTCCCCTGAGCTCTGCAGGGAAGTGGTGATGCCGCCACCCAGCTCCCTGCCGCCGCGTGTCCGACCCTGAACTGAAGCTCAGATGGTTAGAGGGGTAGATGGACAGGAGCCAAACAGGGCTCTCCGGAGACCCACAGACATTCCTCCTCCAGCAAGCCCAGCTGCCCAGCCTCCCTCGGGACAAACAAATATGTACACACACACATTCACCCATATACACATACACACCTATACACAATCACACACACACACACACCCATATACACAATCACACACTCACACACACCCATATACACACTCACACACACCCATATACACAATCACACACACTCACCCATCTACACAATCACATACACACACACCCATATACACAATCACACACTCACCCATATACACAATCACACACACCCATATACACAATCACACACTCACCCATATACACAATCATATACACACACACCCATATTCACAATCTCACACACACACACACCCATATACATAATCACACACACACTCACCCATATACACAATCACACACACACACCCATATACACAATCACACACACACTCACCCATATACACAATCACACACACACTCACCCATATACACAATCACACACACACACACTCCTATACACAATCACACACACACACACACACACACCCATATACACAATCACACACACACTCACCCATATACACAATCACATACACACACACCCATATACACAATCACACACACCCATATACACAATCACACACACACTCACCCATATACACAATCACACACACTCACCCATATACACACACACCCATATACACACTCACACACACCCATATGCACACTCACACATTCTCTTATACCCACACATACCTATGCACAGGAGCTTGGCCCGTTAGGCCGTTCTTTCTGGGGCTACAGCCAGATTTGATTAGGAAGCGGGAGAGGAAGGAGGGCCTCCTGCAGCCTGAGAAGATGAAAAGGCTGTAAAATAAGGCAGAGGACTTCGGGACCTTCGTGTCGTAAAGGGAGACCAAAATGATAAATCAATTACTGCTCAGTTAAAGGTCTAATTAAGTATCTCTCAAGCTAAAATGCTTTGTGAAGGTTAAACCTGAATGGAAATCGCTGGAGAGGAACTAAGCCTCCGCCAGCCTCGAATTCCATGGGCCGCACAGAGGAGAGGAGGAGGGCTGGGCGTTCCGACGAAAAGACTTTGGAAGGAATTTCCTCATATTAAAGCGCCTGAGCTATTAAAGTCACAAGAAACACCTTTTCAAATTAAATGACACAGGCACCCAGTCTTCACATACACAGAAAATGTATTCCAGGAGAATTAAGTCAGAAGCAAATTAGTTAATAAGGAAAATAGTTTATGGAAGTAGCTCAATGGTAAGAATTTGATTACACCTGGGACCAAAGAGCGAAACCGCCTTCCCCCGGCGTCCCTGACGAGCAGGAGAGCAGGACAGGGATGGACTGCATCCGGAGGACAGAACCGGGGTGCTGGTGGGGCTGCGGGAGCCCAGAGAAGACCTCCTACCCCCGCCCCAGGCCGAGGGACGAGTTCCCAGAGACGACCTCGAGCTGCCTGAGCCTTAGGAACAGGCAGGGGAACTGGGCAAAGACCCTGCCAGGCCCCCCAGGCAGAGCGATGGGCCAGGGCCTGCAGGATGGCGAGAGGGAGGCCCTGGGCCTGGGGGCTCACGGTGGGGGAGACGGGGGAGGTGGGCCAGGAGGAGGGAGGGTTCGGCACCAAGGCCGGGGGACGGGGCTATCCCTGACCAACATCAGTAAGGAGGGAAGGGGGGAGCCAGGACACGTGCGCCTTATGGACACCCACACACATCATCCCATGGGAAAGGCAACTGCCCTATTATCACTTGTTCATTTATGATTTATAAACGGAATGAAAAATTCAAATTACTTTATCTCTGACTCACATTGCATTTCAGCAGGAAAAAATCTTAATAAGCAAAGCCGGATACAAGGAGAATGAACCGCTTGGTAACAGGATTTCGCAAAGTTCTTTCCATGGGAATCTGGAAGACGGCTACCTGCCATACGAATTTTACAAAACAGACTGCATTTTCCTGCGTTTACAGATGTTCAACCCAAGGCAGGTATACACACACCTAAAGTTCCTTTATATCCTATATAATAAATCCCTAATATGCAAATCGACCAAACAGAGAAACGACCAGTCGCTATGACGCACACTGACCACCAGGGGGAAGATGCTCAATGCAGGAGCTGCCCCCTGGTGGTCAGGGGGAGCGTCGCTCAGCCAGAAGCCGGGTTCACAGCTGGTGAGCACAGTGGCCATGGTTGGAGCGGGCCTAAGTCGGCAGGTGGACATCCCACAAGGGATCCCAGGCTGCAAGAGGGCACAGGCCGGGCTGAGGGACCCTCCTCCCCCAGTGCACAAATGTTGTGCACCAGGCCTCTAGTATAACTATATATATCTATATATATATCTATATATATGATATTTCAGAGAGGAAGGGAGAGGGAGAGAGAAATAGAAGCATCAATGATGAGAAAGAATCATTGATCGGCTGCCTCCTGCACACCCACTACTGGGATCGAGCCCACAACCCAGGCTTGTGCCCTGAATGGGAATCAAACCGTGACCTCCTGGTTCATGGGTCGATGCTCAACCACTGAGCACACCAGCTGGGCAGAAAATTTGTACACTTGGATCAACACCTCTCATCCCCCCCTTGGCCACCAACGTTCTGCTCTCTGGCTCCATGAACTCTGCGAGTTTACATTCCATGTGCAAGTGAGACCACACTGGGTCTGTCTCTGTGTCTGGCTTATTCTGCTTGGCATAATGTCCTCCAGATTCACCCATGTTGCCAAAGGAAGAATTCCCTTATGTTTTTATGGCTGAATAACGTTCGTGGTTTCCATAGCTCGTCTATTGTGGCTCCCACTGCCGTGGACATGGGGGGGGGGGGAGCTGTTATCTCTGAGAGGCTGATTCCATTTCCTGGGGATACATGCCCAGCAGAGGGACTGCCGGACCCCATGGCGGCCCTGTTTTTTCATTCTCGAGGAACCTCCATACTGTTTTCTCCACAGTGGCTGCCCCAAGCACATTCCCTCCACCAGGGACCCCTCCCCACACCCTCGCCAGCTCGTGATCACTCGCCTTGCTGCTGACAGCCGTTCTAGCAGGTGCCAGGCACTATCTCACAGTAGCTAGCGCCGGTTCTCACTGCCCTCGTGATTGGTCATGGGCACCTTTTATGTACCTGTCGCCATTTGGACATCATCTTTGGGAAAATGTCTGTTCAGGTCTTGGCCTTTATTTCTAACTGGATTATTTGGTAGAGTTTTGGTGCCAACATAGACCTCTGTCACCTTCCCCCTCCCCCAAAGCAGAGAGCATCATGTGACCACCAGGTGAGACGTGAGCATGTGTGACTGCCCAGCTGCGTTCTCGGCGGGGAGAGGACAGTCTCACAGGCCAGGCTGGGCTGAGGAACTCGACCACGACAGAAATCTGCTTGTCCTCCTCGTGCACCATGACTGCTCAGTGCCGGGTCTCAGTGCTCACCTGACGCGCTGACAGCGGCCAGAACAGCTCCTCCCATTGTCTCGGCGACTTACCGCTCTACCGGGTGCGGCTCTGAGCCCTGGGAACGTCCGGGGGACTCATTAACCACAGCACTTCCTGTCCGAGTCGCTCCTCGGCCACTGAGCCAGACAGGTGATCAATAAGCCAGCCTGCTTATTAGAAACGCGTCTGATAATTCCCAGGAAAGAGCAACTGGCTCATCAGTGCGGCCATGAACCCTGGGGGGGCTCACGGCCACTGCCGGGCTTCTGCAGAGGAGACTGGCGCTCGCTGTCTCCCCACATAGTTTTGGGGGGGCCTCTGCCAACTCCTGTTTGCAGCTGCTCCTCCTGTGCCACATCGGCTCTGTCTGTGGGGACCTGGTTCCCCGGCCTGCACGCTTTCTCTGCCCACCCACCGGCTGCATCGGAGGCCAGGCCGCGGGGACGTCTGGGCAGGCACACGGTGACCTCACGGCGCACACTGACCCTGCCCACGAAGGAGTCTGTGCGGATCAAAGCTTTTGGCGATTTGAATCCTTGTTCCAAGTGTGTGTGACCCGTTCAGAAATGCTGTTTTTAATATGTATCATGCATACTAGGCATCATGTATGTTCTAAGAACAGCTTCCCTTTACTGTCCTCTCGGTGCCAGGCGGCATCCAGGAGCTGCAGCCATGTTCTCTGACGTAACCCTCCCAGCCGCCTGCGCCAGGCCAATCTGCCTCACCGCCCAGGTGAGCAAAGTGACGCTGAGGGAAGCTTCAGGGACTGCCGCTCGTGGGTGCCAGAGCTTATCTGACAACAGCGCGTGCTTTTTAATCTGCTGGATGATGCCACCTCCATCCATTCACTAATTCATTCATTCGCTCACTCATTCATTCATTCACTTGTTCATTCATTCATTCATTCACTTATTTGTTCGTTCATTCATTCATTCAATCGTTCATCCATCTACTGACCAGGCACCTAAAGGGACAGGGAATTCAAACACAGTCTTATTTGAGCAGATCCACAATTAGACAGTCATTGTGCCTTCTGGGTTAGATATTTAGATTTTCCACGTTTCTATGCCCATCAGACAAAAACCAGACACCAGACGGAAACCTAGAATCAAAGGATTTGAGAGCAACTCAGCACTATCGTCACAGACACACATCCGTGGGTGCGCCCCCCGCCCCCCCAGCACCCGGCCCCCTCACCATCTCCAGCTTTGCTTGGGTGGGCGGGTTCGGGCATACTCAGAGGCCTCAGGGGAATGATGATCTCATCAACATTAACCCCTTCTTCTCCGTGCTTCTCAGACACGTGGGAGAGGAGCTCCGACTGGCTTGGTGAGAAGAGGTTACAGCATTTACACATGAAGATGGCCGGGTTTTCTGTAAGAAAAAATACATGTTATTTCACCTTCACAGAAACAATGATCCCTCCGTCCACCTAAGAGCAATCCTGAAGGCTGCCCTTGGAGCAGTCGCCCGCCTCCCACCGGGCGTCTCTCTCGTGGACAGCTGCAGAGCCAGGCAGCTCCCATCCAACCTCCCGCTGCCAGAGAGTTCTTCCCTCCGTTTTCAGAACTTGGGTCCTTCTGGATCAAGTCCATATGGACTCCCTGCTACCCAAAGCTGCTCCGCAGCCTAGCTTTCAGCAACGACACGGCAGCGTAAAAACGAGCATGGAACGTGAAGAATTATACCCAACTTCAAATGAATGCGCTGCCTGGCGGCGATGAGGTATTCCAGCTGCACTCTCTTAAATGAGGTGCGAGGAGGAACCGATCAAAGTAGCATTTCTCAAGCGCCAAGACACCGTTCCGCTGGCTGGCACGGAAACCAGGAACAAGGAGGATGGGATCTGTCTAAGCCACTCACTTCCTATTTCAAGTGTCATCACCATCCACAAATATCTACCGAGAGTCCATGGTGTTCATCCACTGTGCTAGACAGGAAGACGGGCTGGGGACAAGGCCCTGATTTCCGAGTCTGATATAGTAATTACAGGCACAGGTAAGAATATTAAACTTGGGATCCAATCACCATGAAAAGCTAGAATGTTTTAAGTATTTTTTATTGGCTTTAGAGAGAGGAAGGGAGAGTGAGAGAGAAACCTCGATGAGAGAGAAACATTCCTAAGGAACCCTAAATGCCAGCCCTGGAAGGAGCCGGTTCTGCTTGGCTAGCGATGCGACCTTTGTTGAAGAGACAGACACCTGCACGGCCCGGCAGCCTGGGTTCCGGAGCCCGGGCCCGGGCAGCGTGCACGGCGCTCCCTCCCGCACACACACAGCCTGGGACTGCACTGGGCCTGGTGCGGAGGGAACGGCTCAGAGCCGAGTGCAGACGGTAAAAGCCCGTGCACGCGAAGCAAGTGCGGGAAGGCTGCCTTCCCAGGGATGAAGGATGATAACCTGCCAAAATGCCAACAAAGGAGCGATTTCCCGCGTTAGAGCAGATGAATGTGAGAAAAACGGGCCTCGTCCCCTGAAACGTGACCATGCTGCCAGCTAACAGTGAGGAGGATGCACCATGTGGATGCCTCTTAGGCCCAAGTAGCACGCAGTCCTCCTGAGCGAAAGGGAAGCCCGGAAGTGCGGGTCTGACCACTCGGGCCCGTGAATTACCCACCAGTGTTAGCTCCTCTGTGCAAGTAAAAGGGAAGCCTCAAAACAGCCGCATCAACTAGGCCTGGCTCCCGAACTCTGACTTGCAATCAGCCGGGTCCGGTGACCTCGGTCTGGGGGCCCAGGAACACGTGGGGCCTCTGACCCCGCTCCTCCCTGGAGAAGGTCATGAGCTGCGATGGGCTCCCAGGTCCCAGGAGGTGGGCTGGGCCCCGGGGCCTCTGGGCAGGGTCACTGGGAGCCAGCGGGTCCCACCCCTTCCTCTGGGCCCGGGAAGCACCCGTCCTGGAGCTGCTTGTGAGGCCTCCGCCCCAGCTCTCAGGATGGAGGGGATGGGACCCGGGACAATGGCTGTGCACCCCACACCGCTGTGAGCACCTTCCCCACCCGCCACCTGCGAGCATCACCTGTAGCCGAGCCCCACCCGGCCCACCGCCGTCTTCCCGCAACAAGGACGCTGCGGTGTGAGAGCAACGAGGGTCATGGCCGAGCTAAGCATCTATCAGCAGCCACAGATGATGAAGTGCCACATCATTAGACTATTAAGTTACGTTACTTAGAAGCGATAGCTTTTTTAAAAGTCTCTCCCTTCATCCCTGATCCGTATAAATCATCCTCTCTGCTCCGTGGGATTGATTAGCTCGAAGGCGAGCTGGGCGCCTCAGCTCCGTCCATTCCATCTTCTCCCCGGGAGGGGAGGGTGGCTGATCCTCCCAGAGCTGCGTTATGCTCCTTGTTCTTCACCTGCCCTGAGGTTATTAAATCCGAGAGAGCTGGCTGTGCTGCGCTCAGCATGGCCAGGGGTGAACCTGGATTGGGGGGGGGGGGGGGTAGATGGTGAAGGATTAAAGAAGACAGACAAGAGAATGAAGCTGGAGCCGGGTGGGACGCTGCTCTCAGATGGACAGCGCCACAGCCTGCAAGCCGAGTCTTTATTTTATAGCCAGATCCCAGGAGGCAAAGCAAGGGCGTGGTCAAGATGTTTACAATGTTCTCGAGGGTTTTGAATCCACTCAATTACATGCACCTGAACTCTATCAAGCTTTGTTTTGGCAGCACTTGCTGCACCTCCCGCAGCCCATATCACTCAGCCACCTGGGACCACAGGTTCGGACCGGAAGGTCAAGCTCACAGCCATAGCCTTTGGCTATCATTGTGCTGGGAGGGCTTTGCCCGCCAAGCTGGGACCTGCACGTGGCTTTGCCACGAGAGGACCGTGCCCTCTCATCAGTCCGAGGCTTGAACCTGTCCAAACGCTGTGGCCGCTCCCCACAGCTGGCAGCTTCCCAGGGGGAGTGGGGATATTGAGCAACGTACAGCCATTCTGCTTCATGTCCAGAACACAGCCACACGTTGTACAGCTCAGTACAATTTAAAATACCTTATTCCTTATCTTCAGGGAGAGAGGCTGGGATAGGACCAACCATTTTCCTTCCATTGCGTTTATTTTACAGAACTTCTTGTTAAATATCTTTTTATTGCTTTCAGAGAGGAAGGGAGAGGGAGAGAGATATAGAAACATCAATGATGACAGAGAATCACTGATCAGCTGCCTCCTGCACCCCCCACACTGGGGATCGAGCCCGCAACCCAGGCATGTGCCCTTGACCAGAATCGAACCCTGACCTCCTGGTTCATAGGTCAACGCTCAGTCACTGAGCCACGCCGGCCGGGCTACTTTACACACTTTTAACCAGCTACGGATACACCCTGTGTCACGTCATCGTCACACGGACTGGGAACTTGCTGTAACCAAGTAACGGGATTCACAGAGGAAGAGTAACGAGCAGGAAGCTTATGTCAGTTAAACCCTCCGGCACTGGCACCCAGCAGGGCTCCCTCCGGCCTGTGTAACCCTCACAACAATCCCGTGAGATGGTTTTACTGTATTTCCTCAAACCCAAGACCTCTACCTCAAGAGGCCCCGATGCACACACCACTAAGAGAAACACCACCCAATAAACGAGGGCTCATCATCACACCAGGGAGAGGCGCCTCCGGGTGGCAGAGATGCTGAAGGTGAGTCGCGGGATTGAGGAAATTCAGCTGCGCTGCAGGTTCCAGGCCCAGCACCCACTGCATGGCCCGGAGCCGGGGAGGCTGGCCGTGGACTGGGGAGAGCCCGACGCCCACCCCTGCTCTCCCCTCATAAGGCCCCATGCCCCACTCGGCACCCTCAACCACGCTGTCCAGCGGGAGCCCCACTTCTGGGTGTCCCCCAGCAGTACCCTGCACCCCGACTTCCGGGGAGGGGAGGAGGAGAACCTTTTCTGAGTGCTGGGCACTTCCACACTCCTCCTCACAGGGACCCTGACAGCAGGGCCCTGGCTGGCCCTCCAGGCACCCCTTCCTTAAGACACTAGCGCCCCCTGTCAGTAAGTGGCCATAATACACTGATTTTGTCGGAACAGGACACGCAACTACCATCTGCTGAAAACTCACGACAAACGTACGGATCTATACGTGAAACGAGCCCCCGTGGGTGTCCCACGGCCCTGCTAGCAAGGCAGCCGTGAAGGTATTGTCCCACGTGACAGAGGAGGGAACGGGGACCCAACAGACCAGCTCCGGACCTGTGTGGCGCCAAAGCTACATGGTCGCTGAACTCCAGGCAGGAAAGCAGCTGTGGGTGCATGCGTGGATGTGCATGTGTCTACATGAGAACATGCCAACCACACCGACACCAAACACAGGGCCCTCATTCATTCATGGGCAGGCACCATACATGTGCTAGCGGCGCCCTCTGGTGGCCGGCCGGGGCACTACACCCTGCACTCACTGGAGAAGCACGGAGCATCCGTCTATTCTGCACACACTTCTCTACATGCAACTCATCAATTTTTTAATTTTTATTTTTGTTACTCTTCATCCAAGGATGTCTTTCCATTGATCTTGTAGAGAGAGTGGAAGAGAGAGGGAAAGACAGAAACATCGATGTGAGAGAAACACATCGATTGGTTGCCTCCTGCACGTGCCCTGAACAGGGCCCCAGCGGGGAGGAGCCTGCAACGGAGGTACGTGCCCTTGACCGGAATCAGACCCAGGACCCTCCAGTCTCCAAGCCGACGCTCTATCCACTTAGCCACACCAGCCAGGGCAGTCATATCAATTGTTAAAAATGTACAGGGGGGAGTGTAAAGTAGAAGATATTGGGGGAACAGATTCTGATTCGCAGGTGAAGGTTATTTAAAACAACACGGTGGGTGAGAGGAGGCCCAGAGGCCCAGACCAGAGCCCACCTGAGCCCCAGCAGCCCCGTGCCCCTGACACAGGTACTTGGCCCGTGGAGCTTCCGTGTCCGCATCTGCACAGGGCTGTGGGGGGGCTGCGGGACACCCTGAGTGCCATGTGTCCAGCTCAGTGACCTCCCAGAAGCAGTTGGACAGGCGCCTACCGGAGTCAGGGCCCGGGGCCCTCAACCCCCGACTGGCTCGCCTCCAGTGTAGGGGACACTGTGTGAGCCTCTGAACATCCTCAGGTCTCCGTTTTCCCTCTGAAAGATGAGAGGCCCTAACAGAAGTGGCCTTCGAATGCTTTAAAGTGGAATTGGTCTTCAGGCCTCATCCAGAGGCTACTGTGTAGACAGACGGACAGAGTCACCTGGACCAACACAAGGACGTGGGACAGCCCCACCCAGCACCCACCTCCCTACAGCCTGGAGGGGCCCCTGTGAACCTGTCCTCCCACCCCCCCCCACCCCACCCACAAATAATCTCCATGGGCCCCCCCAGCTCTGAGGCTCAGGGGCAGCAGTCCCAATAAATGCACGCCCTAATCTGTGGTGTGATCATCATGCCTCTCATAAAATGCCGACGAGCGCGCCAACTTCCACAGCTTGCCGAGTTAACATTTTTATCAAAAGCAAGAGAGAAACCCTGCGAGTGTTCCTTTGCTGGAACCGGATTAACAAAATAACACGAGAAATGCTGGGGATCGGCTATAATTAAGGCTGGGCCCGCTGTGGCACTTTAATTTTAGGCATCCACATTTCTTCCGTGCTGAAACCTGGCATCATTCTCTTCAAGTTATTTTTCAGCCCGCTCCCAGCTAGAGCCCTGGGCAGGCGCACATTTAACACTGTCACCGCCGAAGGGAAAACACCCCAAACACTTCATGTAAGGAGGAGCAGCCCCCATTCTCTAAGTGCCAGCAGGACCCCAGCAGATGTGTGGTTAGCTCTGAGGATGTCGGGAGCCCCCTTAACCCCCATGCAGCCTTCTGTCATCACAGCTGCCTCTAGAGTGACCACGTCTCTGGGATCACGTCCATGTTAAACACAAAATGTGCTGCCCGACCGGCATGGCTCAGTGGTTGAGCATTAACCTATGAACCAGGAGGTCACGGTTCGATTCCCAGTGGGGGGTGTGCAGGAGGGAGCCTATCAGTGATTCTCTCTCATCATTGATGTTTCTGTCTCTCTCACTCTCCCTTCCTCTCGGAAATCACTAAATATATATATGTATTTTTAAATGTGCTAATAGGGTAGTGAAGACCTGGGGGAGGGGGGCAGGGGCTGGGAGGAAGGAGGTAAAGAGGGGGAAATGGGCGACATCTGTAATACTATCAACAATAAAAAGCATATTTTTAAAAATGAATAAAAATAAATAATTTTTATGTGCTAAGTCCTCTCCCATTGTACAATGGGTGTGAGGGGACAGCAGTGCCCACGGCCACCACGCCACCGGCCCGCGTCTCCAGGTTCGCTGTCTGGGTTTCTTTCGGTCCCTTTGTGCGGCTGGCCCACCTTTTCCTCACTGCTGAAGGTGAAGGGTTGGGAACCTTAGCCCTGGCCGACCAGAGTCCCTGCCCACACTGCTAGGGCAGAGGCTGCCGACGGACACATTTCCACTCATCGCTGTCCCGGCCTCGGCAGCCGGCTGTGCGCTCCGGGCCCCCGGGGTCGTCCTGGAAGGAGACGGAATAACAGCCGGGCGGAACTGCAGGCCGAGGTCAGAGACATGCAGATCCGTCTGCAAACTTTAAGTGAAAGGCGGAGACCCACCTCGGCGATGCAGTGTTCTGAACTTGAACATTAATTCTAGGAGAAAGAACTGCCTTTGATATTCAAACCTGTCGAAGGTCCTTCCCCAGAAGAGACCTTTCCATTCAAGCGGGAAGAGCTGCGGGGAAAGGAGACTCCAGCCGCCTCTGCCCCCTCCCAGCCGCCAGTCCGCTCCCGCTTCCTGGGGACTCAGACACGACCTGAGCATTCGGTGTACTTCCCAAACACCTGGGCTATTCTGTTCTGATGAGGGAAAAAGTAACCTTAACTTATGTGTATTAATCTCACAATTCCACATTTAATGAATGTGGAACATAAATCACACACTGAGCCAGCTCGGCATGTTTAGAAACGAGAATGGCACAGACCCGCCTCCAGGAACATAAATAATTTTGTTCGTGAGAATAATTTAAAGTGACTGCAGGGGTTTTTGTGGGTTTTTTACACTGGTGCCCTGCTGCACGGATTTGTGCACATTAAAAGGAAATTAATCAGGCCGAAACCGGTTTGGCTCAGTGGATAGAGCGTCAGCCTGCGGACTCAAGGGTCCCAGGTTCGATTTCGGTCAAGGGCATGTACCTTGGTTGCGGGCACATCCCCAGTAGGAGATGTGCAGGAGGCGGCTGATCGATGTTTCTCTCTCATCGATGTTTCTAACTCTCTATGCCTCTCCTTTCGTCTCTGTAAAAAATCAATAAAATATATTTTTTTAAAAAAAGGAAATTAATCAGAAGGTGGCTGGCGGGACTGGGTGAGACGGGTTGGACACACCCTGGAGCCAACCTCCCGCGGTCCCTCCCCAACCGGCCGCACCTGGAGTGGCGCCATGGCTCGAAGGGCATCTGCGGAGTGAGCGGGGTCCCTCCAGCAGGTGGGGTCCCTCGGCCTGGCCTGCGGGGATCGGGCTGAAACCGGCTCTCCGACATCCCCTAAGGGGTCCCAGAGTGCGAGAAGTTGCTGTCATCCAGGGTGTGGAACGCAAACGCAAGTGTGCAGTAAACCAGATTCGGGCCAACAGTGACCCAGCAACAACATAACCCACGGCCAAAGGTGGAACCGCGGCCCCGGGAGGAATCGGGCTCCCTCCTCTCTGGTTTCGGGGTGCGTCACCCGAGAACCACTGCTGCCATGTCACTGCAGCTCGGCAGCTCCTGCATTGAGTGTCTGTCGCTTGGTGGTCAGTGCACATCATAGCAAACGGTCGGACACTTAGCATATTGGCCAACGCTAAGAGAGAATCACTGACCAGCTGCCTCTTACACGCCCCACACTGGGGATTGAGCCCACAGTCAGAGCATGTGCCCAGACCAGGAACTGAAGCCTGGCCTCCCCAGGACCCCCACGCCTCCCCAGGACCCCCGTGTCTCCCCAGGGCACCCACGCCTCCCTGGAAGCTCACACCCGTGCCTATCAACATGCCTATCCCCACAAAATGAGAAGCAGAGTTCATTCCTTTCGCTACAATATAAGACATACACTCACTCTAGAAATTCACATACTTAAAAAAGTAAAAAATAAACAAACACGTCTGGGGAAAACCCTAAAATAAAATACAACAGGAACAGATGAAGGGAGGCCCGTGTGAATGAGCACCCACCCTGCACGGCAACGGGAGGGGGAGCCCCAGCAGCCGGGGAGCTGGTGTCTGCACCGCAGGCCGCAGGCTGAGCGAGAAGAGACCACAGTGCCCGGGGGACACGGTCCTAGACCCCCGCGGAGGCCTGAGACCCCAGACAGTACGAAACCCTACATGCAAACCCTGCATGCAAACCCTGCGTGCACTGTTTCCCTGCACACACAGACGCGGTGTGACCTACACAGTAGGCACAGCCAGAGGCGACAATAACTAATGAGAGTAATGAGTTCTGTAAGTGCCCTGTGCTCGCCCTTCGTCTGGCCATGACGCACGATGACGCAGTGACAACCCATCCCCGGGGGGTCTGTGTAGACGTCCCTCCCAGCCGTCAAGGACTCGGTGTCTCTCCTTTCGGGGGACCCCTTGCGGAGGGCTCCAGAGAGGAGCCTTGCCATCAACGGGACACGTGTTCCTTCCCGCCTCCCACCCACAACTGTAGCGCCCTTTCACCCCAACTAAGCCCTGAACACCCTGCGTAACCTCCGCAGTTGGAGCACAGATGTCCCCCTTCACCACCTCACACAGGCGGTTCCTTCTGAGCGCGTCTCAGCAGCCTCGGCCTCAGCCGCGCAGGTTAAGGGGCCCAGGTGTGAGCAGGGGCTCAGCCAGGACCGGCCCCCTCAACCCCGCGGCCTCCCCACGACCCCCACATACAACTGTTTTTTCCTAATTGAGTTGGGAGCTTTTTTATGAATTCTACTATTTTACTTACAGATTTTTTTCCCATACACAATCATATTCTCTGTGAGTACGAAAACTGTATCTGCTTTTTCTTATTGGCTGACATCTTCAATAAAAGATGAAATAGAGCCTGGCCAGTGTGGCTCAATGGCTGGGCGTCAACCCATGAACTAGGACAGTGGTCGGCAAACTCATTCGTCAACAGAGCCAAATATCAACAGTACAACGATTGAAATTTCTTTGGAGAGCCAAATTTTTAGAACTTAAACTATCTAGGTAGGTACATTGTTATTAACTTAATTAGGGTACTCCTAAGGCTTAGGAAGAGCCACACTCAAGGGACCAAAGAGCTGCATGTGGCTCGAGAGCCGCAGTTTGCCGACCACGGAACTAGGAGGTCACCTTCGATTCCTGGTCAGGGCATGTGCCTGAGGTGTGGGCTCAATCCCCAGTAGGGGACGTGCAGGAGGCAGCTGATCGATGATTCTCTTATCACTAATGTTTCTATCCCTCTCCCTTCCTCTCTCTGAAATCAATAAAAACTTATTTTTTAATAAGTTAATTTTTTAAAGGTGAAATAAAAGTGACAAAAATTATTCCTATTTTATTCTTAATTTCAAAGAGAAAGCTTTCATTGTATCACCAATAAATGTTTTCTATAGGATTTTAATTTTTTTATTTTTTTATTTTTCAATTACAGTTGACATTCAATATTATTCCATTTTAGTTTCAGGCACGCAGCATATGGTTAGGCATTTATATAACTTACGAAGCGTTCTCCCCGGTAAGTGTGGTGCCCACCTGGCACCGTGCATAGTTATTACCACATTATTGACTATATTAATACCCTGTGCTTACTTCAAAGCTGAGAACTTCCACCTTTTCCCTGAAAGCCGTGGTCGGCAAACTGCGGCTCGCGAGCCACATGCGGCTCTTCGGCCCCTTGAGTGTGGCTCTTCCTAAGCCTTAGGCGTACCCTAATTAAGTTAATAACAATGTACCTACCTATTTAGTTTAAGTTTAAAAAATTTGGCTCTCAAAAGAAATTTCCGTCGTTGTACTGTTGGTATTTGGCTCTGCTGACGAATGAGTTTGCCGACCACTGCTAACGGAAGCACTTTGCAGCTTCTCTGTGTGCATCCGAACTGCCAGCGTCACTACTCTTGCCCTTTGGGGCCGTTCTCATGAAGTAAAATCGGGGTGACCTGAACACACCCACTGGGACACCCGACAGTCGATCTGGTGACCGAGGTGCTGCTGAGTGAGTAGCAGGCGGGAGTGTCTACAGCAGGGAGACGTGGGTGGACCAAGGGGTCACTCACACCCCGATCGGGACCGAGCGGGGCATTTCATCACTCTACTCAGAACGGTGCACAATTTAAAATCCACCAGTTTATTTCTGGAATCTTCCCTTTAATATTTTTGGATCACGGTTGACCACGGGTAGGTAAGTGAAACCAGGATAATGGAAACTGTGGATAAGCCGGGGACTGTTATAATTAACTATTAAGCTCTAGCCCGGCCGGTGTGGCTCAGTGGTTGAGTGATGACTCATGAACCAAGAGGTCACGGGATCGATTCCTGGTCAGGGCACATGCCCAGGTTGGGAGCGTGTAGGAGGCAGCTGGGATTACCTAGGGAGAGAAAGAACAATAAAGGGGAAATCCCGCTGCCAGGCACAGCTGCAGTAGGAGCCAAGAGGGCAGCCACAAAGGGGAGGTGTCCAATCTGGGGAAAGACCTGCCTGGTTAGGGGGAGGGCCCAGCACAAGCCACAAAGGATTACGAAAGAGATTGGTCAGTTCCAAAGAGCTGGTCCTTCCCCAGCCCAAGGTAATGTAATAAGGTTTCACAAAGGCCCCTCTCTCCCTAACACAGTGGTTCTCAACCTTCCTAATG
>NW_005871355.1:305613-363821 GCF_000147115.1 Myotis lucifugus
GTTGCTACTCATAACTGTAATTTTGCTACTGTTGATGCATCGTCATGTAAATACCTGATATGCAGGATGTATTTTCATTGTTACAAATTGAACATAATGAAAGCATAGTGATTAATCACAAAAACAATATGTAATTATATATGTGTTTTCCGATGGTCTTAGGCGACCCCTGTGAAAGGGTCGTTCGACCCCCAAAGGGGTCGCGACCCACAGGTTGAGAACCACTGCCCTAACACGTGTTCACTTGCCCCTTGGTTCACGCATTTTTCTCTCCATAGCAGCCTCGCAGGCCTAGCTGCTGCTGGGCCCAGGCAAGGGCTCCACGTGTGGGCCCGGCGCAAGCCTGGGCTGTGGGAGCACAGCAGCGGCCAGAGCGCAGCGGGGAGCATGGACTAAGCCAGCCAGGTGGGGACACAGACGGGGCTGGACTAAGCTCTGGCCTGGGCGGAAGTCATGGCACAGAACTTCTGGACCCTGGCACGGATGAGATACAGCCTCCGGGCACCTGGGGGCAGTCTTTCATTTCTGCCCCAATAAATCTTTATACATATATATATTTTTATTGATTTCAGAGAGGAAGAGAGAGGGTGAGAGAGAAACATCCATGATGAGAGAGGATCATTGATCGGCTGCCTCCCGCACCCCACTACTGGGGATCAAGCCCGCAACAAGGGCATGTGCCCTTGACCAGAATTGAACCCAGGACCCTCAGTCCGCAGGCCAACTTTCTATCCCCTGAGCCAAACTGGCTAGGGCTCTACCCCAATAAATCTTACCACTATACCCCATCCTCCCATGCCTGGGTCTTCTGATCCCCTGGAGGAGCCCTATTTCCACTGGCAACACCTGGACCCTGACTCTAAACAGAGCCAGGAAGCAGTCACCACATCCCAACCTTGTCCCTGCCTAGGGATGTCTTCCCATCCCTTCTGGTCAGTGCCCGCCACCAAGCTCTATTCCTGCCGTGCCCCTCATGTGGGCACTTCCCACATGGCCTCCGCCTAGAGAACAAAGGCTGGACTCGAGAAGGCTGAGAATCTGCTTCTGCTGGGAAGGCAGAAACCAGAGAGGGCTGCCTGGAGGAGGTGGCATGTGGGCTTAACGAAGGGGAGCAAGGGCCCCCCGCAGACCTGGGCAGCAGGTGGAGGGTAAATTCCAATGTATCACTGCGTGTCACAAGGTCACCGGTTGCAAGGCCAGTCCCTCGCGTTTACTGCCTCCTCTAGTGACCGGTAGGACCCAAAGGCCCTTTCCTTCAGCAGCGCAACTGAACTCTGTCCCTTCCAAGCATCCCGGTCGAGTCCGCGGGTCTAAAGGTGCTGCCCATTTCACAGAGGAGGAAACTGAGGCCAGGCAAGACGGAGGCTCAACCACAAGGCCGAAGAGTTGGCAGCGCCTGGATTCGAACCTCCCGCCCCCGAGGCCGCCGGATCCATCGCTGGCGCGTGCCCCAGCCCCGCCCGTTGCCCTGGAAACGGCTCGCGCACGCGCAAACACTGCCTCCCCGCTTCCGCCAGCACCCTTGCTACATTTTTTTTTTTTAAGTAAAAAATCCCGAGGCGGCGGGATACTGCCAGCGGCGGAGCGTGCCGTCGAAGGACGCCGCTGCGTGCGCTCCCCGCCCCGGGACGCGGATCCCTCCGCCGCCCCGCAGCCGCCGCGCTTCTTCCGGGCCCCCAGCTGCCGGCGGCCTCGCGCCGCGCCCCACCCCCACCTCCCCTCCACCCCCACCCCCACCCCCAGCCCCGCTCACCTGCCGCTCGCGTCTCCATGGCAACGCCCCCACCGCGGGGGAAAAAAAAGCCTGGGGCTCTTCCGGGCCCCCTCCCGTGCCCACCGACAAAGCGGGGCGCCCCGCTGATGCTTCGCTTTTTATTTTTATTTTTTTAAGGAAAGAGCCGGCGAGGTTATGGCGAATCTGCGGCATCCAACATGGCGGCTGGAGTCTTCGCCCTCCTCCTCCCGGGTGGCTGACGCCGGCGTGGCGGACGTCAGCCTCGGAGGACCCGCCCCCAGCGCCGAGCGCGGCGAGGCCGGCTCGGGCTACTGCGCATGCTCGCGCCAGAGGCCGCGCTTTGCATCCGGTCCCGCAGGTTCCGCCGCTCCGCGTTTTGAACCACTCCTGGGAAGGGGCTATCGGGAGACCTGGAAAGCGGATTACAGGATTCGGAGCCTGCCCAGGTCCGGTACCTGCCAGCCAGTGCTTCCACCCGCTGGTGTGGAGCGAGGGGCCTGAGCACAGAGAGTTCAGAGTTGGTCTCCCACTTCTGCCCTTTGCTAACTAATCCGGGGCAGCGATTCAACTATTCTTGGTCTCAGTTCAGCAATGTGTCAATCGGGTGGACGTCAAGGGAACCGTAAACATAAGTCAGTGTTTCCCTGTCACGTGGCAGTTTCCCCAAGTGGATGCTGTTGGCCGGAGGGGCCGGACTGGGTGGGGTCCATGCAGACAGAACTAACCTAGACCACCTTGCGAATGCCTCCGCCCGCTCCTGGCTGCCTTGCAGAAAGTCTCAGTGCGGTGTGAGCGCACCCCCGACACCCCTCCTCCCCGGGCTTCTGCTCACACACGCCTCCTGCAGGCAACAGGCTCTCGTTGAGATGCAATCACTTCGTTTTCCTGGCTGTTTGTTTGTTATGTTCCCCAAGTTACCCACACACCCTCCCCGCAAAGCGCCGGGTCCAAGGCGGTGGTTAGCTCTGCCACATCTTTCAGATCTCTGCTCGGATGACGTCCCCGAGGGGGTCCCCCATCACCCCCTCTAAAGTAACCCTCCTCAGTCACTCTGTCTCTTCTACACAGCGTCTATGACGACCTCTCACTGGCTCTTCTCAGTTGCTTGCCTTTGTCCCTCGTGGTCACCCTTTAGCCCCAGAAACTAGAACTGAGCCTGACAGCTATTAGTTAAATGAGTGCGTCTGTGCCGCTTGTACTGTCAAGGTTATCTTCAGTTCATAACAAATGATAGTGTGTGTTTTCCGCTTATGGTAGTAATATAAAGTTTTCTTTTTAAATACATTTCTTTTAAATTAGTCAACTTAAAATGGCACACGTGTTGCAGACGAGGCAAAAAAAAGTAAAAGTGAAGCACAAGAGAGAAGGCCGGGAAACACCGGCTTATTTTCATGGTGGAATGACCTCCCCTGTTGCTGTTCCGTTTAGAGAAGTTCCCCTTCGGACAGTCGGACAGCCCTGCTGCTGGTGCCCGTGCTCCCACGGCTCTGCCCACACGTGCCCTGCTCCCCCCACACCCGTCACACTCACCTGTGGGCACAGCCCTCCCCCCGAGCTGCCAGAGCACAGGGGAAGCTGCCCAAGGGGCCTTGTCACCCTGGTTCCCCGCGTCCACCCCGCAGTGCTGCTGAGCGAGCCCACTGGTTCCCTCCTGTTTCCAGCAGCCGCACTCTGGGCACCAGAGCTCCCGGCCGGTGCCATCGGCTTCTCGGGAGCCTGTCTTGTTCCTTCATGCTGTTCTTGGGGTCTAAGGAGTCGTTTTAAGACCCCGCATTTGCCCATTAAATATATGCCCAGAGGTATCCCCTCTGCCTCCCTTCATGCCATCCTCCCAGCACCGGGACTAGCATTGCCCAGGGAGGGTTAGCAGAGGAGGGAGGGCGTGTTCAGAGCCGCTGTGCTTGCTGAGCCCACACAGCACGTCCACGAAGACCCAGGAGTGGAATGGGCTCTCCGTGCCCAGTGCTCTTCCCGCAAGACCGCCTGCCCTCTGGGATGTGCCCGTTACCCACACACCCTCCCCGCAAAGCGCCAAACCCAAGGCAATGGGAGGGCTCTTGGGACACACCCGCCGCACCCCATCCCTGGACGGTGGCCAGGTGGAGCCCATGCCAGTCTTTAACTTGGAAGCGGCCGCATTGATAAGCTTTTCCTTTCTGGACGATAAACATTTACAGTCATCGCTAGTTTGCCGTGAATCGATTTCCTTCAGGAAACGCGAGTCATCCGGGGCTGCTGACGGTATCGGCTTCGTGCTGACTGCCTTTCTGGCGGCGGCATTTAAATGTTACTTATTGATTAGCAGGTGAGTTGTTCCTGGGCAGAACCCAAATGAATTTTGGAAATGAAGCAATTTAAAATTTGTCTCAAAACTCCGTTGCCTCAGAATATATCAAAGTCAAATCTAAACCACAAAAAAAAAGCAACCGTGGACTTGCGGGCGTGGGGCGTGGATGCTGGGTTGCTGAGACAGCTGTGGCTCTCTCTGTTATCCCCATGGCATTTCCCTCCTCCGTCCAAGAGGAGTCCCTGTTAGTGAGCACAGTCCGGGCCCCAGGCATCCAGCAATGACCCCTCCCTGCCCAAGGGCCAGCCTTGCAAACGGAGAGATGACTCCACCGCTGGCTCCTCCACCGCTTCGCCGGGTGATTTGCACATTCTCAGTCGGCAAACATCTTTATTCTTTTCATTTGCCAGGAATTGCTCAAAATGCCTTCAGTTAATGAAGAGGCATTCGAGGAATTAAATATAAATTGCTCCAAATTATATAATTAGTGGCATCCTGCTTCCATGGTGGTCCCTGGAGGAGATGAGCCTCCCAGACGGCCGCCAGCCGTTCACAGCTGCACATGCGTGAATCGGTGTCAATAAATGTTGCAACACGAAATGGCATTTACTTACAAATCAATAATTAATTTAAATAATTGAGTTTTTTTGTGTCAATAATTTTATAATTATATCTAATAGCTATGAGACAACAGAATAATTTTCATTACATGAAAACAGAATAATTATATGCTTCTTTTTTTGAGAGAGAGAAAAACATTGATCCAGCCAGCAACTTAGGTATGTGCCCTGACCAGGAATCAAACCCGCAGCCTTCTGGCCTAGGGGATGATGCTCCAACCAACTGAGCCACCCGCCAGGGCATGCTTATTTTTATAAGATACTTTCTTGATAAAGGACACATACAGGTGACCTCAAAATAATGACCCTAGAGGCACACAGCAATGATAAAGTCAGAGTTGGGGTTAATCACAGTCTGAGTGAGGTGTTAAAAAATCTAAGTAGTCACGTTGTAGAGCCCATTTAAAATTGTATGAAAGAATACAATTTTATTCCAGCCAGCGTGGCTCAGTGGTTGAGCGCAACCCATGAACCAAGAGATCGCTGGTTCGATTCCCGGTCAGGGCACAGGCCCGGGTTGTGGGCTCCATCCCCAGTGTGGGGCGTGCAGGAGGCAGCCAGTCAATGATTCTCTCTCATCTTTGATGTTTCTCTCTCTCTCTCCCTCTCCCTTCCTCTCTGAAAGCAATAAAAATATATTAAAAATAAACGTGCAATTACAATGCTAGTTGTGATTCAAAGGGTAAAAATCAGGTCTTTTAGGAAGTAGATGAGTTTGGCATATATGGGGTCCTGTTTCTTCCCTGGAGTTCCATGTATCTGTTTATGAAATGCTTGTCTCTATGAATTGAGAAGAGCAGGTAAGCGGACTATGAGTGAGTCAGAGATTTCCAGAAAGAGGAGGACCCACACCTAAACCAGGAAGGGGGGCAGGTGGAGACCAGCGACCTCATCCGTACGTAACCCGGTGGAGAAGAGTTTAGTCATGGGTTTTTCACGTTAATGCATTAGCCAAATGTCCTAGGAGAATGGCTGGTTGATTAAACTGCCATATGGCCCTGCTAATTAAAATGAAATGCTAATGAGGCATAATGAAGTTAATTGTAAACTGAGGCAGAACATCGTGTGCCCGGGATTTAAAGGACATAGAGGTGAAGGTCGCAAGAACCTGCTTATCCGTCCTGTGGACACAGCAGGTGAACCTGGTCTGAGAGAGGGAGCCCCCACCAGCAATTGCCACGGGGTCACCTTGAAGGCCTGTTCTAACCAAGAACCCAGCGGCCCCCGACAGAGGCGGTGACGCCCAGGCGCCCGGGGGGGTCACCTTTCCCCGCGGGGTCCCACATCGCAGTCCTGGGGGCGTGCAGACATGCTTTGTGGGGATAACAGGTTGGTCAGAACAATAGTGGTGACTTTTACAGATGGGCTTGGGTAGGGGCACCGCGAAAATTCCTGTGTTTTTAAGGTGTTCGAAGCATCTGGAAGTGATGTTGGCCTCCTACAGAAGCAGCAGGGTGTTTTGACTAAGTGTGTAAATGTGCGAGGCCATCTATTTGTAAGGTTTTACATTTTGATCAGTTGTCCGTGTTTAAGATAGATTTTTATTGATTTCAAAGAGGGAGGAAGGAAGAGGGAGAGATGGAACATCAATGATGAGGGAGAATCATCGATCGGCTGCCTCCTGCACGCCCCACACTGGGGATGGAGCCCGCAACCCGGGCCTGTGCCCTGACCGGGAATGGAACCGTGACCTCCTGGTTCATAGGTTGACGCTCAACCACCGAGCCACACCAGCTGGCCGCTTGTCTGTGTTTAAATAGTTTAGAGAAAAGTTAATAGATGTGTAAGTGGCAATAGACTGACTTTCAGCCAACTACAAGCAGTAGTACTGGGGCATGAGAAAATGGGGTCCCAACCACAGGAGGAAAAGCCAGGAGTGCCACCCGAGCCCGGGGGAGTGCCGGGCGCACTGCGGGGGACCCAATAAGCCTTGTGACGGAGGGAGAGCAGGTGGGAGGGATGCACCCTGGCGGTGAACCGGTGGGTGAGGAGAACGGAACATTTATTTTGTGGCCGTTGTGTTCACAGCACTGTTTTTAATGCTCAGAATAGAGAAAAAAAAACAGATTTCCAAAAAGCATGGGCATCTGGGTGTCCATGGCCAGAGGGCATGGCTCATCTGAACATGGAAATACCACGCCGCTGCTTCACAGAGTGAGGCCAGCCCTGGCCGGTGTGGCTCCGTGGGTAGAGCATTGGCCCTCGGACTGAAGGGTCCTGGGTTCAATTCTGGTCAAGGGCACGGTGCCTCAGTTGCAGGCTCGATCCCCGGCCCTTGTCGGGGCGCATGTGGGAGGCAACCAACCTCACTTGGATGTTTCTCTCTCTCTGTCTCTGTCTCTCCCCCTGCCTCCCACTACCTCTTAATATCAATGGGAAAAACATCCTCGGGCGAGGATTAACGACGACAGAAAAGAGCGAGGCCATAGAAAAGTGGCTGAGGGTGTGTCTGAGAAACGTGGCTGGGCGAAGAGGCAGGGTGCAGGGTGTGGAGGGGCACAGCCGTCTGTGAGCAGTTTTCTAGGCTCCACGTGGGTTGTGCAGGGAACGCCGGAGGGGGCAGAAGCAGGCAGCTTCCCGGAGACCCCCGAGGGCAGGGATACCGTGGGCTCCTCGTTCACCGAGCAACCGTGAGGCCACCTCCCACATTCGGGGCCCAGAGAACCGACCGCCAGGGCTGGCTGCTGGGGAAGTGAGTCATCCGGCTGCTGCCAAAGTGGGTGGGGAGGGAAGCCAGGGAGACAAACAGCAGTGACCAGCCTCGGGGCGACTGCCAAGCCCTTCACGTCCGTCCTCTGACATGGCCTCCCCGCCGTCCTGTGGGGAGAGGGGCGAGAAGAGGAGGCCTGGCTCCAAGGCCGAGAGAACAGCATGCCACCGGGTCCCACAGACAGCGGTCTCCTGGGGACTGGGAACAGGGACAGTCGGCCCAGGCCTTTCTGCATGACCCCCCGTCCACGCGGGATCTGAACCGTTGTCCAGGGGGTCAGGGAGAAGTGATGGATGGTGGGGAGGAGCCGTTTTCCACCTGTGCCCCGCGGTGTGCAGAGCGGCAGGCGGGGGAGCGGCAGGGCGGTGTGCTCAGTGGGTGCGGTCCTGAGTGGCCTGGCAGACAGCCCCCCTAGTGAAAGGCTGTGCCAGCTGCCGCCCAGGTCTCTGCTGTGAGAGGCCACATTCCACTCGCTCTGCTGGCCTTTGTTTGACCCCCTGGGCATTCCACGTGCCCCCACCATTTCTTTTCTTTTTAAATATATTTTCATTGCCCTGGCTGGTTTGGCTCAGTACATAGAGTTTCGACCTGCGCACTGAGGGTCCCGGGTTTGATTCTGGTCAAAAGCACATGCCCGGGTTGCAGGCTCCATCCCCAGTGTGGGGCGTGCAGGAGGCAGCCGATCAATAACTCTCTCATCCCTTCCTCTCTGAAACCAATAAAAACAACTTCTGCAACACAATGATTCTCAAAAATCATTGATGTTTCTCTCTCTCACCCTCTCCTTTCCTCTCCGAAACCAATAAAAAGATGTTTAAAAAAAATAGATGCAGGGCAGCGGTTGGTCTGTGAGTCTCTGTCTCTGAACTCGTGACGAGTCCCTGGTCATGAAGTTAGACACCACCTGGGACTGGAACCCAGGTCCCGACAAGGAGAAGGACTGGCTGCCTAGCAGCATGGCCTGTGCGCAGACACAGAGCATTCAGCCCTCGTACCAGCTCCCAGGGATTATGATGCTCATTTTTGCAAGTGAGAAACCTGGGCCCAGGGAGGGTACGAACCTCGTCAGCAGCTGCAAAAAATGACCCTGGAGCCCAGGCCTGTCTGATTCTGACCCCATGTTCTTTTTTTGTTTGTTTTAATCCTCACCCGCAGATATTTTTCCATTGATTTTTACAGAGTGGAAGAGAGAGAGGCAAAGACAGAAATATCAATGTGAGAGAAACACTGTGATTGGTTGCACAAGCCTGCAACCATCCTACGTGCCCTTGACCAGAATTGAACCCGGGACCCTTCGCACAGGCCAACACTCTACCCACTGAGCCAAACCGGCTAGGGCCTGACCCCATATTCTTAAGCGGCTCCACGGACTTCAATGTGTCTCTAGTCCAGGGGTGGGCAAACTTTTTGACTCGAGGGCCACAATGGGTTCTTAAACTGGACCGGAGGGCCGGAACAAAAGCATGGATGGAGTGTTTGTGTGAACTAATATAAATTCAAAGTAAACATCATTACATAAAAGGGTACGGTCTTTTTTTTTAGTTTTATTCATTTCAAATGGGCCGGATCCGGCCCTCGGGACGTAGTTTGCCCACGGCTGCTCTAATATGAGCATTGCATGACTATAAAAATCAGCCCCTGCTAAGGAATATTATCCAGTTACCACTGGCTTCGTCTGCCTGCAGCTGGGGTGGCTGAATCCTAGCAGGGGTCCTCAAACTACGGCCCGCGGGCCACATGCAGCCCGCCGAAAACATTTATCCGGCCCGCCGGGTGTTTTTGCCGCCGCTGTGTGCATAGGAATTTGTTCATAGTTTTTTTTTTAAACTATAGTCCGGCCCTCCAACGGTCTGAGGGACAGTGAACTGGCCCCCCGTTTAAAAAGTTTGAGGACCCCTGTTTAGGGGGTGGTTGTGCTGGCTGCCTCTGGGCTGGCACTGGCCGGGCACCTCTGGGACAGACCTGGCCTCCCAGATGTTTCCACTGTGGTTCTCACTCTGAAGCCAGGGGTGGGGTGGGCGTGGGAGAAAGGACGGTGAGAACAGCGAGAGGCTGGGTGGTGCAGGCTCCCAGCAGGGCAGGTGGCAGGCAGCACGGGCTCACTGGGGCAGAGGGGCTTGTCCTGTGTCCTTGGGACCGGTCTCTGTTTGCGGGGAGGAAATTTTTTTTTTGTTCTTAAATATATTCTTATTGATTTCAGGGAGGAATGGAGAAGAGAAACATCAATGAGGAGAATCATGGATCGGCTGCCTCCTGTATGCCTCACTGGGCATCGAGCCCTCGACCAGGGCCTGTGCCCTGACCAGGAATCGAACCCTGATCTCCCGGTTCATAGGTTGACACTCAACCACTGAGCCGCGCTGGTCGGGCTGTGGGAGGGTTTTCATGCACGTGGTGTCTGTCCAGAGTGTCTGTCTCCTGTATGTGCCCCATGTCACACGGTCACTCAGCAGTCATGGCATCCCGTGAACATTTACGGAGCAACCGTCAGGTGCCAGACTCTGCACGGAGCTGGGCTTCGTCCCTGGGGAGCTGGCTTTCCGGGAGGAGGGGACGATCCATCGTGTGAAGACATAACAGCCGGGCAGTGTGGTAAGCGCATCAAAGAGGGGCGGGTGTGGGGCCAGGCGGGCACAGGAGGCGCTGCTGAACCCACCCCAGAATTAGGGCAACAGCTCAGAGGAGCCGAAACCCGAGCCAGGTCCTGCAGAGCAAGGGGGTGCTTGCCCGGGGGCGGAGCACGCCCTCAGAGGGCACAGTACGGCTAAAGTGTGACAGTATGTGGTTCCAGGGCTGCGGACACGCAGCAGCGATGGCTGGGACAGAGCCATTTCCCAGCTGAGGAGGAGTGAGCGCCCGCAGCTGCCCCATCTGCCCGCAGTAGGGATGGGGAGGGCGGAACCTAATCCGCCTATCAGTCCTGTCTCCACTCTGGCTGCTCTGTCCTTCTCCTTAGTCAGCAGGGCGCCACCCGGGGCATGTGAACCGCACCTGCTGCTTGTTCCGCGCTGGGTGGGTGGGCTGGGAGGTGAGGTCCCATGGCTACGAACGGCTGCTTATCACCTGTTCCTGCTCCATGATTTATTAGGGCGGCGGCCCAGCCGTGTTCCTGCACACGTCCACTGCGTCATCACCTGCGGTGTGGGTGCTGGGAAGGTGGGAGAACAGGACTCTTTTTTCTTAAAATATATTTTTATTGATTTCAGAGAAGGGAGAGAGAAACATCAATGATGAGAATCACCGACTGGCTGCCTCCTGCACACCCCCTACTGGGGATTGAGCCACAGCCCTGGCATGTGCCCTTAACTGGAATCGAACCTGGGATCCTTCAGTCTACAGGGCAGCGTTCTATCCACTGAGCCAAACCGGCTAGGGCTGCATTTTCTTATTTTTATGTTTATGAAAAAACACCCTATTGTTTTTCAATGAATATATGGTGCCCTGAATCCCAGGGCTCACTGATTAGATTACTGACACATTTACAGGGGTGGACACATGTAGGCTTTAGTTGTGAGTACATGAAACAGTTTATTCTTATTAAGTCTTGTATTATTTATTTGTAGTGCAAATGTAAACCTACTTTCACCAGCCTCTGTATTTAGCTACTTGAATGTAAGTTTACCAGGATGTAGGCTCCACAAGGGTAGGATCTTGAAATACTCCCTCCTACATCCCATGCCTGCCCCAGTGCCTGGCACAGACAAGTTGCCACCGTCAATGTGTTGAGTAAATGAGTAGCAGTGTGGTTAGTGGTTTTTGCAGCAGCCGCAGGAGTCGCATGAGCCATACAGCAGCCTGAGTGCGCCCAGCGGCGTGTCCAAGCTTCACAGCTAGCGAGTGGCCGTAGGTTCCTGGGGTGTCCGTGTAACTGCTTCCATTAGGCCACACCTGGCTTAACTCCACGTTGGATACCCGGCTTCCTGTCCGGGCTACGAGGAAAACTTCATGGGGCCTGGGGCACGTTAGAAAGCTTGAGTGTTCTGAGCCGCGTTCTTCTAATCATGTGAATCAAGACAAGGGCTGTTCTAAACTCCCAGGCCCCTGCCAGCTCCAAACTCACACTTGGTAAGTCAATCATTAGTACAGTATTTGCTTCCTGCCTCAGAGGAGAAATACAGGGGAGCGTAATCAAGATATGGATACGTGGCTCTGGGGTCTTGGACCCTGAGAGGTCTGCATGGACCTGCCTTTTCCTGGGCAGGGAACCAGGTAACTGGGTATTTGCCAGGCAGCGGCTGCCCTTGTCCTTGCTAGTTCTCTCATCTGGGGCAAAACATTCGGCTCCTCCAGATCTCTTCTGTGAAGGTGAAGTGGGACAATGCACTTAAGACGGAGTTGAAATTGCTTGCTGCTCTGCCGTGTGGAAGCGAACACTGCTCACACTAACTGGCCCTGCTGTGAAGGTTGCTCTAGGTCAGTGATGGCGAACCTTTTGAGCTCCGCGTGTCAGCATTTTGAAAAACCCCAACTTACCTCTGGTGCTGTGTCACATATAGAAATTTTTTGATATTTGCAACCATAGTAAAACACATATTTTTGATATTTATATGCCATTTAACAAAGAAAAGTCAACCAAAAAAATGAGTTCGCGTGTCACCTCTGACACACGTGTCATAGGTTCGCCATAACTGCTCTAGGTGGCTCCCATATTGCAAATATTGCTTAACTATGCGACTACAGCAAACACACGACCCATGCCTTTCTTTTTCTGGAAGACAAACTATTAAACATGCAATCTTGCACAGGTCATTAAGGCAGTAAGAATGCAACCTTGACTGTGGCTAAGATCAGCACAGCTCTGCGGGCCAGAGTGAGGGGCGAGGCCAAGGGGCCAGGACCGTGTCAGAAACCGGGATATACCGTCCCACTGAACGCTCAGTAGGTACTGCTGACAGGGCAAACCCCTACCCTCCGTGGCAGCCATTCCAATAGATCTGAGGTGCATTTTCTTACTTTTATGTTCGGGAAAGAAAACCCTCTTGTTTTGTATGCATTTCGATGAACGGATGGCGCTCTCAATCCGACCCTGCTTTTACTTTTTTAAAAAATATTTTTACTGATTTCAGAGAGGAAGGGGGAGAGAAACATCCGCAATGAGAGAGAAGCGTTGATCGTCTGCCTCCTCCACGCCTCGAGTCCACAACCTGGGCATGTGCCCTGACCCTGGAATTGAACCGTGACCTCCTGGTTCATAGGTTGACGCTCAACCACTGAGCCATGCTGGCCGGGCCTGCTTTTACTTTGAATCACGAAGCACTATGCTCACAAGATCAGTCCATGTTCCAGGATGGACGCCCAGCTGCATCAGATACCAACAGCACTGCAGCGCCCACCGCGTTTTACTCCCACTGGGGGATGCGCCTTGTGTGTGTGTGTGTGTGTCGCACGCGCGGGGAGGGGGGGAGTAATGTGAACCCTCGGCCCTGCTGGTGGGAAGGCGAGCCCGCACAGCCGTTCTGGAGAACCTGGACTGGCGCTGGTCCCACCCAGCCACACATCTGTGTTGTGACATCCAGGAGCTGGGGACGGGGCACTGGACACCAGTCTGGGCAGCTCAGGAGGGACCACTGCTAAGTTTCAGGAATTTGGTGAGCTGGTTTCTCCATTCAGCCATCACTAAAAGCTGAATTACATGTTAGTATATCACATATAGTATCTTACATATGCACATTCACTAAAAACAAAATACGTGCTCCTGACTCACCTCCCTAATGACTTCGCCGCGCTTTACCATGAGCGAGGCCTGGAGGCCACCGCATTCTGCTCCACGGTGAGGCCCTCAGGGGGTCCCACGGCCCAGTTCGTCCCCACTCCGCGCTCCAGACGTCGAGCTGGCAGCTTGCAATAGGCCAGGGCGGGGACAATCACACACGGAAATCAGCGGACACCATGAAACCAGGTCTGTGTTTGCTTGTCTTTGATTTGCCCTGAGAGCTGATGGTGAAACATGGGTTCGCTGGAGACCAATGTTAATCCTCCTTCATAAATGAGGGAAACGAGGCTCAGCCAGGTTATGAAACGTGCCCCACATCATAAGACATAAGCAGGAAAGATTGGATGGAGACCCAGGTCTGTCTCAGGCCTGTACTTTGATGAAGATTAGAAGTGAGTTATTCCATTTAGACTATAAAATTCTCCTTACCTCACCACCACCAAAGCACTTACAATTTTGGTGTGTGTGTGTGTGTGTGTGTGTGTGTGTGTGTGTTTAGTGTGTGTGTTTAATCCATTGGCTGCCAGACCTGAGTACAGTGTGGAATCAAGAAAAGGAGTTTTTAGAAACATCTGCTTACCCATCGAGTGTCGCTAGCGGCTCACGTGCCGCTGTGTACAGAGCACATGAAAGATACATGAGCCCACTTTCAGGTGGCGCTGGGAGGTGGCAACTAATCCTGAACGTGGCGGCTGCGGTACTGTAGCTACTGCTTAACCTTACGCTTGTGAATAAGTAACGCCACCTGCACACTGGAGGGGGTGACCCTGTCCCTGCCTGTGTCCAGACCTTGGCGCTTGTTTACACAGAAGTACTTCCTAAATTTTCCTTCAAGGGTGACTTAAAACTTAGCCCCATTTTTTTCTTTTTATTTTCAAATAGTTCTTTCTCACTGAGTCATTCACACAGTCATCAAAGAACATTTACAAAGCCCCTGTTTTGTACAAGACATGGGGGAAAATGAGAATGAATAATGAATAACCCTCAGAGGCTAATAACTCAGCATGAGAAACATGCATTTAAATTTTTTTATTTATTGATTTTACAGAGAGGACAGAGGGAGAAAGAATGAGAAAGAGAGAGAGAGAGAAAGAGAGAGAGGGAGGGGAGGGGGTGGGGAAGGGGAGGGAGAGATTTGCTGTTCCACTTAGCTTCCTTGGTTGCTTCTTATATGTGCCCTACCTGGGGATTGAACCTGCAACATTGGCATATTAGGATGACACTCTAACCAACTAAGCTACCTGGCCAGGGTGAGAAACATACTTTTTTAGTTTATTATTTAAACATTTAAACAATTTTTCTTTAAAGAGAGAAATGAAGGGAGAGATAGAAACATCAATGATGAGAGAGAATCATGGATCAGCTGCCTCCTACATACCCCACACTGGGGATCGAACCTGCAACCCAAGCATGTGCCTTGACTGGGCATCGAACTGTGACCTTGTGGTTCATAGGTCGACGCTCAACCCCGACCAGGCAAGAAACATACATTTTAAACCTGCAACTCTGATTAAGGCTCACAATAAGACATGTGCAAGGGATACGGACGTCTTCGTCCATTCAGGCCGCTGTAACAAAACACCACCGACTGCTCATCAACAACAGAGATGCCTTTCTCCCAGCTCTGGAGGCTGAAACCCAAGACCAACTGCAGGCTCAACCCCTTGCCTGGGGCCAGGAGCATGTGGGAGGCAACCAATCCATGTGTGTCTCTCCGCCTCCCTTCCACTCTAAGAATCAATGGAAAAAATATTTAACAAAAGTAAAAAATAAGAATAAACCTGGGCCCGAGTCTCGGCAGTCTCCAGGGCTGTGGGTGGGGTGTCTCCCTGTCGCTCTGCACTCTGACCTGCACAGCATTCCTGGAGGTGGCTGGCGGGCTAACCAAGCCTGACACAAGACTTCAAAAGACCAGTAACCAACCGCTAGTTCCACTTCCCTCACCATTAACACCAACCGACTTGCAAATTCCCTGCAGTTCCCATCCTGCCCTTTGCCTTGTTTGCATTGGGCAAATGGTTTTCAGGCCACCTCTCCTCCCCCAGCTGTTTTCTTCACGTGTAAGGAGATGAGACAGTACAGCTGATGCCGTTCCCCTGCTGTTCCCACAGCTTCTGAAGAGTTGGGTCTTTGGAGCCGATGGGCTTTTGCAGCAGTTACGTGAGGAGCCACAGGAAGAAAAGGACCGGAAGTGTGTGGTGGAGGGTGGCATGCTAGGCCCTCTCTACTCTGCGAGGACCACCCTCACGCCGCTTGGAAGAAATGATGGCTGACCACTGGCATGCGTCCCCTACACCCATCTGTGGAATGTTCTGTTTTTCAACGAGGGTGGTGTCTGCCCACCCAGATGATAACCACAGGATATGGAGGCCCGTGAGCGAGGGCCTCATCGATTCCAGGCCTTGGCAGGATGAGCTTTTTTAAGATAAGAGAACTCACAGATGAAGCCCTGGAGAGTGACATCATTTCATCCTCAGAGCACCGCACATGTTCTCACGGAGGAAGCAGCGGAAGCAGGGATTCTGGATTCAGTTAACATTCCTCCGCTGTGAATGAGCCATGCAACATTGTAAGTCACAAACCTAACTGGTTTTTTATTTCTCTCCTTTGTAAATGAGGATGCAATGAGATGCTGTAAACTCCTACATTACTATTCAAATTATCATCTTTTTATAACATCGATTGGGGCACTGGAGAGAATAGTGATGGAGGGCTGGGGGAAGCCCCACCAGCCAGGTTTGTTCATCTTCTCCAAAGGAGCGAGAATGAAGGAGCCAGGGGGTGGAAACTAACATGTTAGGGGCACTTCTCTTTGCCTTTTACATTTACCGCTGATAACAAGGCTCCTTACTGCATAGTCACAGGAACATAGGAAAAAAGTGGAAAATCGAGACTTCAGTCAGATGGACCTGGAGTAACCACTGCCTGAGACACGTGCTATTGGGCAGGGAAATTGCCCGGCCTCCCCACGCCTGTGTCCTTAGCTACATAACAGGAATAGCCCTTTAGGGTAATTGTGAAGGTTTCCTGCGAGAGCTCATGAAAAAGGGCCTAATAGTGTGTGGGCATGGTGGCTGCTCAGTGCGTGCAAGTTCCATTCTCTCCTTCATAGAGAGGAATTGCTGCATTTATGAATATAACTTTGTTAGCCATTGATTAAGAAGCATCAAAACCCATGAATGGAATTACACATGGAAGAGAAAATTCAAGTAAAAACCTCCATAGAACTTTTCGCTCTGTGGTAATTATCTTGGAGAGGTAATATGCTAATTAGGGTATAAGGAAACAGAAGCTAAAATTCTGAGTGATTTTGAAAACTGTGTTATACAATAAAATGTGCATGAAGTCACATGGCTTCCAATTCATTCCACTCCGTCTTACTGACTCTCACCATTTTGTAGCACTTAAGTGCATAAAAACCTTAAGGATATGGTTTGCTATTAAAGGGGAAATACACAAGCAAACAAAGCATCCTTGGCCTTCTTCCTTCCCGTCTTTAAACGACCCCCATTTGACTCCAGAAGAACAATCCGAAGAGCAGCACCTTTAGCTGAAATTTCAGCTTACGTGCTTCTACAGCTTCTCAGCTGAGCTGTCATTTGTAAGCCTTTTAAAAATTAATTATTAAAACCATTTCCATTAGTCTTTATGGGGGGGCCTTCATGGAACCATTTTTCTTTTGCTGTTTAACAAGTGAAAGCCACCAGCATTAGCTATAAATACGCGCACCAGATATGGGAGAGGGCGTAGGACCCATGCCGGGCTGCTCCCTAGGGCTCGCCTGCATTCTGGGAAACCGCAGCAGGTCCCTCTGAACCGAAGGCACACTCCCAACCAGCGGCCACAGGACCAGAGTTCTCCTCTGGGTCAGTTCCTTCCACTCGCCTTCTTGGTGACACTGATTCACTTGGCCCGGTGTAAAGTTACTCCTTTCTGTCCATCTTTCTGTTGTCTGTCCATCCAGCCATCACACGTCATTTTTACTATCAACTCCGTGCCTCACTCTGGAGGAAGGACATTAAAGAGGATGCGCCTGCCCTCAGAAAGAGGCGGGGGAGCACCGGACAAGTAAATGAACTACTGTGACGTAGCAACTGCTATGACAGAGAAATGAAATGAACGGCCTGAAAGCCCGACCAGGGCATTAGGGGAGATTTATAGGAAAAGAGCACAATGCAATGCTGTTGAAATCAAAGGTCAGGAGGAGCTTCCCTAATAGAAGGATGGCAAAGGCACAGGACTGCCAACAGAACTTTCTGGAGATAATCTTTGTTAGGAATGGCCAGATTGGCCTTCAGATGGTGCATCACACACTACCAGACAAAACTGGGGATGCAGCTGAGCAGGGAGGCTGCTCAGGTGTGCCCTGCACATTGGGCTTTAGTAAAAGATTTCTTTTTAAAGAGTAAGTTCCACTGTAGATGATGAAGTGACTATCTAAGTGGAGGAGTTAGTGCCTCATCCTCAGATTGAGTGATAGACTGCTGTTGTTGCCTCATTCCCTGCAGGACAGTGTGTCTCAACAGTCTAGGCCAGTGGTCGGCAAACTGCGGCTCTTTGGCCCCTTGAGCGTGGCTCTTTCACAAAATACCACGTGCGGGTGCGCATGTACAGTGTGATTGAAACTTCATGGCCCATGTGCAGAAGTTGGTATTTTGTGGACCAACTGGTCATCATGCCGACCACTGGTCTAGGCCATAAAAAACCTGGGCATTGCTTTAACAATCCTAACCACAAGGAACAAATCTGACAAAACCGGCCGGGGAAACGTGGGTTAAATGTTGCAAGCGCTGCTGTGCAAGCCAATGCTGCAATGTGGGACGCCCTGAGGTGCAGGGACAAACTGATCTGGTAGGGCCATGCCCTCCTGACATGGTGACCAGCAGAGAATGGGCAGGTAGGGAAAGCTACACTTTTATTTACCTTGTTAGTAAAAACATGAACATTCAAGTTACAACATGCACGGTGCCTGACGTACAAAATGAGGCTCCCCTGGCTCCAGTTACCACGGTTATTAGGAAAGTCTGGCTACAAGGACATGATTTAGTTCTCTTTAAAAATCATTGCCAATAGAAATAAAATACATAAATACCTGTTTTATAAGCCTTTAAAGTTGGGGGGAAGCCTTTAAAGCGGTATTAGAGCATGTCATGATGAACTCCCTAGTACAATCTTTGCCGTAGTAACGGTGTCTGTGCTGCCTTGAAATGACACTTGTCACAACTCACACCAGCGGTTCTCAACCTGTTGGTCGCGACTCCTTTGGGGGTCGAATGACCCTTTCACAGGGGTCACCTAAGACCATCGGAAAACACATATATAATTACATATTGTTTTTGTGATTAATCACTATGCTCTAATTATGTTCAATTTGTAACAATGAAAATACATCCTGCATATCAGATATTTACATTACGATTCATAACAGTAGCAACATTACAGTTAGGAAGTAGCAATGAAAATAATTTTATGGTTGGGGGTCACCACAACATGAGGAACTGTATTAATGGGTCGCGCCATTAGGAAGGTTGAGAACCACTGACTTACACCAACCTTTATCTTTTTCAAAGTCTTTTTGTATAGATTACTTTATACCCAAACCCTAAAGGCAGGACAACTGTGGTGACCAAGGCTCAATATATTCACACAAATGCACATAATCAGTGAGTGAACTGTGTGAAAAGGCAGAACGAACCCAGGTCTGCCGAACCTTGCCCTAGGGTTTCCAAACACCGACCCCTCACTGCACTTTAACACCTACTTCAAAAAGGATTAAAAAACTGAGTTGCTATCCACACAACATTTAACAGTTCTCTGATGTGGTGTGTTTTGATTTTATATCATAGGCTTTATCCTGACCTGTTGGCCTTGTTCTTGAGTTCCCATCATTCCCAGGTACTCCCCGACTCCTCACCGGTCCTGGACCAGTGACTGAAGCAGCCCAGCTAGGGAGTATTCTCTCCAAGACACACTGATGAGCAAGGCAGGGAGCCATCGTTAGCCTGTCCCCTTGCCAACCCTCCCTCGTCCTCACCTACCAAATCCCAGCTCTCCACAGGGCCTCCTGCAGGTCCTGCCTATGTCAGAGCCTCTCCTCCCGGGGCCAACCCACACTAGTGCCTTCCTTCACTCATCTCCTACATTATTTCTCTTTACACTTTTAACTCTCAGATCCTGGCTCTCTTGTATTGTCAGTTGTTTTGTGAAGCATATGTTTTGAAGCTAGAAATAGCAGGTTCAAATGCCAGCTCTGGACCCACTAGGTTTTTAGTTATTAACTGACCGGAGCCTCGGTTTCCATTGAGTAACAAGGATAATGCCTTGTCAGGCAATGTGAACACAATTAATATATTAAGTACTTGGCTTCCCTTTACCTAACACATAGTAGCTACTCAATAAATGTTGAATTGAAAAAAAGGGGGGGAGGGCAGAAACTGTCTTATTCTTCTCATCTCTCCTTTAACCTGATACAAACTATAACGAAAAACCTAGATGGATGGCATGCCTCTTTCTTTATAGCTGGCACAACTCACCTTTGGTCTCAGGAAACCAGAGTACGTGATATTTTCCCTTCATAATTCTATTTAGCCCACGTGAGTGTCATCACAGCTGGGAGAGTGATAGTAATACTTTAAATAAAACTCATTTACATAGTATTTTAACATTTATAAAGACCTTTTTTTAAAAAGTTTATTATCTCATTTTACTCTCCCAGTGACTCCCGGAATGTAGGTAGGAAAGGTGTCATTACATTTATATACTAGAACTATGAATTCAGTGTGGTTAAAGTAGTGCCACTTTTACCCTAATTGTTTACAAATCATTTAAAAAACGACTTTAATTACTTAAGACCCCAATAGTACTTACATTTCAACACCTTTCACATCTCCTAGATATGAGTGGAAACTAAACTTGGTATGGTCTCTATGTCTGCTACAAAGAGCGGATGATCTTCCTGAATATAAATCCAGTGTATTGCTTCCCTCGCACACCAGCAGGGAAGCAAGCAGCCCAGCACCAAGGGCATTAACCCTGAGAAACACTGCTTTTCTGTGTGTAAACAGATCGCTGTATGAATTCTCAGGAAGTTTCCCTTCCTTTCTGACTAGCCCAATCTCTCCATGGCCTTCAATTTATAGATTCACAAAACTGAAAGGTAACTTGACAGGTTTAAGCACAGCCATGGTTCTGAGCTTCCACAGCTGGGGAGAGCGGACCTGCCGGCATTAACATACTGCCTAGCGGGGCCTCTCTCAATACCCAGGACCCGCTCGGCCTTGGGCAGGTCACCGATCAAGGCCAGTTTCTGAACTCAGAACACGAGGAGTTTGAAGCAGCTGAGGCCTTTAGCACCATCATTTTATAATTGAGCTGGCTGATTTAAGGAAATAAATGAAAAACATTAGTAAAATAAAACCGCATTTTCATTTATTTTACAAGGTCTGATATCCTCCCCTACCCAAAACTCTCTTTTTGAGAATGACAGTGTGACAAATAGTCTTACCATCCATTCCATCTTCCCCCTCCACCCACACCCCCAACCCCAATTCACCACTCTCCTGAGGTGTGGGGATATCCTCTTGATGGGATCTTTTTTTATGTTTCACACATGCATTTACACACAACAGCTTAAGTCACATAAGCAGTATTATCCTTCTGTTACTTTTTGCACTTAAAACAGTTTGAGATTTATTTATATGGATACGCATCCATTTTAACTGCTATGATATCAATGCATGAAATTACAAAGGTGATTTATCTGCTACATTTCTGCATTAGTTGGCAAACTTTTTCTGTAAAGAGCCAGATAGCAAATAATTTGGGCTTCGCAGGACACCTATGGGTCTCTATTGCACACTTTTAAATATAACCATTTAATCCCTAGAGTGCCAGGAGCGCTATCACGCTCCTCCTGCAGTGTCACTATTAGATGCTAGTAGTTCACTCTTTATGTGGGAAAAAAAAATTAAAAACCTTAACTCAAAATGCCTTGGCAATTTTAGCATAGTTCCTAGGATATTGGTTGGCACTCAAAGGGTTAAACATGTGTTGGGGTCCCCAAGACCACCCTCCGATTCAGTGACTCACAGGACTCAGAAAAATGGTTACAATTTATTATAGAAAAAAAACACAGTTTAAAACCTGCAAATGTGACAGGCACAGAGGGGAGAGCCCAGGAGACCAGACGCCAGCTTCCAGCTGTCCTGGGAGCGGCATGGACAGCATTTCGTTCTTCCAGAGACGATGTGGGCAGCACACATGGAACACTGTCAACCAGGGAAACTCACCTAAGACATCAGGTCCAGGGTTTTATCGGGGGTCAGTCTCATGGGCATGGAACACCACATGGCTGACCTCATTCAGCTTCTAGCTCCTCCAAAGATGAACTACTCCTGCGTGGTGCGAGGCTCCCATCATAGCTCGCTGCCAGCACAGCTATCTGGGGTTGCGCAAGACCCCAGTGAACAAAGGCGCTCACAGGAGGCAGGAGGGCCGGGTTTAGAGGTTCTCTCTCCGGAGCCGGTCAAGCGCCAGCCTTATCTTTGGAATGTACAGGACTTGAACAGGCCGATCTCTAGGCAACCCTTCACTACACACGTATCACAGCTATTTTCAGTTCAAGGGCCCTGGACTGAATTTTACCGGAAACTCTAGCTTTTTCATACGAACAACTATAAACCTACTTTTGCCACACCCTGTATTTTATCATAAGCAACAAACTGCTGTTGTTTTTCTGCTATTCCATACAAAGAGAAGGGAACATTTTGTCAAAGTGTTTTATTACACATATTTTCTCCTGATGTGAACTGCAACCTTTGTGTGACCGACGGAGACAGCATAGTTGTGAACTGTCCTTACTGTTATCTGCAAATGTAGCTGAATTCAAAGCAAAATACTAAACTCTTCCTGTGTGGAGCTAAGGCTGTTTCTCGCTTAGTTCTTCTGACATTTCTAAGGTTGTCTTCGAGTGCCTGGTGCACACAGTAAACTCCCCTCAGTAGAGGCCTAAGAGGAGGAACCTGAGCTCTGCTTGGCGCCTTCTGGGCCGGCACGTCCAGGTGCTCACAGTGGTTTTCAGGTTAAGCATGAACACGTGAGAGCGAGACTGTGGTGCACCCTCAGCTCTTTCTCCTGGGCGTGCCTGCCCTCTCCCCTCCCCTCCCCCCGCTACCTCGCCAGGCTGCACCACCCTGCAGTCTGCCAGGTCATGCCCACTGGGGAGCTAAGCTAAGAATATTGGCCTGGTCAGAACAGCACTCAGCTGGAGATCACGGAGCTATCGCACACTATGAAGACCTGATGACATCAGCATGGAGCTTGAGGAAGGGGGTTTCCCCAGTGCTCAGCAGGGGCCAGGTAGTGTTAGCTGGGCTATCTAATCCAATCCTCACGACAATTTAGGAGCTAGGAAGCCCATTTCACAGATGGGCCTAGGTGGGTTAACCTGAACTCACTGCTAAACTGGCTCTACTGCCACACACATAAACATGAGCCCACGATGAGCTAGAGCACTGGGTAGAGTCACAGAGGGAAAGGGACTTAAAATTTTTTTATCTTTATTGTTGAAAGTATTACAGATGTCCTTTGCCCCCCCCCCCCCGTACTGATCCCCCCCCCTTTGCACCTGTCCCTCTCAAGCCTTTGCCACAGTACTGTCTGTGTCCATAGGCTATGCATATAAGTAACCCGGTTAATCCCTCCTCCCCCACCTCCCTTTCCTCTGAAATTCATCAGTCTGTTCATGGTTCTATGTCTCTGGATCTATTTTAAGACTACAATGTTCTCATTTAAGGACAAGGAGTATGAGGCCAGCGTGCTTCAGGAATTAGCCAAAGGTCACATAAAAAGACAGAGCTATATCCTTTCTTCTCTCAAGGGCCTGTCTGTTGTATGATCACCATGTCCTGAAACTATTATCCTCTTCCTGCTTCTCCCTTAACTCCTTCCAACACTCCGAGGCACTGAGAGCGACCCAACCGCAAATCACATGTGGACTCACAGAGGGTGAAGCACTGACTGCGTGCAGCACGGGACACACAATTCAGCAGCTCGGCCTGTGTTTAAAACAAGGTATCTGCTAGAAATAACAGGGCTGCACAGCAAGGCTACAGGAGACAGAAACAAGTCAAACAGGTTTGCCGACTTCTATGAACACTGCTGCCCACACTGGACCAATTACGGAGGGAAGTGAAGACAAGGCATGCGCTGTGGTCCCAGGGTGTCTGACGCTTTAGGAAAGACCTGTGCTCTGGCCCAGGGTGCCACCTCTCCGGCCTTGGTTACATGCCCTGTCTGGCTGGCCATGTCATGTGTTCTGAGCACTCTGATTAGTTTCTCTGAAGTCGGCCCTTGGTGGCCTGTCTGCCTGCTGGAGATATGGTCAACTATTGTTATACATAAGCAAACAGTGCAAACTGTTTATCTTGTTTGTTCAGTTTGAAGCTGAGGTTTGAATGCTTTATATGAAAAAAGTTTGAATGGCTTCCCCAGGGTCATAATAAAAACACTATCATACTTATTGTACATGCAGTTTAAAAACATACTTTAAAAGTTCAAGGTGGACCACTATGAATCCTGACTAGGATCCCAATGCAGGTAACTTTGCTCAAGGCTCGTGTGCAACTATAATTTCTTGTTCTGGTTCTGGTTTCACACACAGGTCAGAGAATAAAATGCACTTCTCTTAGTATCAGTGTTTTATTTCCCACCGTAAAGTGAAGACCCAATTATAAATCCTATTGATTCTAAAACACTTAACAATATGAAAAGTGACAGGAGCCAAAAAATATCAACAAATTTATCAGTAAGACAGGGACAAAAGTAAACATTTACTTGGAAGCAAAGCATACACTGGTTCTGAAAAGATACTGAAAATCAGAATCACACACTTTAAAAAGTTATGGATGTTCCATTCCAAATTGGCTGCATATAAGAGTGGACTTCTTCCATGTATTAATGTTTAATCTTCACCAATGACCAGACCCACATCCTGGGCATGAGCCCCTCAAGGGTCCAGGGCATTGCCTCCGAAGTCAGGGATCTCCACCACTGTGACTGTTTTGGGAGAAAACGCAACCTAACTTCTCTGAGTCCCAGATTCCTCAACTGCAAAATATACTGAAAACAGTTACCCCAAGGAGCTGCCGCAGGGTTACATGAGAACAGACATGACGGCACCTAGACAGTCTCTGTACCATAGCAGGTGCTTCACATACACGGTGGTATCTATGAGTGCTCAAGAGCTCAATAATGAAAGATGTGCTCAAGTGAATGACCAATTCAGAGGAAGACCCCAAACCAAGGACTGTTAATGCAAAGATGAAGAACTGATAAAATAGACTTTCCTTTTTATGTAGGTTTTATGATTTAAAAAAATTGGTCTGAATAAATGTATATAGCAGCTCTTTAAGGTAAACTATAAAATCTGAGATGGTAAGAAAGCATTGTTTCTCAAGATTATGTTTTCTTCTTCAGTATATAAAATACTGCTGTTGTATAATCAGTGGCATTGCTTAGCTTTGATGAAATACAGTTTTAAAACATTAAAAGATAATATATTTAGAATAATGTATATATAATATTAGGGTAGAAAGGCCTTCCTAAAAAAAACAACAAAACCCAGAAGTCCCAAAGATTACACAACAGTTTTAAGTAAAGTTATAAAACACGTAACAGATTAGGAAGAAATATTTGTAACACATATAGAAAGAAAAAAATATCCCAAGTATACAGTTACTAGAAAGCAATAAGAACAAATTAACAAACCTAAAGAAAATGGGCAAGGGACATGAACATGCAATCAAGAAGATAACAATGGCTCTGGCCGGTGTGGTTCAGTGGTCAGAGCATTGGTCCACGCATCGAAGGGTCGCAGGTTCGATTCTCAGACAAGGGCATGTAAACGTATCTGGGTTGCAGGTTTGATCCCTGGCTCCAGTCCGGGCGCATGTGGTGGCAACCAATTGATGTCTCTCTCTCTACCCTTCTATCCCTCCATTCCACTCTCTCTAAAAACCAATGGGAAAAATACCCTCGGGTGAGGATTAACAACAACAAAAAGAGATAACAATGAAAGAAGCCAACAAATATATGAAAACTTGCTAACTTCACCTTTAGACAAGGGAATGCAAATACAAAAGATATACTACTTTGTAGCATTCAGATGAGCAAAAACTGAAAAACTGTACTTCTCATTCACCTGGAGCAAGGACAAAGGCCTCCCTAAAGGAAACGTGCTCTTGCACTGTTAATCAGAGTAGAAACTGGCACAGACTCTCTGGAGATTAATTCAGCAGTACCTATCTACATTTTATTTATTTTTTAAAATATTTTTTTTCTTATTGATTTTTGGAGAGAGAGAAACATGTGAGAGGGAAACATTGATTGGCTGCTTCCTGCACTCCAAGTCCACAGCCAGGGCATGCGTTCTGACCAGAATCCACCCAGCGACCTCTCAGTGCACTGGACGATGCCCAACCAACTGAGCCACACTGGCCAGGGCTATCCATATTTTAAATAGACATGTTCCTTGACCCAGCAATTATGCCTTTATAAACTGTCTTGTAGAAATAGTCACACCTATGCACCAAAATATTTGTATTTTGCAGGACTGCCTATAATAGTCAAAGATCAGAGCAACCTATGGGTCTACAATAGGGAAAGAAGTACATTATGGTACATTTATATAAGGAATGTGAAGATTTGATACCTAAATATGAGAAGTTCTCCAAATGCTTGAAAAAGTAAAAGATCTATCTATCTATCTATCTATCTATCTATCTATCTATCTAATCTAATAAAAGAGAAACATGCAAATTGACCGCACCTCTGCTATGCCCCAAACCACGCCTACCAGCCAATCAGAGCGACTATATGCAAATTAACCCAACCAAGATGGCGGCCGGCAGCCATGGAGCTGGAGCAAGCAGGAGGCTTGGTTGCCCTGGCGATGGAGGAAGCCAAGCTTCCCGCCTGCCCTGGCCAGCTGTGGCCTCCGCTCAAGGCAACAAAGTTTCAATTATAGAAGATAAATAAATCCCAGATACCTGCTTCCAGCCAGCCTCCACTGGGAGCTTGGGTGGCTGGGGGCCGTGGCCAGCCTGCAAACAGCCATCAGCCCCTCACCTAGGATGGCCACACCCTCATGGGGTGAGGGTCCCCTCTGGGGGGCTTGGCCAGCCTGCAAACAGCCACCAGCCCCTCACCCAGACTGGCCAGGCACCCCAGCAGGATCCCCCACCCTGAAGGGGGTGTGGCTAGCCTGAAAACAGCCCCCAGCCCCTCACCCAGGCTGGCCAGACACCCCAGCAGGGACCCCTACCCTGAAGGGGCTGTGGCCAGCCTGCAAACAGCCATCAGCCCCTCACCCAGGCTGGCCAGGCACCCCAGCAGGACCCCCCTCCCTGAAGGGGGTGTGGCCAGCCTGAAAACGGCCCTCAGCCCCTCACACAGGCTGGCCAAGCACCCCAGCGGGACCCCCACCCTGATCCGGACACCCTTCAGGGCAAACCAGCCGACCCCCACCTATGCACTAGGCTTCTATCCTATATAGTAAAAGGGTAATATGCAAATTGACCCTAACAACAGAACGACTGGGAATGACTGGTCACTATGATACACAATGACCACCAGGGGGCAGACACTCAATGCAGGAGCTGCCCACTGGTGGTCAGTGCGCTCCCACAGGGGGAGCTCTGCTCAGCCACAAGCCAGGCTGACAGCTGCCAGTACAGTGATGGTGGTGGGAGCCTCTTCCACCTCCTCAGCAGCGCTACGGATGTCTGACTGCAGCTTAGGCCTGCTCCCTGCTGGCAAGTGGACATCCCCCGAGGGCTCCTGGGCTGCCAGAGGGATGTCTGACTGCCAGCTTAGGCCCAATCCCCCCGGGGAAGCGGGCCTAAGCCAGTAGGTGGTCATCCCCTGAGGAGTCCCAGACTGTGAGAGGGCACAGGCTGGGCTGAGAGACCCCCCCCACTCCAAGTGCACAAATTTTTGTGCACCGGGCCTCTAGTATATATATAAAAGCAAAGCAACCGGAATGACCCGCACAATTGGTCGCTATGACGCGCACTGCGGTGGCCAACCGGCCCAATGGAGGCCCCAATCAGCCCCCAAACCACCCGCGGTCCCTCCCCTAATTACCCCCCACCCTGATCGGGGGTGGGGCCAGGCAGCCAACTGCCCTCGGCCCCTCCTCCTGGCCAGCCCGGCCCTAATCAGCCCCCATCGGGGAGGGTTGGCCAGACACCACCCATGCACGAATTCGTGCACTGGGTCTCTAGTATAGTATAACTTCATGGTGATATTAACAACACCACCCTACCAGCCAGGTACATGTGTGTATAAGCACAGAAGAGAATGCAGGAATATCACAGGTACAGTGTTACAGAAAGGAGGGCTGTGGCACCTGAATGGGAACAGAAAAGGGGCACCTGCACATTTTACTCTAAATAGATTAGTAATCAAACTTTAGAAAGTTATCTGAAAATAAGGACTTGTCAAATACCCAGTCCCCCAAATGTACTTCTCATTCATACTCATACCTTTACTCAGAAGTAGCTCAGCATTCTGTTAACATGAAATCTTTTTGTGCTGACTATACACAGAAGATTGTTTTAAGCAAGTGATTGATAAATATAAACAGGATGCCCCAAATATTTTCACATATAACCTATAGGATAAGAAAAACTTATAATGTCAAAATTAAGGCAACTGTATACCTTTAGGGACCTTTGATACTTTTAACCTTACAAAAATCCTTTCTTCTTGGGAATTTGAGCTCTTATAAATTTGCATGGAGAGCAAGTAGCAAAGAAACTTTCTCAAACTAGTTTTAAAAAACCAAAACAAACAGCCCAAACCCTTTTAAATATTTTTATACAGTAGGACAAATACTGAACACTAGGACAAACAGCTGAAGAATCTTTAAAGAACCACTCTGAATTAAGTCAGGAAAGGCCAGCTCTTTTAAACCAGTTCTAATTGCTTCTGGTTGGTCCCAAGACAGTTAAGCAGCAGAACAGGTTCTGTGCTAAGATTTGGATTCATGGAACGGTTTTACGTTGTACTCAGCCTCACAGGAATAATGTGTATTAAATTATAAAAACACCTTTGGGACTGGTTCTTTTCCATTAAATTCAAGGAAGTTAAGGCTAATAAAAAAAGTAATCCTAATTTATATACATATGAAAATGCTAAATGTGAAACTGCTATTGGTTTCATAATGTAGTGACTGGTAGCTCTGTGAAGATTTAAAAGTAAAAAAAAAAAAACAAAAACAAATGAAAAATCTTTCATTTTCATCCAGAATTTGATACTAGCATATTTCTAGTTTTTAAAAACCTAAATATTAAGCCATTAACAATAAAAAGAGATCATATAGTTACTTATTGTAACTTTGCATATTATTTTGCACTGAATAACACTTTGACCTTTATCAAAAAGTAGAATCACTTCTTAAAAAAACTAAAATAAATAGAAGTAAAAGGTAAGTTCTCATATATCACAGATCACCCATTTTAACTGACATTTTTAATTACTGAAGCCTGTAGGCGACATTTGTTTGGAACCATAAAATTCGACTATTGGGAATCAATGAAATGAGAAAGATATAATGAAACAGGGAGAAGTTAGATAATTTATGCCAAAGGCTTACAAAATTATGATAAGGAAGAGATATTAATTCTTCAAAGGACAGAAAACTGTTTCATTTCAGAACATATCCAAGTATTATCCAAGAAATCCAACTTTATATTATTCTCTATCAACCAATAAATAACAAATGGCAATTGACAGAAATGGGGACATTTTAACATTTACCTAAATTCTGTAACATTTAAAACTGATAAGCACATGTTCATCAGAAAATAAATTTCTATTACATTTCTGATATATGTACAGTTTTTAAAGAAATCAAGATATGTATTTTCTTATAAAGGTGGGGGTTAGCTCAGTATAACTTAGAATTGTATTCATTAAAATAAGATAAATACTCCAATTTTCACTTATTTAATGTAGAGATTTTTCTAAGTGACAAAGTGAGACAAAGCTGATAACCCACATAATCAAAGACCCCATAATATAATCAGAAAAGTATATACTATAAAGATATAAACACATGACCATTTAGCAAAAGAAAAAAGAGCGATGAATTAAAAAACACTTGAATTAGGAATTTAACTTACAGGCCATTTGACAGCCTAAAGCACACAACACACAAACATTTTTTTTATATTGGAGAATAGAAAAGAAAATTCACTGAGGTTCAAAGGTAAATTGATAGGGATTCCCAAATAGGCTTAATTTGAAAAACACATTTCATAAAACTACCTTTAGATTATATGATGCTTCCCTAATGCACTGTGATATTTTCCTTGAAGTATTATAAATTAGAAAGTAATGTAAGCACTTGACAAGTTTCAAATGACTATGTGAAACTCACTGAGATATGTTTTACATCTGAAAACATAACAGAACAGCCCCCATTTAATAAAGAAAATACTGAAAAACTAGCTCAGTGAACAAGTACCACGTAATGAGAACGCTAGCACTCACCTTTCGAGAACAGGTCTCCACGCCTTCAGCTCACACTGCTCGTTAGTTGTGAATGTCTCCTAACATGAAGCGTCTTCCCCAGGAGGAGCATCAAATGTGGATCCTAACTCTGGACTGAGCCAAGGGTACAGCCCCTCCCACGCAGCCAGAATGATGTGCATTTGTTAAGTAATTTTGGTTTTGTGGTGGTGGTTTTGTTTCTTACTTATACAGAATGTGGATGTGTTACTAAAAAAAATGAAAAGTAAAGCTGATTTCATGGAACTGAAAAACAAAGCTAAAGAAAAATAATTTTAAGTATTTTCAATAAAAGCACAAAATATGAAAGTACCATTTAAGCCAAAACAATACATATTTAGAACTAATTATCACGTATTCTCTTTAAATTTAGAAATGTATGACACAACTAGATCCTGGGGGAAAAATAACATATGACAAACATGTTTTTAAAATAATAATATCTACCACTTATCAAGACTTTAGTATGTACCAGGAATTATTCTAACATACTACTGGTATTAACTCATTTAATTTCATAAAAATCCTATTAAGTTGGTAATGTTATACCATTTTAGCAGATTGGGGAAACTGAGGCACGGGGCGGTTAATCAATTCCCCACAGTAACATACTGGTAGCTAATAAATGGCAGAACCAGAATATGAGTTCAAGCTGGGCTTCAAAACTCTTTACCACTAAATTACGGTGGTATCCAAAGTGCAAACCATTTCCATTAAATCAGAAAGTTGACATCATCTTTATTGCTAAAATAAAACCAAGTTGTCTGCTTGAAATGTGCCAGCAGTGATTTATTGAACACTGTAGTTAGCATTAATAACAACTGGCTTTTATTGAGCACGTAATGTGACGGCACTGACTAATGAGCCACTTTTCCTCCATCATATAGGTCAATCCTACCACAATCTGGCGAAGTAGGTGCTGTACCTATTTAGCAAATGAGAAAAGCACCGAGGTGTGAAAACGAGTTCCTTTTCCTCCTCCAAATCACTTAGCAAATTCAGGGACAGAGCCCAGATGGCTACAGAAGTATGATGTCAAAGCCCACACTTGCTAAAGCACACAGAGATGCCTACAAATAAGACCCAACCACCAAATAAGGACAATTTTCTGTTTGAATATGCAAAGTCTTGTGTGTCATGTTAGAGATAGAAAAACACAAATGAAAAGATAGGACAGTAGCTTAAATGTACAGTAATTACATTAAAAAACCACGCCCCTGTATACTCTTCTTTCCAAGTCCTGCATCGGTCGGTGTTAATGGCTGACATTCCAAGACAGCTGAAGTAAACATCCACCTCCCAGCCAATCCATGTATTACAGCTGAGTGTAGGATGTTTACATGAACTGAACTTGGTCTGAAGCAGGACTTACAAAACCCTTTCCTATGTTTACATTGGCCTTTAACCAAGACTCAAATTTATATTAAGGTACACAGGAATTATTATTACATTTAAAAAAGATAACTTTATAGAATCTGTTGAAAAAAGAACAGTTACTGTGATTCACATAAATGAGGCACGAGTCAAGTTGAAAGCTATTTTGAGACAAAGTTGGGAATCCAAGGAAAAGGCAGAAGTGGCATTCTTTCACTGCAGTAATTTATGGCAATATATGCAGACATTCTGTAAATGTTCCAGAGCTAATTGTGGCAGATTTCACAGCCTTTCATCTTCCTTTATCCCCCTGTTTAGAACCACTGAACTTGCATTTATAGGAACCCATTTGATGGCAAGGGCATCAATCACCCATTCTTCCGCATTAAGAAGATTCTTGTTTGGGGTAAAAGACAAAGTTAATAAAACATCTCTGCAGAGCTCCAAGCTTAGCTGTGGCCTTTCTTTTTCCTCATTTTGCCCCCCCCCCACCCCCGGCCCGCTGCCTCTCCCCATCTCCTCCACCACACTCAGAATTCAGACCATTTCACCTGAGGAACACCCTCACCGCCTCCCTGATTCTCTTCCCACCTTCGATGGCCCCAAGTGTCCTAACAGAAAGCCCCCTCCTCTCTCTGCTTCCCTCAGATTTTAAACAAAAGTGGTCTCATCAAGACACTTGCATCAAGAAGAAAATCTTCACATCTGGAAATAAAATTAAACATTAGAACCACTGCCAGAAAAACTCTAAAAATATCTGGAATTTCACAGGCATCCTGGACCCAGGGAACCTAGGTCTCTACCTGGCTTCTCACCCGTCTGCTTTTCCTGAAGCATCAGCTCTCAAGATTTAAACACACACACACACCCTTTATTTTTCCCTCCAGGAGTAAATTGTTTTTGTTTCAATTACTCCTATTGCAATAATTTTTTTTCTTCTGCTTTTCTTTGCAAATATATTCAAATAGGTTTTTTGTGCACTAGAACATTAAAGTGATAGTTCATTTGGCAGAAAAGTGGGTCTCAGGCTTCCAACAAACCTTTTTAAAATCAAACTTCTGGATTACTACATATTTCAAGTTGGCGGTTTATGCATTCTTTCTTCAGTCACTAATTGGACATAATACCGAACAGGGACAAATGGTAGGATGAGCTCCCTGGTTTTGGAAGCCTGGACCCGGGGCAGCAGCATCTGCAGCACTTGGGAACTCATGGGGAAGAAATACATAGTCGCAAGCCTGCCCCAGACCTACGGTGGAAGCAGAAATTCTTGCAGGGCCCAGCAATCTGTGCTTTAATGAATAAGCCCTCCAAGTAACTTTGATACACATTAATATTTGAAAATCAGTGGGCTGTTTTCACCAACTATGTTGAAAGCCAAAGCAAAGATAGCAACAAACATTCAGTTATTGGGAGGTTTAGAGTATACTACAGGTTTTTTAAAAAGGCCATGTCAAAACACGAATCATATGCCCATCTATAATTAACCAGGCTGGGGAAACTATGGCAGAGATGATCTGAAACAGCACAATTATAAAAAAAAAGTAATTAAGCTCAGATTGATATTCAAACTTAATTTTTCCCCCTGAATATGCACAGCAAATAAAGGCACATTTATTCAGTGAACGAAGTTTTAACCAGAGGAGTGAATGTCAGAGTCAGAAAGTGCTACATGCAACAAGAAAGGTATGCTGGGATTTAAGGCTCATTGTCCTGAGACCAATGAGGACCCATAGAATAATGTAATCTTAACCACGAATATCTGTACACAAGCATATCTAATTGGAAATGAATTTGAAGACACACTTTTGTAGTTGTTTTCTTTAAAAAAGTAATCCCTAAGTTATCTCAAAGCAAATATTAAGGAAAAAAACCTGTCATCTTCAGAATGATGGTCAGTAACTAAAAATAATTTACTTTTAATATTAGGTTTAAAAAAATCTCCGTAGATAGTAAAACTTTCTGAGCTTTTTATGAACTGTCACACTTCTCCTCAAACACTAACAAAGGGTGGGGAAACCAGCTGCTGCAGGCTCACTGGCAAATATTGAGATCTAACATTTTAAGGCATTCATTTGAAATAATCAATTGCTAAATTTGCAAGCCAATGCGACGTCTGTGAATCTTCAAAATCAATGCATACAGAAGTCATCTGCAAATGACTGCAAGGCTGCACTCCAGCAGTGGAGCAAGGGCATCCAGAATCAAAGCCAACATAGTCTCCAATCCACCTCATTAGGGCAGAATAACACAGAACAAATGTGACATAATGCACGTTCCAGTAATCCTACAGCATCCAAGGATAACTGCCTATCTGGCAGAGCATAACAGCTTTATGCAGAATACCTACCCCATTTTTAGCTTAGATTTGGGCTACCTTTCAAATTCAGCTATGCAAATTATTAAACGAGGCAGTTTCTTTCCATCTTGTTGAATTTCACAGCTATGTAACTTTTTCATTGGAAATAAACAATGTCACTTGATCTAACAAATCAATCCTATAACCAGAGAATTCTTTCTACCTTTGCCAGGGACCATTTCTTGGGCTTTCAAAAATGGCTCCATCCATTCCTATCTGGAATCTAAGGCTGCCAGTGTGCCAAAACACAGTCACAGAAAATACAGTAAATCTGTTTTATTAAGAGTTCAGTAGGAAGGGATGCTTGATACATGCTAATCAGCAGGCATGAAGATTATACTTACAATTTGCAAAGCTACCTGTGTCTGAAGCAACTAACTACCCTCTTTCCATCCGCTCTAACAAAGTATTGTAAACTACCACTCTAACAAAGGAGCATTTAAAAGCCAATGCTGTAGCACAGGCATTTAGAGTGGCTGCATTATGACCCAAACTGCCATTTGCTTGCTTGGATAAAGAACACAAGGAAATAGTAGACACTCATATAATACAATTAAGTTGTTATCAGAGTCCTCTACATGCAAGGTGCTCTACTTATGCCCATGCCCTCAAAAAAGCTTGTAATCTAATCAAGGAAGAGATGCGTGTAAAATTAGATTAGCAAGAACTACCTTTTGGCTTAATTATGCACTGAACCTAAAACAGACTGATGTTTAGTAATTTAATAATAAATTATAAAAATACCAATGCTTTAATGAGGCAAAAAATTAGAACAGAAATGTTTCCTAGTGTCTGAAAGAGAAATAGAAATGAAATATTTTTTAAACTCAGGAAAAAAGCTATTATAAAATTATACATTATCCACTCATCCACACTGAATGTCATCTATGAGAAAAGCCCTGTTAGTCAGCTCTGTGGAGAAATACAAAAAGAGACACAGTAGAGAGAACCAAGATGGTGGCACTGGTAAGCGCCAGCACTCGCTGCCTCCCACAACCACATCAAAATTACAGCTAAAATACAGAACTATCATTCGGAACCACCTGCAATCTGGCTAAATGGATGTCCTACAACTAGAGAAGGAAGGAAGAAAGCGCATTGAGACTGGTAGGAGGGGTGAAGGCTCGGAACAGGCTGGTCCAACACCCACGTGTGGCATTTATTTAATCAGGAAGGATATTTCCAAGGCCTCCCATGAGAAGCAGGAGGTCCCAGCCACAACCCAGTCCCTCAGCCCAGACTTTCAGAGCTAGGAAGATAAGTCCTCATAACTTCAGGCTGTAAAAACCAGTGGGAATTGTGGCTGAGTGACATGGAGGCTGCTGGAGTCCCAGGTGTCCCTCTTAAAGGGCCCACACATGAACTTATGGTCCTGATTCCTCTGAGCTCCAGCACTGGGCAGTGGCTTTGGGGGAACCCAGGGACATACAGGGAGGAAATGGACTGACTGGCATCAGGGCAGGAACTCAGGGCGGTTTTCTCCAAGACAGGGATGCTTGAAGGGGTCATTGTTTTTATGCTGGGACCTCCCCCATTGCAGAACTGACTGACAGTCATAACCCCACCCCATCCAATTTGCAGCCCCACCCAAACTGTTTGCAACTGCTTTTCCATATGAATGGCCTGTGCTGGCTCAGGCTTCAGACTTTGCTAAAATCTCTTAAACAAGCAGCAGCTCAAGTCAGTGTGCCCCAAACCTATCAATAAAAGGCCCAGGCACTAGCACCAGCCTGCCTTGCCTCATAGCTCGGCCTTGCCTGGGCGCTTCCTACCTCAATACAAATAGCAGCCGTCTGCAGATCTCTCTGTAGCTCCTGCTGGGTGGCCCCAGGCAGTGGCTGACTTTGCACCTCCTGGTAGGCCCCATAGCCAGTGACCTGGTGGACAGCTTCAGACCATACCAGATTACAACTCTACAAATCCATAAGTGACACACTCAAAGGGCAGACTCAGTGAGCACCAAAGCCCCACTGAAGCAAGTCCTGCTCTATAGAGGTATCTCCTGCATAGCAGCTCTTCCATTGTAGACACAGCTGGCCCTTAAAGCCAATTGGCCTAGAGGCCAATTCCTCCCAGTGACACTAATCAAGGCTCAACTACAACAAGACTGATGAATAAAGAGGCATGGAAACATGGAACAGGCTGACAAATCTCAGAGGAAAGGGGGGTTCGATGGTGGGAAGAGATTAACCAAACATCTTATATGCATTACCTATGGACATAGGGTGGTGAAGACCTGGGGCAGGGCAGGAACTGGGTGGAGGGGGCAATGGGGGGGTGGGGAGAGGGACAACTGTAATACTCTTTAACAATAACGATTAAAAAAAAAAAGACACAGTACACCTGCCCAGAGGCATTCATACTCTACTGAGGAAAAGGCAAGCTACACCCTGAAATTACTTAGGAAAATATACTTAATAGATGAAGTAAAATATAACCAATGGTAAATATTGTAAATAGGCTCAGTGCTTTGAAGTCTTATAATTTTCTGGAAAAGAGTTCTGATTAGAAGCTGTGACATCATTCAGGGTGAGCAGAACAAGAAGTTGGCAAGGTGTGTATGTGTGTGTGTGGAGGGGGGTTGAGAGGAGGGAGACAAAGTCTACACACACATCTCTTCCCTACAGAGAAAACGGAAACTTCTAGGCAGTATGCTGCTGGATGGTGATGGTAAATTTATTCTCCAGAACTCACACAGAATTTCTGAAGGAGGAAGCAGTGTCCGGAACTGTCAGAGGTTAAACTGCAGCCTATTAGAAAAAGAAATAGAGAATTAAAAGTCCACTGATAGGGCAAAACCAGAAATAACCCATAGTGTGTGGCGGGGAATTCTCTGAGGCCCAGCAGCAGGATGTGAAGTCTGGGAAGTTCAGCTAGCATCTGCAACAGGATATCCCGTTGTCAGGACAGCACCCAACACTGACTTCTCAGAACACATGCACTCGCCCAGAGCAGTCAATGAGGGATCTAAAGGTCTCTAGCGGCTCCCACACATTTCATAGCCTCCCTAATTCCACTTCTCGGCATAATTATACCAAAAGGATGTCTGTGAAAAGCTGGTAGTAGCAAACATCTGACTGAAAGCTTAGTTCTGTCTTACAGCTTCCAGTCGGGGATGTTTACAACCACAGACTTTCTGAACAACAAACTCACAGAAGGAAAAGAAGCAAATGCTGCCAGTCACCATCTTCATCTAGTGATTTTCAGGTTCTTCAGTGCTGAATGGCTTCTGTGACATCTTGGAATAAAAATGGTAAGTCAATGATATTAATTGTCAAGACAGTAAGTGGTTCATCACTCATAATTTTTCCTCAATAATTTAATTAAAAAAGATAATATGCATTATGCATTTACCCTGGCAAGTATGCACTAAAGTATTACCCAATTATCCCACATGAAGATACGTTTTTTTCTATTTCTTATATGCAAAAATGAGCTCTTTTCTCCCTAAATCTAGAGATTCAAAATAATAAACATACTAGAATGACAACCCTAATGATTAGTGACCATACATCTGCCCCCAAAGCCTCACTTTGTGCCTGCTGACCTCATGTTATTAAAAGTGACTCCTTTCATGAACTAAAGTCTCCCAGCTCAGCTTGCTAGTAGAGCGGTGCACTGGCAGTGGGTCTACACTGAGGAGCAGTCTAATGTTTTTCCCCCGCTGAGTTAGGTTAGGGACGTACAGTGCATGGAAATAAAGCAAAGTAGATAAGAAGAGGACTAAACTCATGACCTTGGCTTTGTTTATAAAGTGATACACTGAAACCATTTTGTTTCCCACACCAGGTTCCTGAAAGACAGAAAGACTAGGCTAAATACAGTAAACCTGCATTCCATCGAAACCAAGATGTACTTTAATCTAAAACATGTAAATTTACTGTTTCTTAAAAGAAATTATAAAATAGTTAAATCACAGTGATTTCCAAGAAATAAACATATATACATACACACACAAGCATGCATCTCTCTCTCTCTCCTCTCTCTCTCTCTCTCTCTCTCTCTCTCTCTCTCACACACACACACACCTACAAGATAACTACCAAAAACACCAATAGACACACTTTTGAAAGAGTACTAATTTTCTAATATCAATTTTTTTTGAGAAACCATGGAGTAAGGGATTTCAGTCACCGCTATTTACCCTGTGATGATATTTAAAGGTTACTTTTAAAAATTCTTTTTGTGTTTAAATGTCGTAAATAACTACCCATTATAGAAATAATGCTGGAAGTAATGAGGAAAGTGCATGTGGTCTCTATGGACACAAGATGACCTTCATTGTTTTTGAAGACAAATACTTTAAAAGGCCAGTGGCTATTTACAACAAAGACTAGTCAAGCTGTTCTACAATGGAAAATTTCCAGATTTAAATTAGGGGGGGAAAAAAAGCTATTTCATGCCTAGGACGGTACATGATGCTTAACTAATTAGGATGCTGCATATTAAGTTGCAATGAACCAGTAATTACAACTTTCTCCTTCAATTTCCCTCTCTGTTCTCAGTTCAATTTTTTTTAAAGGTTGATCAGAAGACAGAAATTTTTACCTCAGTTATGATATTTACTCACATACATAATATATATAATCTTTTCTTCAGGGTTGTTTGGGAACTTTGTCAAATGCTGTACATTTGTACACAGTGTATTCTTAAAGATAGCTGAAAATTACATGTACAGAGTGAATAATTATGTTACAAGAAAATCAATTATAAAATACCTCCTATAATTATTGATATATTCTAGATATAATCTTCAAGTATAATATGTAATCTATAGTTCATAAATGTTAATTTTGTTCTTTTATTCATAATCAAATACAGGTGAAATCTAATGAGGTTGTAGCTGAGGCTAAAGATTGACCATTTTTGGCATGCTTAATGATTTTTCTTTGTCACAAACATACTGCATATTGAGTTACCCTTCTTACTACTAGTGTTAGCACTTTTTCTGTTTACAAATTTTTATAAAGACAGGCAAACTGTACATTACATACATGTAATCTATCCAGACAGAAATGAATCATTCTTGAAGTGCTGGCTGGAACAGTGCTACTGTGCAGAAACTAGAATGTTCGCCAACTCCACCTGCCCAGGCAGTTTATGAGGATCCACATATAACAGATGCCACACCGCATTTTGCCTGATTCTGCCATACTTCACATCTCTTAAGTACAATGTTACAAACAACTAGATACCTAAATACACCTCTTTTAATAGACAACCCAAAATGAAGGCATTATCCCCTAAGAGTACTACGATAAGGAAGTTTTATTGAGTTTAGGAAATTTTACTAGAACACATAAGAAAATAGTCAACAAGAAATATTTTGTAATAATATAAGATAAACATGTTGGAAAAAAACAAACTCAAAATCAGGTAATTCTCAATTGTCCTAGATTTTGCAGCCACTAAAGAAAGCTATTAATTTTGCTGAAATTCAGTGGTGCCTAGGCAACCTCTCAATAACGGGATGCCACAATTTTGACCCTGAACTCTGAAACAGGCAGGGTAGCTGTAGGGTTGGCTCAAGGAGTAGCAGCAGGGAGACATAGTGACAGGGAAAAACTTGGCTGAAGGCAAGAATTCACAAGTCAGTGGAAAACAGGTAATGGAGCAGAAAACGCCCACATTAAAAGAAAAAACAAAAACAACATAGATACCCATAGACATTCCATTCATGATTCCAACCCATTCAATAAAACTTACCATTCTCTACACACTCTCCGTAGAAGAAACAACAGAGACACAAAAGGGAAAGAAAATAATATCTGAATCAGTAAACTCAATTCATTTGGGAAAAAAGTATCACACACACACACACACACACACACACTGCTTAGGACTGATGGAAAGAGCGTGCTTCCTGTTGTCTGAGGCCTCCTTACTATTACTAACTGCCGTCTATAAAAAGGCTTCACGGTGTTTTCAGACGGTTTCTCACGTTAGACCAGAAGCAGGGGAGGTGCTAATTCTACTTTATGAATGAGGGAGAAGGTACACACTAGAGACATGGTCTGTCCAAGCTACGCCATTAAGGACGATGAGCCACTACCCAGGAACCACCTACCTGGTGGTGACTACCTCTGAGGACAAATAAACCTGGCAAACTGAAGTATGTGAGGCTGTGACAAAAGTCACAGGGAATAATTATGATATAATTAATAGTAATACAGCTCCACCTACCTCCCCAAATTCCGAAAATCCCTGAAAACAATCAATGAGATGATGGAGGGGAAAGCACCGAGGAGGGGGAGTAAAGTGCATCCAGTCGTCATCACCACATCTTATGCCTGCAGAGCAGCCCACCCTCTCAGACGGATTTCAGTGACACTCTGAGAAGCAGGCAAGGTGGGAACTGCTATCCCCACTGCACGCAGCGTAAATCTTTACTGTTAAAGTAATAAATATTTCATCTCTGGAAGCAATTATTCATTTCGAATGCTCTATGAGACTCAATTATCAAAGAAAAGTTTGCCTAAGAAACTTATCAAAATGTATACATAAATGACTCTTGAATTAGACCTTTTGTAACCGTTTCCCCGTGTCTGTCACCTCTAATGTGCTGCATGATCACAGATCAGACACACAAACACCCTTTCGGGTAGTAAAGGCTTAGGCTTGAGGCAGAAGCAGGTCCCTTTCTACACAAATCAGAATAAAGCATCATCATACACTCTCAGGACACATGGCTTGATCTAAGCCAGTGGTTCTCAACGTGTGGCCCCGAACCAGCAGCATCAGCACCACCCAGGAAACTCAGAGAGCAATTCTCAGGCTCGCCCCCAGACTTCCGGGTCAGGAATTAGGGGACAAGACCCAGCAGTGTCTAACAAGCCTTCCAGGTGATTCTGATGCACATGAAGTTCTTATAACCACTGATCCATCTAGGCCAGTGGTTCTCAACCTTGGCTGCACATTAGAATCACCTGGGAATCTTTTTAAAATCCTGATTTCCAGGCCTTGCCAGTCCCAATAACACGCCCTTAAAGTTAAAAAAAAGTGCGACAAAGTAGCTAGAAGATGGAATAAACGGCAGCAGAATTAGGAACATCCTAATTATATTCCAATCAAACCTCACAAACGTGAACACCTAAATGTTGGAGACTGGGAAGCAGAGGTGGACATTCCTCTGAGGTAGGGAACGGAAAAGGGGCTCGAATAGCAGTCAATTCTAGTCACTGCAAGTGTGAAAAGCACGGAAGTCCCAGTCAGCCAGCCAGGATGCCACTGGGGAAAGTGCGCAATTTCTACTAAAAAAATAATAAACACCCCACAACCGAAATACTGTCATTCTCAATCCAGAAAAAACAAGTATGTCCATCCAGCTAGAATGACAAGGACACATCCAACAGGCACTGGCAAGCGCTTGTCTCTTTGACCTTCCGAAATGACCAGCATCAGTGTCCAGAGTCTCTCCCTGCGACCAAGTGACTGCAGCATCCTTAATAGCATAATTCAATTAACGTTTAGAACTCCAACCATGACAGTCACCCTTTGAAATGTTGTTTGGAATCATTTTCTGATAGGCAACATTTTTGAGGGCAGTACTAGATAAGTGGGAACCTGAGCTTTACAGTAGACAGAACTAGGCCAACATTTAACTTTGTGACTTTGGGAAAGTGACTTGACTTTTCTGTGCCTCCTCCGTGACATGAGAATGTAAATGCTCACCTTGTAGGATTATTGTGAGGACTGAGGAAGATACTGTAATGCTTGTCAAATGCTGGTGTTAGGTGCACAGACAGTATGTGATAAATGGTGGGGGGAGGAGGGCGAGGGAAGAAGATTCTTTACCTCCTCTTTGCAACTTTGTTAACATAGATTTTCCTATTTTCAATTTATAAATCTTGCTTATCCTTCAAGGCCCAGTTCAAATGCCAAATTCTCTATGAAAACTTCACCAGTAAAACCAGCCACTTAAAATGTATTATATGTACACATGAATAATAGGAACAATTAACACACATCTAGTGCTTCTTACTATGTCTGAGACAGTGTTCTAAGTGTGTCACGTATGTTAACTCATCTAATCCTCATGACAGCCCTGTGAGGGGGGACTGTAATGAAGGGCGCAAGACAGAAAGCAGTCTGCCCAGGGCCAGAGTGGCTGGTGGACTTGGCTCTGAGTCCCGCGGCCTGGCTCTCCCACACCTGCTCTCACCTGTGCTACATGCCTCCGCTGTCAGCTGAGAAGGATGGGTAATTACTGCAGAGACCTTCCCAGAGATGACAGTGTTATATTTAGTACAGCTGACGATGTTTTCTATGCATGCTAAAATCATTCATTACGGACAGCTTATTCACTCTTTATAAAAAATACTTCTCAAATTCTAGTTCCTTCCTCATCAGGCCTGGGAGATGGATCATTTTATCCTCATGTGACCCAAGAGATGGAGAATGCCCGATCACTCACTACATTAGACTGCCAAAACAAGCTGCCATCTAATACTCTGTGCAAATATAATACAGTCACCAGGAACTGAGCATCCAGTATTCTAGACAGTGTATGCCATACTTACGGGTTTTGATATTAGACACACACACACTGTCAAAGATACTCCTTGTAGAAAAATATATTACTTTTCAAACTAAGGCAGGCTTAGGGGTATGGAATTGAGTCTTACCCCCCCCCCCCCCCCCAAAAAATACAAACATGAACATTCTTTGTGTGGAAGACATAAAGTTACTATCTTCATTTTTTAAACCAAACTTTATAATACAGAATCAAGAGCAAGAATAAAACATACCTATCCAAGGGATAATGTTTAGGTTATAAAGAAAATTATAAGCTCTTAAAAGAGGAAGACTTAGAAAGAAACTACTGTTTCTCCATAATTATAGCAGTGCTACTTTACCTACTTGTAGTCTGAATGTATTTTGGTTCCTTATTTTAAGATACAGAAAGTGTTAGCACATCAATAGTGAACTTCATGTACTAGTTTTCTTAGGAATGGCCACCCTCAAAAACATATATGGCAAATGAGCCAAAATAAAGAAAAAAAGAATCATTCCTACTTTAAGAATTTTTCAAATAAAATCTGCATCAACTATTCTTAGTCTTTAAATGTAATTCTATTTAAAACAAGCCAATCTGACATCAAGGTGCTTATCATTGGCCGTGGGTCCACACTGAGGCCTCAGGGCTCCCAGGTGGCAGGAACAGAGAGGGCTGCCAGGACAAGTTTTACTGGTCAGACAGGGGCTGTGAGATACAGTCCAATGCAGGGACTTCAAATTCACCTACATTTGGTCTAGGGCTATGGCGGGGGGGAAGGAAGGTGGTGCAAAATAGCACAGGGAAGGCCAAGAGCTGAGGCAGTATAATGTACATTTCACCAAAATAAGGGCCCAAGCACCTCGGACTCTGAAAGTAAACAGACCCTGAACCTGGAGCACCTCACAGACACATCCATCGCGTCCTTCCACAACACACTGAGCTTGCCTCTATCAGGGCATTTAACTTATGTGGCAACTGTTTGTTGACTTCTGTTTCCACACTAAGGGAGGGACTGTCTAATTCATCCCAACAGCCTTAGTTAAAGGATAAGTGTAAAATACCATATGGGCAACAAGGAAGGCAGCACACAGTAAGCAAACTGATGTCACTGTCTTTTCCTTGGTTCCATATTCTGTCTCAAGAACCTTTCATCCTATGACTGGGAGTCTCATTTTATTTTTATTTTTTTTATCTATAATAATAAATGGGTAATATGCTAATTAGACCAGACGTCCTTCTGGACGAAGCCGGGGCCGGAGGGAAGCCAGTGCTGGCAGCCAGGGGAAGGAAGGCCTACTCCTGCACGAATTTTTGTGCATCGGGCCTCTAGTGTTTATATAATGTGAGCCATTTAACCTCTTTGGATCTAAGTTGTTTCTTCTATAAAAGGAAGAAGTTAAGACTAAATAATTCTTAAAGTCCTTTCATCTCAATAACTCCATGACTGTATGATGGCACTGTATTCTAGTAATAAAGACATGTCAATGCTTGCTGAGTGCTTCTATGTGGTCAATAAACCTGAAACCAAAATTGTGTTCTTTACTGCTATGCTAGTCAACTGCCACATATAAAAAACAATCCACAGAACATTATTTTTGAAAATACATGTAAGTGCATAACAAGTTTTAACAAAATGTAAAAGATAAAATAAAATAGTATTTGTTTTACACAACCCAGACTTGGCTTTGATCAAGAATGTCTAGGATTTATATATCTGGGAAAATAAATAGTTTATGCTAATATAACTTGGGCAACTAGAAATCCAAGTGATACTCAAGTATGTAGGTTGCTGATGTCTCAGAACTAGGTTCGTATTTCCAAAGGCCCATGGCAACATTTCCATCTAATGTTCGTGCCATGGCCCTTCCTGAAACCCTGCAATCGCTCCCCTCGGCACTCAGAATGACACCCAGTCCTCACAGTGCCTGTGAGACACTGCACGAGCTGGCCCTCTGACTCCCCTGACATCCTCTGCCATCTCCAGGCTTCTCTCTGCCAACTTGTCACACAGATCTTCACATGCCTGGTTCCTTCAGATCCTTCTGGGGTCCACTCAAAGGTTACCTCCTCAAAGCGGTCTTCCCTGCCTACCCAGGGAAGAGCTTTATCGGGGCGGGCGGGTACATCTCCTTCTCTGATGTTCTTCACAGCTCTTATCATTACTGAAATTACATAGTTTGTTTGTTCCTTTACTTACTGTTTGCCTCTCCTGTCAACCCACTGGGGCAGGGACAGAAGCTTTATGAGAGCAGCAACCTTGCTTAGCTTTCCTCACTTAACTTTGTGATGGCTTCATTTTACACATTAAGAATGGAGGCTCAAAAAAGTTAATGACTTGATCAAAGAAAGACAATGGCATAAAGGTGATGCCGAAAATATGAACTTGTATCTTTACACCCAAACTTTCTATTTTTTCCCCTCACCTGAGGATATGTTTATTAATTTTAGAGAGAGGGAGAGAGAAACATCAATCAGTTGCCTCCCATTCTCACCTTGACCAGAGATGGAACAAACAACTTTTGGTGTATTGGATGACGCTCCACCCAAACCACCTGGGTAGGGCTTTACTCCCAAACTTTCGGTTTCCTTTTTGGGTATCAGCACCTCCACTCTGCTAATTACCTAGGTTCTAGACTCTAAATCCACCTACATTTTAAACTTCTAAAATACTTAAGAACTGCTATAACCCTATGAAGAAGAAAAAAAAATAAAAAGATGACTCAAATGAGGTATGACAGATTCTAAAATGAAACTGCCAATTCTGTCAGCTGGTTCCAATAAACAAGAAAAGAGGTTAAGTGATGACATTAGGAAGTGTCTGAAATAATTCACATTTTTAAAGGATATGGCTGAAAAGATGGAAGGTGATGCTAACCCAGAATGAAAAGACTGTTTCATCTGTTTAGACGAGTGAAAAGAAGGCTACAATTAAAAACAAAAACTAGTGAAGTAGCAACAACCAGAAACTGGACTTAAGAACGTTTAGGCATCGTGACAGTTACATTTTAAGCATCAATTTGGCTAGGCTTTGTGCCCAGATATTTGGTCAAACACGAGTCTAGGTGTTGCTGTGGAAGTATTGTGTAGATGTAATGTAATTAACATTCACAATCAGTTGACACAGATTTCCCTCCGTATTGTGGGTGGGCCACATCCAATCAGTTGAAGCTTTCAGAACAAAAAAAACCTGAGGTTTCCTGGGGAAGAAGGAATTCTGTGTCAAGACAGGAACAGAAATCCTACCTGAGTTTCCAGCCTGCTGACCTACCCTATAGATTTTAGACTCAGGACTGCAACATCAACCCTCGTCTGAGGTTCTAGCCTGCTGGCCAGTCCTGTGTGGATTTTGAATTTGCCAGCTCCTCCAATCATGTGAGTCAATTTCTTAAAATAAATCTCTCTCTCTCTTACACACACACACACACACACACTCTCACCCCTACCATATGATTCAACCATTCCACTCCTAGGAATTTACCCAAGATAAATGAGGGCATATGTCCATACATAGGCATATACTAGTACATGGATGTTCACAGCAGCTTTCTTTCTTTCTAAAAATATATTTTTTATTGATTTTTAAAGAGAGAGGAAGGGAGAAAGAAATAGAAACATCCATGAGAGAGAAATAACATCAATCAGCTGCCTCGTGCACGCCCCCTAATGGGGACTGAACCTGCAACCTGGGCCTGTGCCCTGACTGGGAATCTAACTGGTGGTCTCTTGGTTCCTGGGTCAATCAATGCTCAACCACTGAGTCACACTAGCTGGGCAACAGCAGTTTTATTTCTAAACGCCAAACACTAGAAACAACCCAATGTCTATCAAGAGGTGAAAGAATATACAAACTACAGCATGTCTGCAAAATGAAAAACCACTTAGCAATAAAAAGAAATGATTGGCACACACTACAAAATGGCTAAATCTCAAAATAATCATCCTGGATGAAAAGAAGCTAGGCTAAAAATGACTGTATAATGTACCCAGGACATGCCAACTAGTGTAAAGAAAACAAATAGTGGTTGCCTGGGGAATACAGGGAGGTAGGGGAGTACCAAGAGACTAGAAACTTTTGGGGGTCATAGATACATTCAGTATCTTGACTATGGTGATGGTTTTATGTGTATAAACATATGTCAAAGCTCATAAAATTGTACATTTTCAATATGTGCAGTTTAAGTATAATAATTATATCTCAATACAGTTGTTTTTAAAAAGTTGAGCCCTGGCCAGTGTTCTCAATGGTTAGAGTGTCAATCTGTGCACCAAAGGGTCGTGGTTTTAATTCCCAGTCAAGGGCACATACCTGGGTTGCAGATTCGTTCCCCAGGATTCGTGCAGGAGGCAACCAATAGATGTCTCTCTCGCACATCAATAATTCTCTCCCCAGCCCCCAGCTTCCACTCTAAAAAGCAGTGGAAAAAATATCCTCAGGTGAGGATTAAAAAAAATTTTTTTTCATCGGAAGTGTTAAGGAAAAATGTCCAGACTTAAAAATGCCTTTTCAGCAGAAATAAATAAAGCCTTACTTAGGATCAATTGCCAAAGATAACCTAAAACTATTTCACTCCTTTTTGAGTCACCTTTTTTTAAACAAGAAAAAAAATCTTTAATCTGGGAAGGGTAAATAAGGATTAAGGGGATAAAAAGAAATTGAAGCTTGAGATAGGAAAGAGAGAGCAAAAAGAAGGAATTGCTTTTAATTCATATTTATAGATCAAGAAAAATCACATCCTAAGACATTAAATGCATCTGCAAATTTGGTAATTTCTAAGGAATGAGAAAGAAGGGCCATGAGAATGGATGCAGAATCCATGCAAAACTCTAGAACTTTCTGGCCCACCTGCCCCTAAACATGTGTGCTCTCCAGTGTATTCTAGTCTTGGTCTACAGCAGGGATATACCCTTCCAGGAGACTCACGATTCCCTTTGGTAATTTGATGAAAGTTACGGCCCAGAACAATGTGTATTTACATAAAGATTTACATGTAATTATTTCACAGGTTTCAAGAGCACCCCTGAACCTTGGCCATGTCCTCCTCAGCTTCTCAGGTAAGGGAATTTCTCGCAGAATCCTCCCCTGGGGTTTGTCTCTAAAACCCCCTGCAGAGTGAGGGGTATGGCACAGCTATGGCAATGAGAAATTTGAATGCTCACAAATAAAATTCACATGGAACCTAGGATCACATAATATTTTTCTAGATATGTTGGCAAAATAATTCAACTAGACAGATTCTTAGGTTACCTAGTAAGTGCTGATTAATAGATTTATGAAGAAAGTTTCTGATGGCTATACTGTAGAAGCCCCTTCTCTTAAACATTTGCTTCACAAAAGGACATAGAAAACATGCTTATCAAATTTTGGAGATAAGTTGTGACAGTAAGTAGCTGGGCCACAGACCCAGGATTTAAAACATATCAACAAATTCAGCCTAGGGGTAAGGTAAAGGTCAGGAAAGATCCTCAAATTCAAAGACCTTTTCATATATATACTCGCTTCTTCCTCAACTACCAATAACTGGACTGCAAGCTCCTTGAGCACAAGTCTTATTGATCTTCCTAGAGCACCTGCAATATTGTCAGAATACACTCTGCTCGGGCTACATAACTCCATGGTAACGAATGGCTCTAATATCACGGTGCCTACGACACAAGCATTTGTTTCTCACTTACATAAAACGTCTACTGTGAATCAGCTTCAGCGAGGCTCCAAAATCCTGGGACCCAGTCTGAAGGCTCCGTCGTCCTGGGACCGGCCCTAGCCAAAGCATGCTGGTTCTATGAGAGAAAGAAAAGACCACCAGCAGAACCATGAGACGGAGTTTAAAACATCTGCTCAAATGCCTGACATGTCACTTCCTCTAACATTTTCACTAGTCAAGGAAAACCAAGTGTCCAAACCTGGTGTCAACAGAGTGGGAAATATAGTCCTCCCGTAGAGAGGACCCTGGTAGAGAGGCACAAACATTCTGAACAATACTACATTTTACCAGAGCCTCCCAACAGAACGTGCTCAGTGCCTGGAGGTAATTATTTATATCCCAGGCCATCAACACGGAAAGACGGGGACTGTACTCTGTCTTGTTCACTGGATGTACCAGCCACAGGGTGCTGGCCACACAGCAAAGGACAAGCTGAATGCTTACACGGTGCGCAGTAATGAGATGAGCATGGGATCTGGAATCACAAGCCTGGGATGAAGTGTTATGTCTGCCAACTCCTGACTTAGTGGAAAGTAATTTTTTTCTTCTGACTCTTGGATAGTTGTTGCAAAGATTAAATAAAAATATTTGTGAAAGCCCCATGAAAACTGCTTTAGCTGTTATCTTCAGATACATAGTCCAATAGGGTGAAATTTGATAAATTCATTTCAAATTTTATATAATGCAATACATAATATCTGGCATTTACTTTTAAAGCATCAACTGGCAAGAATAAGAAAGATTAGACTTAAAGCAGTTCACAGGAAAAAAACAAGGTTTTAGTTGACCATACGCTCAATATGATCAAAGGGTAATGTGGCTGCCAGAAAATGTTAATGCAGATTTCAGGCTGCATTAATAGAAGCACAGTATCCAGTTAATAGCTTCATTGTCTTCAGCAATTGTCCAGCCACATCGGAAGTAGTCAGTTCAGCTCTGGCCACCATGTTTTAAGAGGTATAGTGACAAACAGACTTTGTCCTGAGTTTAGCGATGTGGATGGAGAAAGGTTTGAATATTATGTCATGTGCATATGGTTTGAAAATTAGGGCTTTTCCCCCTTGGCGCATCAAAAAGACTTAAGTAGGACTTAACAGTCATTCTCAGATACTTTAAGGGTTACTATTTGTAAGAAGACTGACTGTCACATACATAGTTCTAGATTGCCAAAGACCAGGAAGTGAAAGTTAGGGAAACAGATCTAGCTCAAAGGGAAGTTATTTCTAACTGGAAACATTCTAAAACAAGAAGGGTGGATGACAACATGATAGAGATGGATGTAAGTGGAACAACTCTTACTCCTGCATGTAACTGAGCATTTTTTGAGGCATTTGAAAATGTCCAAACAGTATTTCTCTTTTCTGATTAAATAGTAATACTAATAATAACAAGAAACAAGAACTGAAGTAAAAAGTAAAACAAGGAGTTGTTTGGCTTAACAGGCACCGAAAGGCATGCTGGGGAAGGGAAATGAAATTTCCAGCTAGATAACATTAAATACAGCCACAGTGTCTTGGTTTGCACAGAGGAAATAGGCTTAGTCAAAACAGAATTCTGCACGTTGTTTTTCCTGGTATGACCTAACTCCTGTAATTTCCAAGGAGGTGCAAAAAAATATTTTACAAGTTCCTACAATGGCAATCAAGCAAAAATTTGCTAATACTAAACTAGTGTTGTAATTACAAGACAACAATTCCTAGTGTATCGATCAACTTGAGTAAGTATTCAATTTTCCCATGGGAGACTATTACACACATGCCACTGGCATTTAAAAATGATCCCTTGCTAATGTCTTATTGTTTCCTTACTCTATTCAAAATCTAGCACTTTCCCCCCATTTCCAGCTTCCATTTCCCCACACATTGTCTGCACACTCTGGTCTCCCCAGTAGGTGATAAGTAGTGTATAAAGATAACACCTGACTTATCTTTATATCCCAACCCCTCATGTTAAAATCACTCAATTAGTATAGTAAACTCAAAAGTGTTTTTCAAAATTTCTTCCTTTACTAAAATAGTTTAAAGTTATGCACTAATTTCTCATTATATTTTAACTAGAGGCTCGGTGCATGAAATTTGTGTACAGGTAGGGTCTCTAGGCCTGGCAGGCGATCAGGGCCGATCTGTGGGGTGACCAGCAGGGCGATGGGGGGGGGGGGGGGGGAGGGCAAGGCACTGGCACCCGCCTTGGGTGGCTCCCCCCCCTGCCATTGGTCACCTCCCTCTGTGGGCTGGGGACAGCTCCTGTGTTGAGCATCAGCCTCCTGGTGGTCAGTGCGCATCACAGCAACCAGTCATTCCACCATTCGGTCGATTTGCAAATTAGGCTTTTATTATATAGGATTGTTACACACGAGAAAGCCATAGCAGGCCATAAAGACACACTGAGTATTATGTGTGTTTCATTTCTTATTATAGCTACTCTTTGCAAAATATCTTGGGATACAAATTTCTTCTTCACTTAAAATTTTTCTCTGCATCCTAAATGAACATATTTAACAGGATTTCACTGTACTAACATAAATTACTAACACCCTACTTATTGCCCTCACTGTAGGTACATAGATAAAATATGAACTTAAAAAAAGGTTCATTGACTTTTAAAGTAAATTTGTATGTGCCTTTTTGGAATGAATGTACATTCAGATTTTTAAACATCTATTCTTCCAAGCTAAAAAAGTAAACGAAAATGTAAAAAAAAAAAAAAAAAAAAGCTGAACACCTATCCTCTGCAAGGGAGCATGCGAGTTTAGGACGTATTTGGTACAGGTTAAGGCTTGTTGAACTTGTCACTGGATGCCTAGCCTGTTATTTATCTCTCCTCTCTTGTGGGCACTACCAAGAATTGCACAGGTCATGGGAACACAATGCTCTGCAGCAGGATCAGGAGAACATAGTTTCAAATCTCCCATGTCAACCCCTCTGACAAAAACAGTCTACATTCCACTGGGAGGTGGGAGAATGAGTCAGTAAAGAGATAAAATAGTTGCCAGTTTGAAAATATAACTAACTAAAATGTTAAATTTCTTTTAAATTAGATACTTGTGTATTAAAGCAACTCTTTTTAAAAGATGGAAATGATGCACAATAAACATTTATTTAAGAAGCCACTAGAAACTAATTATAGATAACATATACTGAATGTTTTCTGTGTGTTGGGCATACTTAAGTGCTCAACATACATTAACTCATGTATATCCTTCATCACAGCCATTTAAAATAGTATGATCAACATCCTCATTTCACAGGTCAGAAAAGAGAGGCACAGCATGGTTAAGTAACTTGCACAGGATCACACAGCTATGGGCAGGTGGGAAAGGGATATGAATTCAGGCAGGGCTGCTTCAGGACCCATTCTTTAACCTCTATGGGTAGGTATCACTAAAATCCATACTTTGATATTTGAAGGCCTTTTTTGAGTTTATTAGCTTTAATCATATATGAAGAAAAATGTTTATCGGCAATCAAGACTGTACAGAATTACTATTAAAACTAGAGGCCCGGTGCATGAAATTCACGCATGGGTGTGGGTGTGTGTGTGTGTGCATGCATCCCTCAGCCCGGCCTGCACCCTCTCGCAATCTGGGCCCCTCAGGGGATGTCCGACTGGGGATTGGGCCTAAACTGGCAGTCGGACATCCCTCTCACAATCTGGGACCGCTGGCTCCTAACCGCTCGCCTGCCTGCCTGACCACCCCTAACCATTTGCCTGCCTGCCTGCCTGATCTCCCCTAACTGCTTCTGCCTTGGCCCCCGCCACCACAGCTTCATCTGGAAGGACATCTGGAAGGACGTTCAGCTGTCTGGTCTAATTAGCATATTACACTTTTATTATTATAGATGCTTTCACAACTTTTAAGATCAGATGACTGAATCCAATACATCATTTCATTTAAGCCAATAGCACAACTAATCTAATCTAATCTTTCTATGTAATATATATTTTGGCTTTATTATTCTTCATATGTGTAAGTGGGAGCCTTTTTATAAAGCATAAGTATGCGACATTATGTCACTATAAATATTTTGCACTGGCAAGATCTGGGATGTTTTACTCACATGAGTGTGCATTAACGTAATTCTACTACTTCTCAAATTCTAAATGCAATTATTCAACAGACCTCTGAATACTTAACAAACACCAAGTAGTATGGATACAAAGATAAATTAGATGGTCTCTGCTCTCAAGGGAGGCCACAGTTACAAAACAATGAAAGTAAGTGCTTTTAGGGAGCTATGACCAAGGTTCCAAGGGAACAGAGTTCCACCTAACATGGCAAGAATGACAGCAGTTCCATGTGCAAAGGCATGGAGATGTAACATTTTCCTCTTAGGGAATAACAAGCAATTTAAATTGAACCAGAATGCAAGGTGTACAAGGTAAGCCAGGGAAACAGTGATGTGAGATGAAGATGAAGCTGGAGCTAGATAAATAAGTATCTTAGAAGTCATAATAAAAAGACCCAACCATTGCAAGGATTTAAGAGGGACAGTGATGAGATCAAATGTGCTAATGATAGTGGCTATCACACTTTATTTTCAACAACAGAACCCTGCACTCAAATGAAATATTATGCACACTTCCATACTTAACATTGATCATGTTAACTGTACTGGTTGAAATTGGAATGAGCCTGCTTGACTTCCTCCAGAAGCCTTTACCTAAGTTTCAATTCTTACCTAAGTTTCAATTCAGTGCTTTAGAAAGAAGTCATTACATCTTCCCAATCATGTTCTATATACTTCATGACTCTCCCAATGTGATTCTAACTTCTCAGGTATAAGGATTCATTCTCGTAGTTTATATTCAATTACAGAACTAGACGTAACTAAGGAGATAGTATGAGGCCTTCAAAATTAATGACAAAAAGTTACAGTACAGAAAAAGAAAGATAAAGATTATCAGCTTTTGCACTCTTGAGTTCAATTATAATTTAAGTGACCACACTTTCTAATCTACAAGTCAGAATTTATAGTTAGACATAATGGCCACAGATTCAAAACTCATACAGTGTTGGAAAATATAGACTATACTAGAGGACAGTACACGGATTCGTGCACTGGTGGGGTCCCTCGGCCTGGCCTGCACCCTCTCGCAATCTGGGAACCCTCAGGGGATGTCAGAGTCGGTTTCAGCCCAATTCCCGCAGGTGCACCGGTGGGGTCCCTTGGCCTGGCTTGTGGGGATCAGGCCAAAACCAGCAATCCCACATCCCTCGAGGGGTCCTGGATTGTGAGAGTGCACAGGCCAGGCTGAGAGACCCCACTGGTGCACGAATCCATGCACTGGGCCTCTAGTATGCATATAAGATCTTTGGTTAATCTCTTCCCGCCCTCCCCCCACTTTCCCTCTGAAAGTCTTCAGTCTGTTCCATGTTTCCATGCCTGTGTGTTGAGCATCTGCCCCCTGGTGGTCAGTGCGCATCATAGCTAACGGTCGAATGGTCACATTAGCTTTTTATATATGTAAATGATTGTAACTAATAATTGTAATACTTTTCAAGACTGATGTACTTGAATTTCCTTACAATAATTTTGTATGTGAAAATCCTTCCCCACCTGTCGTTTGAGCACCTGTTCTCTCACCTTATAAAATTAGGAGTTCTAAATGTGATCGCTGAGAATGACTGTCACTGTGAAACTGCTTCTTTCTCGTGGCCATCTAATCTGTTCCCAGCAGGAACATGTAAAACTGAGTCAAGACATGCATGTCTTACTTGACAATTTACTACTCTTGACTCTTCACAGTGAGAAGTACTAATAAAAAAGCAAGGTCTCAATCCTAGAGAAAAGGTATTTAATGATGTATTGTTTTACATAAAACAATTTGATTTACTTTATACAATCCCTACCATCTTTCCTTCTGCCTTTATCCTCCCCTGTTCTTTGCACTAACATTTTCAGGGAACAAAATCACTTAAAAAGTCTCAAGAAATTTTAAATTGTCATCCCCGTTATAAATAGATTAACTTAAAACAAATTCTCAAAACAATGCTTAACACATATTAAGAGCTACAGAACAATCTCATTTTTCTCCATCAGATAAAACACGGAAAAAACAACCAACAACCACCCTATCATGCATTAAAAGTTATCTTACAATATGTGGCAGAAGGCCAACTACTGACAATTACTGAAAGGAGGAAGAGGGGAGAGAAGCAGAGGATATAAATTTAATCCTTCAGTACATCATTTGATCAATATGTACAATATATTCACGTATAAACATGTTTAAGAAATGTTACTTTAAAAGAAACAATATAAACATCATTGTTAGGAAAATACCATTCCCATATGATATCATAAACTCAGTCCAAAACTTAGCATTCAGTGGATCATTTCTGGGCATACTCTAAGGCAGTGGTCGCCAATGGGTGGTTCGTGAGGCCCGAAAGTTGATGACCACTGGTTTAAGGAAACCTTTGGAGCAGCAGTCACCTACTAGTGGTCTACGGACCGAAAGGTTGGCGACCGCTGCTCTAAGGTAAGGGCGAGTTTCGGAAATATATTCCATGAATAGATATTTTTTAAGAGACTATACAATTACTGTGTTGATTTTAACAACACGTCAAATAAAGTTAACTTAAAACAAATGCTGACAGGATTTTTAAATTATACATACTGTGTCTAATTGTCCACATATACAAAAATGTTCATAAATTTAAGATAAATTATATTTTCCTCTAGCTTGTGAAAGTTGCAATAACCTTTCTGTTTAAAATATTTCTAATTAAATCACATTCAATAACTGAAATTCAAACAATCTCCCAGATGAGACAGTTGGGGAAAAAGAAAGAGGAGTTTCTATCATTCTGAATGTTCTACTGATGCTACAGATAAGATGACCCAACACTAAAAACTAGCATGGCTGGAATATGGAAAAGATAAATATGTAACAGTGAAAGAAAATCCTTTCAGAATGAGCGAAATGCAATTTACAGTGTCATCTGTGACTAAAATTCTGAACTCAGCCTTTCTTATTTTTAAAACTTTTGCCCAAATTTCTGCAGATTACAAGGTCTAAAATCCCACTTGGTGGATTTACACATACATGTTAGTACTAGGTAATATTTTATGCTTAATAAGTCTAGCAAATATTACTTCAAAACCCAATTTACATAAAGCATGTTGCGCTGACTACATTTTACAGAAAAAACTGGGAACAGAAAAATTAAGTGACATTTAAAAAGTGACACTGGGTTAAATAATGAAATTGAGAACATAAATCAGCCTTAAATTCTAATTAAAATTTCTAAATCATTACCTCTTTTCTCACAGATTTTGGCACAAATATTTTTTAAATGCAGTCTACTTTTTTTTTTGCACGTACTTGAAAATTTTTAAAATAACATATCCTCATTAATGATAAATCTCAGTAATGAACTTATTTACCTTGCCATGCTCTAAAGTTAGCAATCCTTTGAGATAGTCCCTTGGGGTTTAAAAAAAAACTTATTTTAATATCACATTTTCCATCTTCATTTTTACTCATTTGTCCAATAGTGGAACTAAGAGCCTGTACTAAAAAATCAGTGGCATCATTCAAACTGTTCCCTACATTTTTATAATATTCAATTATGCTAAGAGGAATAAAACTGTACCCATTAACCTAAATTTGGGCTCTCAACCCATAGTCAACATGAAAAAAATTATTTTGTCTAATGAATGAAACAAAACAAAAACTATTAAAAAGCTCTCAAAAGATACCTGAACACTAATATACCTGCACGCTTAGCTCTTATCCTATAAATCCTGTGATTCCAAATAAACCCGACTGCACTAAAAAAAACAAAAAAACTCCCTTGAAAGTTTAAAGAGTATGTAGTTGTTCTTTTATCAAAATAGAATTTTTCACAAGTGACTAAATAGAACTGCACCTTAGGAAAATCGAGCCTTTAATTCTGGAGAATAATTTGCACCTAGAGAAAAATTCAAGGTAATGGTTTTCTCTACATGTGGACTTTAGACCAAATCTATTTATTTTAAATGTGCTGTAGCCACTTGTTGGGCTGTGCTGCAGGACCACCGTCCTAGTGAGAATATCTTGTAACAAGGTGCTTTTGATACCTCAGTAACTAAACTACCTTGGATGGGGTTCCAGACAAACCTGACCATAAAATTCTGGCATTTTAATTAGGTTTCAATGTATTCCTTAAATGGTAAAGCACAAATCACATGACAATCTTCCCATTCGGGTAAAACATTAATAAGGAGCACATAAGTAGCACAACTTTGCATTTAAGAAGCCCATAAACACTAATTTTATCCCCAAACATTTTTGGGAAAGAGCCAATTCAAGGAACGCACTGATAAATCTTGCATTATGCCAAAAATCTGTTGCTAAATTGTTGTATGCCAACTGATTTTTCATAAAACAAAACACATTTTATAAGTAGCATTAAAAAAGCATTAATTATTTGATGGCACCTTTTAGTCAGCCCTTTTTTGTAAAATATGGACTTCTCATATAATAACATAACTAACCACTGTTTAATTTGTTGTGTAATCTTATATTTGTAAATATCCAATTTCTTAAAGTGAGCACAGCTGTTTTCACAGGCCAACTTCATCCCAGCATTACTGCCTTCTCCCCATTTCCCAAGTTCTAAAAATGTAACCCCCAAACCAGCTGTCTATCTGTGGTAGCATGTACAGCAATACTAGAAAACTTGAAAAAAGAAATGGAGTGACTTTTTTAATGTAAAGTAGAAATGTAAATGTATTCCCCAAAAGAGGTCAATGAATTCTTTTTGGTAATGATCACGATACATGCCCAATAAAAATTATTTAAAAAAATATCAAGATACGCATGTCTCAGGTCGCTTTCCCATATGTCTATCACCTGAAGGAAACCAAAACCTGTTTGTCTCCATGAACACTGACCTCCATGATGCCACCAAGGTCAATGAGACCTACAGGAGGGGATATACTGAGTATGTGCTGACCTGCCCAATTCTAGGGTTCCCCTTAAAAATAGAGAAGGGAGAAACAAAAATAACATTTATTCGTATCTCACAGGGAATGATGTCTTAGGCTTTAACGTTCAAGTACCCCAACCACAGGATCTTATGTAGACATATGTCAGAAATGTCCAATAGGACAAGATCTCAAAGCGGCATCACTTCACAGAACCAGGTACAGAAATCGCTGCCCAGGAAGAATGAAGGAGACCCCAGGCTGAACAAGCCTCTTACACCTGGGACTGAGCGCCTTCCGCATCCTGGCGACGGGCCACAAGGACTCAATTTCAAAATGAGGGCTCTTTCTCTCTTGGCAGAACTTTCCGAAGAGGACAAATAACCGAAGATCCTTAACCAGGAGGAGTACCCACATGTGAGAAAGGCTTAGGTGAAGGAAGGGGCCTGCGCAGGCCGATCCCACCAGTTGTTAAATTCCCGGGGGAGGGTCCTGGCTGATCTCTCCTTCACCGAAGACCCCCTCGGGCATCTCCTCTGCCATCACCATCTTGCGCCTTTTCACAAACCAGGCATTCTCTTGGGTGAGCTTTAAAGTGTAAACACATTTACCCACTTGGTGTAACCTGGTTAAGCTAGACTCCAAAACCTCCTCGATGTGAAAGCACTCTATTTTGAAATTTCCCAATAACTTTCAAGTATGGGGGGAAAAAAAAAAAGACAAGTCAGAGCTAGCGCTTGCTCATTTCGAAGTGACTCCACGGAGAGCAGTTTCGCGATGGATAGTTCATCCTAACGTCTGGAAAACGGGTCGCACGCCTGGTAACAGCGGGAAAGCCAGGAGGGGAACCCTGGGCCCGGGCACCGGGTCTTCGGTGGGCCGAGGACCGGGCAGCGAGCGGGCCTCCCAGCCCCTCCAGGGCCGCTCCAGGCGGGCGGGTGGCACCGGGTCGGGGCGGTGGCTTAACCCCGGCCGCTCCGACTCGACTCGGCTTTGCTGGGCTCCAGCGCTCCCTGCGAAAGGGCCGCAGCCGCAGCCTATCAAGTGCCCGGGCGTCCTCCCAGTCCCCCCGCGGAACGCCGAGCCGACACCTGAAACCCACGAGACAAACATCACCTTGTTTCGGGGCTGCAGAGTTCGCAGTGAGGATTTTGAAAGTCCACCTGGCACAGATTCAGCTGGTGCGTGTGTATGTGTGTGTGTGAAAGATTAACCCGCTTCCTGCATAAACAGGGAAGGGCTCGCGGCCATCCAAGCAGCTCCCTCTCTCCCAAGTAACTTTCTTATCCTTTGGTCCTAAAATAACCAGAAGCAACAAACACCGAGCATTGGCATGGCAACGTCCACACACCGTGCCCCGGTGCTGCCCGCGCTCGGAGTCGCTCCGGGCTGGTTCCCACCCAGACGCGTCCTCCCGGTCCCGCTCGCGTCCACCCGGTGCTGCCCGCTCCCCCCCCCCCCCGAGTTGTGCTGAAACCCGCCCCCTGAGCTGGCGGGGGCCGACCGAGGCGCCTCGTCCCAAGGGCAGAGTTTCTCCCAACTGCCCCGCGCGCACCTGGCCGGCCCTCGCCCCCTCCCGCCCTCCCCGCGCCCCACCTGCCTCCCGTCGCCGGTGCCTACGCCCGGCCAACTCCTGCCCCGGGGCTGCAAGCCCCCTGCCCCCAGCCCCCTCCGCTCTGGGGCCCGACCTCGAGTGGCAGAGGCGCCAAAAAGGCCCCGCGCCG
>NW_005871355.1:364102-408436 GCF_000147115.1 Myotis lucifugus
ACCCCAACTCACACCTCCTTTCTATTGTCATTTCCTAAAAGAATAGAGAGAAGAGGGAGCGCGCATTTTTTCGCCCGCACCCAGGGGCGAGGGGGCGCGGGGAGAACCCGACACTAGAGGGGGGGCGGGGGCAGGGGGCGCGACGAGAGCAACGGCTCGGCGGCGTCCGCGGAGAGAAAGCCGCCTCGACCGTGTCCGTCATGGCGCGCGGCGGCGGCGGCGGCGGCGGCTCCTCCGGCCTCCCCATTACTCTGCCTCAAGTTTGGCCTTTCCCTCCAGCGTGTCTGAGGAGAGCGGCGATGCGCGCGCGCGTGTGTGTGCAAGCCCGTGTGTGCGCGCGTGCGCGCGCGCGCGTGGGGAAGGGGCCGGGTTCGCTCCCCGACGCCTGACGTCACTGTCATGGCAACGGCAGCCCCGCCCCTCGATTCCCATTTCCTGCCCCCCGCCCCCTGTGCACGTTCCGGGACCTCACGTGCTCACTCACACGCACGCACGTACGTACGCACGCACGCACGCTTGGAGCGCGTGCGCCTAGAGCGCTGGCGGGGGGGTTGGGGTGTAGGTCGTCGGGGCCTCCTGGTCGCTTCCCTGAGTTCGACCAATCCTGTGCGAGGGCGCCGTGGGCGGGGCAGGCTCGGCGGGAGAGCTGCGTGAGAAATGTCCCGAGGTAGAAAGAGCCTTTCCTCTGCGGCCGAGCGCTGGTGGCGAGAGGGTGCGTTGCCCGGGAGTTTAGGGAGAAAGAGGAGGGGGCGGTGGGGTAGTTGAGGGATGGGAACCCGGGTCCCCAGTGTAGGGGAGGTTTACCCTTGTCCAACCAGGACCGCGGCAGTCAACCTCGTATTGCCGTGTGGCCCGGCCCCTGAGGCCGCGTGACCTTGGACATGTTAGTGAAACACTCTGAACTGGAAGTCTTGAGTAGAAGGGGCCCAGTAAAATCTGCCACGGAGCTTGGGAAGATTGAAAGAGAAGGTGGAAAACGCCTCACTGGCACCGGGTAGACCCTACATACCTTGGTGTGGAGCCCACAGCCTCCTCACTCCACCAATGGGGACACAGGGCGCAGAGATTGCAAAGGTTAAATGAATGACTCAGTCACTGTCAGGTGGTGGCCGAGACCCAGGCTTCCAGCTCAGTACTGTCTCACCTGTCCCTCCCTCTGGAGAGGGGAAATCCAGAAGCCCTCCGAGCTCCCTTTGCTCCCTGGGCATCTTTTTCAGCCCCCTTCCCCCCCCCCCCCCCATTCCTGCAGAAGTTTGGTTAGGTACTTCATAGCCGGGCAGCCCTGGGGCAACTCCCCAAAGGCAGTTGATTGGCCTCTTTCTTCATTGGCATCTGAACGAGGAACAGATGGCGCTTTTCCAAAGTTCCTGTAGGGTGGAAGTTTGCTCTAAAGTTTTGGTTAACGTTTAAACACAGGGACAAGAATGTGCAAATATCTAGCTAGTGGGGAGAGATTAAATCAGTGAACCAAGGTGGATGCTGTCGCCGGGGTCCAGCCCCAGCGGGTCCAGGGACAGGGAGATAGCGTTCAGATGATCAGCATAGCCAGGTTCTCTATTCTCTGTGAGAGATCCGGAGGCAAGCTGAGCCTTTATTTTATAGTCCGAGGTAAACAAGGTAGTGGTTACCATAGTTACACTGTTCTTGTGAGTTTCACTTGTTTTGGCAGCACTTGCTGCACCTCCCTCAGCCCATTAGCTTCCCAGATAAGATCTAAGCAGCGTCTTAAGGTCAAGCCTAATTATGCTAAGAGGACTGTGCCCTCTAAGCTGGGACTTGTTTGTGACTTTGCCAACAGGTCAGGCTGAGGCTTAACCCTATAGCCGCGCCCTACATGCGGTGTCCACTGAGCAGGCAGGAATGTCTTTCCAGACCTCAAGGCTGTGCAGCCACCTTAGGATGCAGGTGGCCTGGTGACCGAGTCATTCCTCAGACTGGTGCTCAGCTCTCTCTTCTAACTTAGCTGCCCATCACTCCTCCCAGCAGTTCTCCAGTGCGGTAGTGCTACGTCACTCTAGATTTGCTGTTAATATGTCTGTCTCCCTCCCTGTCTTGTAGCCCCGAACCTAAACCTGATGCAGGTCAAGGACCCCACCCATTCCTCAAACATGCCCTTCTGTTTCCCATGTTCTTTCCATGAATTCATTCACTTGACCCAAGTTTCAGCTAAAATGTAATCTCTTCCAAAAAGTCTTGCTGGATCTACTCAGCTGCAGTGAAATAGTCCCCTTTCCCGTGCACTTGGTATATACCAGGTGTACAGGTTAATAATGGTGGGTTTTGTAATCAAAGAAAACATGTTAATTTCAAGAGAAACATCAAAAGCTCTTTATTCAAAGTAATGTCCATCGCTAGCTACACATTTCCCCATCTTCCAGGTAATTTGTGGAGACCGTCCCAATAGAACTTTTCTTGTTTTGAGGCAAACCATTCAGAGACCCAATTTTCCACCTCTTTGTACATTTTGAAGTGCTGCTCAGAAAGTGCGTGTGCCATCGATCGGAACAAGTGGTTCTCTGAAGGAGCAAGGTCTGGTGAATACAGGGGGTGGGTTAATACTTCCCAGGCAAGATCTTTTAACGTGTCTTTAACTGGTTTTGAAGTGTGTGATGGTGCGTTATCGTGAAGCAAAATTACTTTGCCATGTCTTCTGGCCCATTTTGGTCGTTTTACAAACAAAGCGTGGTTCAAATTGATTATTTGTTGTCAGTAGCGATCAGTATGAATGGTTTCACCTGGTGTTAGAAGCTCATAATACACCACACTTTCCTGATCCCACCAAACGCAGAGCATTGTCTTCTTTCCGAAGCAATTTGGCCTTGCAGTCGATATTGATGGTTGACCTGGATCAACCCATGATTTTGTGCATTTGGAATTCTCAAAATAAATCCACTTTTCATCACCAGTCACAATTCAATGCAAAAAAAGACTTTCTTTCGTGCTGTTGAAGCAACATTTGACTGATGACTTCGGTTTTCCATTTGTCTTTTCGTTCAGTTGATGTGGCACCCATTTTCCTTCCTATAAATCTTTCCCATTGCTTGTAAACAATCAGAAATTGTTTGCTGAGCAACGTTTAATCTTTCTGCAAGTTGTTTTTGAGTTTGACCCGCATCTTCATCCAATAATGTTTATCATTGTTGGTCTTCAAACTTTTTCGGTTGACCTAGACGTTCTTTGTTTTTCACATTGAAATCATCACTTTTAAAGCGTTTAAACCAGCATTCACAAGTATCTTGAGATGGAGCATGTTCACCATAAGCTTCCCGATGTATACAACAACTTTCAGCAGCACTTTTCTTCAAAATAAAGTAAAGAATTAAAACTTCCTGCAAATGCTCTTTTTTTGGCACGAAATTCGACATTTTTAAGCATAAAAATATCTATGATGTTAACACCTTCAGAAAATTTGACACATGAAGTTTTGAAGCTTGCTGTCAATACAACAAAATAGCATACATATCAAATTGCATATATATCAACATATGTGTAACTCCATCTATTGAAAAAAAATCCGCATTATTAACCGGTGCACCTTTCTTGGGGCACTGTTCCTTTGTGCTCTATGATTTACGCACATGTCACCTATAGAAAGCTGCTCTGAACATCCATGTATAGATTAGCTGCCCTGATTCTAACATCTTATGGTCAAACACAGCACTTATTACCCATCCTGTTAAAGCTTGATTAATTTGCCTTCTCCATCAGACTGTAAAACTCTTTAATGGCAGGAATCACGCTACCTCCACTTTGCATTTCCAGCACCTTCCTCAGAACCGCAACGCTACTGAACAACCAGCCATTGAATTGGCTGAGTGGGCACCCTGCCTATTTCATAAAGTTGTTAGGAGCAGACTTTACCTTGCTTATAACTCCGAACTTAAGATTTTCTGGCAAGTTACGGGTTCTCCATAAATCTTGGACTGCTCTAAAATGCACCTGAAATTACACGTCACACTCATGCTATGGAAGAAGGCTTTGGCAGTAGCATGCGATCCTAAGCAGAGCAAGAAGTAAGAGGTCCAGGGAAGAAGAGGTAGTCGTTTCTGCACTGCTATTGGGGGCCTAGAATGAGAGATTTTTCAGATGTTAGGGATGAGATAATTGGCAGATGTATCTGATGTTGTTCCCAGAATAGGGGAAAATTATGTAAAGAGGCGTCTTTGAAAAAGATCAAGCAATGCTTGCTTACTCTGAAGTGGTAGCATGTATTTACATGTCTTATCTTCCCCACTGGAATGTGAGCTACTGGAAGGCTGGGGCCTTGGCTTATTTTATTCATGTTTGTAACTCTAACACCTACCAGGTTGTCTGGCACAAGGTGGACACTCAATACTCGTTTATTGAATGAATGAATGTATTATAAGCTCCATGAAGGAACAACGCTATTACATTTCTTTGATTCTCATAAAGCGATACCCTAGTATTATGCCGGTAATAAGTAGGTACTTGAAATAACGAATGAATGAAAGGGTGGCGATGAGGTATGAAAGACCTACCACATATCGGGAACTTAATACATTCCATTCATTAGCTCAGTTAATCAATCCCCCATCAACCCTATACTGTTGGCATTGGTTCAGATAAGGAAACTAAAGCTTAAGGTGGGAACCGGCCTGGGCCAGGGTCACACTTTTAGTTGTTGGCTAAGTCGGGTTTGATTACAAGTTCACCTAATTTGGAAATAGACTATCATCGCAGATATTTTGCTCCTGCTGGTGACTCACGTTTGTTAGTGTCCACCCCTGTTTTCTCAAGACCATGGTCTTCTACTTTGTATCAGAAATACCAGGGCCCCTGTTGCTTCATCAGGAAGAAATAGGACTGCATTACATGCAGTGAGTGTGCACAAAGTCAGGCTGAATGAGGGCCGTGTTTTTCTTTTCTTTTTATAATTATTTTTCCATAACTGAAATGATGATTCCTTAATTTTAGAATACAAAGGTTGGGCCCGTAAAGCTAGGATGTTTAAAATTGGCCTTTGGAACATGAAGGACCCAGCTGACGCCTTTTTGGAGGCTAGTAAAGGGAAACGTATTTGAATTCGTGACATTGTCAGCTGAGCGAAGGGGAATCTTGGCATTTAAAAGGCAAACCTTAAAAAGTGGGGTCAGAAGAGAGCCAGGTATGTTTGCAAAAGGGCCTCATTAGAAAAAGGGGAAGAACATTCAGTTCTGGTCTCGAGGGACTCGTTGCTCCGGGATCACAGGAGGCCCTTGGAGTTTGAGTCAGAGCTCAGGCAGAGTTGGAAGCACCCCCTTGACTGGAGGGCGCTCTCTCTGGGAAGGGCAACGTCTTTGACCAGAGCATCAGCTCGTAGGGGGAGGTGGGGAATGAGGAAGAAGTGAGGAAGAGAGAGCCCACACACGCAGTTAACCAGACCCGCTCATTCAGTCCTGGGGAATGAACAAGGTGAATCGCCTGTGAAAACCGATGCATTGAAATTAGCAAACTGTCTGCAGGCTGTGCACTGCACAACCCCAGGGGGAGCTATTTACCTGGTGTCTCTCTGGGGCTATATAGTACCCAACCTGCATAAACATGTAGCAATGCTGAGTGACATATACCAGGCACATCTCTGTCTACCTTGGCAATTTAAGTGATCCTGATTATACCTCTGATAATACAAATCAATATTTATTGAATGCTTACCAGTTATCATCTAAAAAACTCCAATGGATATTATTGTACAAAGTTTTATCTAAAGATTTGGCCAAGTCAGATTTGATTGCAAGTTCACCTAAGTGCATATTTCAGAGTGCTCATTAAACTGATATCACTACCATTCATGTGTTTATTCTAATAAACAATAGAGCATCTAAGTTCCAGGCACGATTCAAAAGGCTGGATTCAACAAATGTATTAAACACTAATTACAGCCCGGCCGGCGTGGCTCAGTGGTTGAGCATTGATCTATGAACCAGGAAGTCACGATTCGATTCCCGGGCAGGGCACATGCCCGGGTTGTGGGCTTAGTCCCCGGTGGGGGGTGTGCAGGAGGCAGCTGATCAATGATTCTCTCTCCTCATTGATGTTTTAAAAAAAATTTTTTTTTTAATTTTGGAGAGGAAGGGAGAGGGAGAGAGAGATAGAAACATCAATGAGGAGAGAATCATCTATTGGTCGCCTCCTGCACAACCCCCCAACCCCCCCACCACCACAGTCTGAGCATGTGACCTTGACAGGAATTGAACCTGGGACCCTTCAGTCTGTAGGCTGATGATCTATTCACTGAGCCAAACCCACTAGGGCTCATCATTGATGTTTCTATCTCTCCCTCTCCCTTCCTCTCTGAAATCAATACAAATATATTAAAAAACAAAAAAACCCCACTAATTACAAATTTTAGAAAAACTATTACCTGATTTTTTAAACAATAAAACTTATGCTTTTTTCAGCTTATTCATGCCGTTTTATGTAGGAAGGTGTTCTCCAGATCCTCTTTGATAGACATTTATCCACTAAAACCTGGAGATGACAGCTGGCTCATCCATTGCAGACAATGCAATATACCAGGATGTCCCAGTGAATGAAGCTTTTATCGACCTCCCCTCCCCCGCCCCCGTTTCTTTTCCCTCCTCGCTCTTTCAGAAGAGGTGCCAGGAAGTTAGGTTGGCTGCTCAAGGGTTTCCAGGAGTGCTGGGGAAGCATCTTCAGTAGGTGAGCCCATGGCTCCCTTGTCCAGGAAGGAGTGTCATCAGCCTGTAGCCCTGGGTCACTCTGGGGAAGAAAGCTGACCTCCATGTAGACACAGTTGACTTGGACTGTTATCTGAGCAAGAAATAAATGAAAATCTGGGAGGTTATTTGTTATAGAAGCAAGCTTTCTTCAATGGGTTAACTAGAAATGTAAATGATATGTCCATATTGACACCCCCATATTCGTGGAGCTGCTCATACATACAAGTAGGGTTAAATTCCTAATTTCGGAGCCCCCTATCAAGTAGTTTTATTCCAAGTCTTCAATGGCCTTTCTATACACATAGTAAGTCACTGTCACACAGTTCCAGAAGCTGATAATTAGTTTTAAAAAGGCCACCAGGAGGAACTAATACACACACATACAGATCACTGAGCCACACACACACATACAAACCTACATGCCCATTACCGGACAGCTGGGGGCAGAGCCTCAGGCCACTTTCTTCATTTTTGCTCTTGTCATGATCAATATCAACATCTTCCTCACCATTATGCTTTATGTCAAAGCGCTCTAAGATGTCAGAAATAGTAACCTTGACCATTTCAGGGCCTGAGGGAGGAGCGAGTGGTCCCCAGGAAGGTAGTAGGCTGTTTTTTCTGAGTCATCATGATCTCTCTGTGATGTCTGTCCTGTGACCTTAATGTGACATGCAGCGCTAGGCCAGCGTCTGTGTCCGAATGGCCCTCAGCTCCTCCAGAATGACTGTAGGGATGGAATTTCCTGTTGATATTTTATGTGAGAATCAGCATGAAGGACTGCAGCATGGCTAGGTGAGCTTTCTGTTCTCCCCAGGATGGGGCCTGGGTCCACCCCTGCAGGCCAGGAGCATGCCCTGGGGCCAACCATCGGGTCTTTCTGTTGGGCTGACAATTTGAACCAAGCTAGAGGCCAAGAGACACAACACCGTAACAGCCAGAGAGGTGAGGTTGGTTAAATTGTGATAAAATCCACCCGTCTAGGGGAGCTGCAAAAGTCACTCCTGTCAGATGTCCTTACAATCAACCGCCAAATTGCTCCTGCCAAATGCTCCAAGGCTATGAATGAAGCCCGCGCTATGTTAGATAGGGACAAACCCTCCAGCTCCAAGCCTCAGTGATAATCATGGGAGTCCTTTATCAGTTTCCAAGGTAATGCATAGGAAGGAGTATTTACTGAGTAACCACCGTGTGCAAGGTACTCTCCTAGGTGCCCTGTATATGCCAGGTAGTCAAGCCTCATAACGGCCTTGCAAGGTTAGAAGGCGCAGCAAGGAATAAGGAATTATCTCGAAGATGAGAAAGCAAATTCAGGGCATGTAAGCAAGCGACCTGCTCAATGTCACTACAGCGGTGATGTCAATGTGCGCAAAGAGTGCTCTTTGAAAAAAAGGCAACTTGTGTATGTAAGAGCTAGTTCCAAGATCATGGATATTTTAAGCACATTTTTACTGGGGGAAAAAAAGTTAATATGGTAAACATTAAAAAGTAGGTATACTCACAAATAACTCCCATCAGGAATAATTTGGAATTAAAGGGTTTTAAATGATCTCTACCTTATTTTTTCTGGGAGGGGAGCCAAATCCTTAATAAGAATTTCTGCAAAGGAGGAACCTGGGGCTGAATCTTATTTATAGAGGCAAAGATGATTTTTATTTTAATCTCACATTCTTACTCTCCACTTGAATTTGCCAATGAATACAGGAATAGCAAATAATGTGAAGACTTAATTTTGGGTTGTCTAAGTCCTCCTCACTCCGACTGCAAATCCTAGTTTAGGCTTAAGGCAGGTTGATGCTGAGTCAAACCTCTCTCGCTCTAGTCACAGCAAAATTTCATATTCGTACTGTTGAACAGGTATCGCTCAATTTATGTTTAGTAACTGATTGAGTTAAAATGCGGTGGGCTCAGGGCTATGCTGTAGCCTGCTCACACCGGCTTACAAGAGCTGACCACACACACCTCTTCCTGACTCTGCATTCCCTGACATCTCCTTGGTAGCTTGAAATTGGCAATTGTGGGAGTGTTTACACCATGGAAATTGGCAAGTGCTACAAATCAGGGCTTTTATTCCGTAGATTCTTTCGTTTGCTCAAAAACATCTGCTGCCTTCATGTGGGTCTCTGTGCTGCCCTTCCCTGGGAGAGAAGGGTATTGAAGTCGGCTTTGACCATGTGACTTGCTTGGTCAATGGCACGTGACCAGGAGTATGTGCCATTTCTAAGCAGAGGCACACGGGCTCCGTTTTTCTTTTCCTTTTGCCACCAGCTGGCCTGTCTCAGATACTGGATAGGACTTCAATCCGAGTCCCTGAATAAAGAGAACGTGAAGCAAATCACAGCCTGTCAAAGGCCATGGCCACAGCAGGGAATCAATCTTGCCTTTTGTAAAGATGTGGGGTTCGTTTGTTGTTACCCCAGCATCAATTAGGCGAGGCTGATGATACAACAGTTGGGATCTGTAATTGAGGTGTTGCCATAACAGAAAACCTAAATTATGGGGCATTAACTCGGGTTGGGAGGAGGAAGCAAAAAATATGTTATTAAAGGATAGATAAAGGCAACCCATGTTATCGAGTTGTGATGCATTTGGTGAAACTGTCACCTGTGGCCACTGGGAAAACAGACATGTACTGAATGAGCTTGTGATTTTAGGCAAAGAGGCTATGAACAGTATGTTACATTCCCAAGATGCAACGGTCTATACATAATGAAGCACTCCTAGAGAAAATCGAGTTTAGCAAAACATTGTCCATTTTGGAGAGATGGTAGAAAGTAGAAATGTCCAGAAAATTGACAATTCACAGGGCTAGAGGCTGTAACTGATTCTGATTTGCAAACAATAAAAGAGAAAACATCTTTCAGTGACAAAGGCTGGTTAACATTCAGCCTTGTGACAAGGACCAATAGAAGGTGTGATTCCTCTTTTAAAACCTCTGGATTGATTAAGGTGGCACCAGTTATATCTTTTAAATTTTTAAATTGGACAAAATGGCTCCAGGGAAAAATGTGGTTTTCCCATTGAAGCCAGATAAATTCAAGATACTTGCAGTTAAGTCTAGACAGGGTCATAACCAGAAAGGAATCATGGAGGTGGCCATTGGCTCATGGTTTATGTGGGAGTCTGTCAGTAGCAACCAAAGGATTCTGCATAATAAACAGTATCACAGGGTTATTGGCAGGATAAACAGATTGTATGCATACCGTTCTTGGCACATAGTAAGTGTTCAATACTTAGACAATTTCATAAAGTCTGTTACAAGCTGAGAGTAAGTAGTTCTCTCAATCAACATGGGCCAGAGAGCAGGTAAGAAGTAGCCAGGAAATCGCAGTCAAAAGGTTCGATGATGATAATGATCCTGGATCAGGTCGGTGTGGTGCGGGGGAAAGAACTGGGGAAGCATTAGATAGACTTGAGTTTGAAACCCACCTCTGCCCCTTGACAAGCTGAATGACCCTGAGCCAATTGCACAGCAATGCTGGGCCTTGGCTCTGTTATCTGTAAAATGGGGTTAATATTATTATCTCTCTATATAAAAGCCTAAGCGACCGAATGACTGAATGACCAAACAACCAGTCAACCAGTCGCTATGATGCGCACTGACCACTAAGGGGCAGATGCTCAACTCAGCTGCCCCCTGATAGTGCGCTCCCACAGCCAACCTCCTGTGGCTAGCCAACCTCCTGCAGTCCCTCCCTCCAGTTGGCCGACCCGATTGGCCCCAATCGCCCCCACCCATGCACGAATTCGTGCACTGGGCCTCTAGTCTCCTCATAATGATTAAAATAGGTAAGTAATAAAGTAGGACACATCATTCTAGGCACCTAGATGTGCCACAAATGCTGGACCTACCTCCTCCTCCGGCACCTGCTCCCATCAGCACCCGCTGGCCTACCCTGACAGAAGATCATTGTACCTGTCAAGGGAAGCCTGTGGGTTGCTGCCCCAGGGTATCTTCCCCTGGGATGCCTCTGCAGGTCAGGAAGGCCGCTGAAGAGTAGGAAAGAGGCATTTATGGTTTTATCCCCAAGGTACTTCTAAGGAATCTTTTATGAGTTTTCTCAGTATTTATTATTTCGCTAGGACTCAAACAAATGAGGGAACTTGATTTGCTTCAGAAGAAAAAGGGGAGAGAGTCACAACTGATAGTGGAGCCTGTTTGTCCTGGGTACCACACAGCCCTGGTCTGGTGATGCCATCCCTGCTTCCAGGGTTCGTCTCTCACAGTTATCACAGTTAGCTAGCGGCATTCCCGAGGAAAGACCCCTGTTGCCTGGGAATGGTCATGTGCCCAGATCGGTACAGACTCTGTATTCCAGGACATTCCGTGTTTGGGGTGAAGGCTGCTCTCCCTTCCTGGCGGTGGGGAAGAAGCACAGTGGAACTAGGAGCAGAGCCAGCCTTCGGATGAAGCTGGATGCTGAGGACCTAGCAGCCGGGAATGGACAGAACTTGTATCTGTGACCACGCCTTTGAGCTGATAATCCTGCTACACCAGGACCCACCCTACCTCTGCACTTACAGTTATAGGAGGTAATGGATTTCCCTATTTTTATGCCAGGCTTTCCATCAGGAGAAGCTGATCTGTCACAAGAGTGGGCAGCACCTCAGGGTAGAGTGCACAGGGTGGTGAGGGTCACACAGGTTCATATCCTGCTTCCACCTGTGTTGCCTGTGTGGCTTTGGGTAACTTACTCAGCCTCTCTGTGCTTCAGTCTTTGCATCTGAGAAACAAAGATACATTTGCATAACACATATAACACAGTGCCTGGCTCAGAGTAGGCTTCAGTGTAATCTGACTCCTTATCCTGAGGACCTCCAGTGGCAGAGGTCATCTTAGTCTCTACAGATGGCTCCTAGGCCGAGGCCTCCATTCTCCTTTTCCATCCTGGACTCCCTAGCTCTTTGTTACTTTGGATTTTGCTTTCATCCTCTTTCCTGATTCTCTCTCTTTCCTTCGTCCCTCTCACTAGCCACCATTGGCATTGATTTATAGCTTTATTTGCTGTATTTTGAAATAGGTAATTTTACATTTCTTCTTTTTAATTTAAGAAAGGCAAAGAGTAGAACATTTTATATTTCCTTCAATAAAAAAAGAACATTTTGATTTGCTTTTTATACATCCCCATTACATCCATCTGCTTGGCTTTGGTCCAGTGTTCCACTCTGTCAAAACCATTTTAAATCTTGACATTGTCAGTTATTGGCTTTGCCATCCTTCCTGGCTTTATATCATCTGCCAAGTCCTGGACAGAACCTGCTCTTTCGGAGCATTCTGTCAGTCACCGGGCGAGGCGGGTGTGGTGGAAATCTTTGCATCAGTACCTCTCCAGGGTCAGCCAGCTAAGAATCCCCTGGGCGGCTTGTGGGAACACAGATTCCTTGGTCCCAGACATTCTGGTTCAGGAGGTCTGTCGTGGGGACTGAATTAGAATTTCTAATAAGCTCCCAAGTGGTGCTGAGCAGGGCTGCCCTCAATCAGGGGCTCACTCCCGTTAGTAGTTTGTTTGTCTCTTACATTATGGAAGTCCATAAGCAGGTGGTCCAGGCCTGGTACCATGATGTCAGAACCTAGGCTCCTTCTGCCTCCTTTCTGCTGTACATGGCGTGTGGGTCCCTATTCCAAAGTGGTTGCTTGAGCTCCAGCCCTCATGTCCACATTCCAACCAGTAAGAATGAGGAAGTGGGGGAAGGATGTCTCCTCTCTCTTTAAGGACATGTCCCAGGAGTTGTATGTGGCCCTTCCATCTTCTTGGGCATACCTTTGTCACATAGCCAAACCGAATTAGCTGCAAAGAAATCTGGGAGGTGTAGTTTTTCTTCTGGGTGTCGTGTGCCCAGCTAAAAACCAAGGTTTTAGGACCATATTAGAGGAAAATGCATTTCTAACATTACTTATTTTCAGTGTAGGAATGACCTACTTTTTTCCCAACTCTCTGGCTAGAGGTTTGCAATCTCAGCCCCATTGTGTGCTAGGCAATTAATATAACATTCTGAATTTCTCTGTACTAGTCTGCTCAGGCCGCTATCACCAGACACCATAGACAGGGTGGCTTAAACAATAGAAATGTATTTCTCTGTTCTGGAGGCTGTGAAGTCCAAGATCAGCAAATGTAGGCAGTCACCTTCTCATGCTATCCTCACAGGGTAGCTTGGGGGCGGGAGGGGAGAGGGGAGAGAGAGATGCTTTGGTGTCTCTTGTCAGAACACTAATCCTATGTGATCAGGACCCCAACCTTATGACCTTATTTAACAATTTCCTCCTTCTAGGCTCCATCTCCAAATGCAGGCATACCGAGGGGTAGGGCTTCAATGATTTGTTTTTTGGGGGGATCAATTCAGTCCATAGTATCCCCCTATAAGTAAATATTATCACTTTTATTTCAGAGTTCAGGAAATCATGTGTCAGAGAATTTTAATCGTTTTCATGAGGGCCCCAAAGTAACTAGATGCTTAAACTAAGACTCAAATGAACTTCAAAGCCCAGGATCCCCCTAATGCATTTTTAGTTGGCGTCACTGATATTGTACATATGTTTGCAGGGTGAGCGTTGGATCAGCGAACTACTGCTGCTGATCCAGAGATAGGCACCTATTTTAGTCCTTTTGTCTGTGCATCAGCTGGGGACCAGCTGATTCAGGCTGGGCAGGACTGGGCGCCTCTACCTGCCGGCTGGGTCAAGGTCTGCTGCACGGGTCTCCCATCGTCCTTGGACCCATGAACTTGTCAGCATATAGTCTTCTCATGCTGAGGGCAGAGCATGCCCAACTGTGCAAGCCCATTTCAACCCCTGCTCGCAGTGGGCCTCCTTCATGCCATGGCCAAGGGCACTCATGTGACCAAGACCAAGGAAAACAGTGTACTCGTCCCAGGAGGGAGTAAATATTTTTGAATGAATTCTAATCTACCGAAAGCCCTCAGGCAGAGGCATTGGAGTGGAAAGAGTACGAGACTGAGGATCAGGAGTCCCCAATTCTGGTCCCAGATCTGCTGTCAATGACTTGTGTGACCTTGGACATGTTACTAGTCCTTCCCGGGTCTCGAAGGCCCAGTCAGGCTTTTTGAAGAAGCGGTGGCTTGAAAAACAAACCATTGCCTCTCAAACTTCTCATCTCCTTGGAGGGTGGCTTAGTCTTTACATAATCTGAGCAAAAATGCACACACAGCCCTAGGGCCCCTTCGGAACTGAGGGGCTAATGTTCATGACTCTGTTAATGAGACTCTGTTAATGATCCAACAGGAGCGCCGTGCAGCTGGGCCCACTGGTCACTGGAAGGCTCGGGAAGCCATGAAGCCACTGGGAAGCCACTGATGCCGTGACCTTCTGCTCCTGGTGCTGGAGCGCAGGCCGCGCCTCTGCTCAGACAGGTGCGCTTTCAGTGATTTTCATTTCATTTCGGTGATTTATGATAATGCTCGGGGTGCGCTGGCAAACATGCCGTGGTTTATTTTGCAGAATTAATGAAGCCTGATTAATCTCCCCGTCCCCAGCAGATTCTGTTCTGAGAAATGGAGCAGGACCGCCAGCTTTTGTGTGAATGATGCGGGCAGGGTTCATGGCTTGGGAACCCTCTGGAATCCTCCCAGACTGCACTTCTGAATCCTTTGGATCTTGGCTATTAGACCCAGTGACTAGGGAGAGACCTTTTTAATAGCACAGTGTACATACCATAACAGCAGCTGCAGTTAATTGAGCTGTTACTGTGAGTCAGGTGCTCTGCTGGTCCTTCCCATGCACCTTCCCGATTCCTGGAAAGAGCACACGCTTTGACTTGGAGAGATACCAGTTCAAATCCTGGTCTCACCGCCCACAAGCCGTGTGACTGTGGACGTAGAGTGGACACTGCTGGTGTCCCTCATATGCTCCACCCCTAAGTTCTCTGCCTACCCAGGTTTCGTACCATGGACAGTCCCGACACCTTGACCTCCCCTGTTTTGTTAGGAGAGATCAATATGTAAGCAATAACTTATATTAAAAATAAAACCCACTGTGGCCTTAAGCTGCAGACTGAAACACTCAATCTATCCATATCCCTGGGGTTCAATCCCTTCTACAAAGTCTTGGAGGTTATGAAGACTCACTTCAGAATTGAGGGTTGCTGCTACTGCTGTTATTGAAATACACAAGAGGGGAAGAGGGTACAGTGCTGGGCAAGGGTATCGTGGTAACGACCAGGAGACACGAATTTGAGTCCTGACTCTGGTGACTACAAACTGTGTGCTTTCGGGCTAAGTCAACAAACATTTCGAGTCTCAGCTTCCTCAGGGGGGAGTGATAGGCCTGTCCAGCCTGTTGCACAGATTTCATGCAGAGATCCTAGGCCAGTGATGGCGAACCTATGACACGAGTGTCGAAGGTGACACGCAAACTCATTTTTTTTGGTTGATTTTTCTTTGTTAAATGGCACTTAAATATATAAAATAAATATCAAAAATATGGTTCCAAAGATCAAAAAATTTCTATATGTGACACGGCACCAGAGTTAAGTTAGGGTTTTTCAAAATGCTGACACGCCGAGCTCAAAAGGTTCGCCATCACTGCCCTGGGCGATAAAAGCTGTCAGTGACCAGTAACTCCATGTTGCAAGTAGAGAAGCTGAGGACACAGGTGTAAGAGGTAGAACAGAAGAAACATGGGTCTCCAGCATTTCTCCAACCTCGTCTCATTCCATGTTTCCTTCACTTACTCTGCTGCAGCCACACTTCCCTCGAACAAGCCAAGCATATTCCCACCTAAGGCCTTTGCCCTCACTGTCTCTTTTCCCTAGAGTGTTCCTCCTCTATATCTTCATGTTCTTTGAGAAAGGGTTGGCTCTTTCTGGTCACTGAGGTCTCAGCTCAAACATGGCTTCCTCGGAGGGGACGTCCATGGACACCCATCAGAGGCGGCCCCTCTCCCAGCTCCCTTCAGCACAGCTTCACCCAGCAGTCATCTCTTCCTGAGATTAGCTTGTGTATTCGTTGTCTCCCACCCCTCTTCCTCCTTGAGAAGAGAGACCCTCCGTGTCTCATTTCCTGCTGCTCCCCAGTGCCGAGGACAGGATTTGGCACGTGACAGACACACAATAAATCGTTTTTGTAAATGAGTGAGTTATTGGCAGTGAATTAGGTACAGATTTAACTTCTTAATTTTAATAGGTTTATAATATGCCATATGGCTGTACCATAATTCACTTAAGCAGGCCTTTAGAGATGGATACTCAATTTCTTTACTCTGTTTCTTCTCTACTTGTCTTTATTTTTAATTGTTTTGCTATAACAAACAAATGAGTATAATCTGTGTGTACTTGTTAGATTCTATCCATAAATATAGCTACCCCTGCTCTCTTTTGATTTTCGCTTCGTGCATTATCTCTCTCCATTCCTTCGTTTTGAGCTTCTGTGTGTTCTTAAAGCTGAAGTGAGTCTCCTGTAGGTAGCATAGAGTTGGGTCTTGTTCTTAATCCATCCAGCCACTCTTTGTCATTTGATTGGAGAATTCAATTTATTTGCATTTAGAGTAATGATTGCTAGGAAAAGGGTTTACTGATGCCATCTGATGAATTGATTTCTAGCTCTTTAGGACTCCCCTGCTCTCCCTCTCCTGCTGCCTTCCTTCATGCATTGATGATCTTCTGTAGTGTAGCTTTGGTTCCCTTCCCCTTACTGTTACCTTCTGTGAGTCTACTGGAGGGTTTTGCTTTGTGGTTATCATGAGCCTCACATAAAGCATCTTATTGATACAGCAGTCTGATGTATGCTGAAACAGTTTAACTTCGATCGCACAAAAACTCCACCCTCAATGAGAAGTTTTATAAATATCCTCAAATGCCATACATTCCCTAGGTGGACTGTTTCAAATAGATGCAAGCACTGTGAAGGAGCTGTTTACTTAATTCAAGAGAGCAAGACAGAGCCAGGTGGCTGAGAATTTGAAGGCAGGGCTGCCAAGAATTCTGTTCTTCTGCGGATTGAAAGTAGCCCTTTTTTTTGTGGATGGTCCTTACTTTTAAGCAAGAGATAAAGTGTGTTTCAGGGTAGGTCCTGGGTCTTTGTTCAGTTTTGCACCTCAACACCTCAGCACAGTGCCTGGGCAGAGTAAAATACTCAATTTTATGTTAGTAACTTTATTTAGTGTTCACTAATAAATGTTGGATAAGTTGGGTTGTGCATGCTTCTTTGCCATTGTTTTCATGTTGTAAGGCTGGGGTACTTGTCTTAACTGCGCATTGGAATCTTCCAGAGGTCTTTTCAAAGTATCGATGCTGGACTTCTCACCCCTAGTCATGCCAGCTGACATGGTCCAGGGGAGAGCCTGCACCTGGTGATGTTAGCAGCCACCTGGCGATGCTGAGTGGCCAGAGGAGGGTTCCTGGTGATGATGGAGGCACAGGGTCTGGAATACTCAGCAGAGCTGGGTTCTGTCACCAACTGTTGGTATGCAAAATGGCCCCGTACACACAGCATAGGAGAAACCGTAGAAAGTCAGGCCACTCCACCAGGCCAGCATGGCTCAATGGTTGAGTGTCGACCTATGAACCAGGAGGTCAGGGTTCGATTCCCAGTCAGGTCACATGTCCGGGTAGCATGCTACATCCCCATTAGGGGGTGTGCAGGAGGCCCCTGATCAATGATTTTCTCTCAACATTGATGTTTCTATCTCTGTCTCCCTGTCCCTTCCTCTCTGAAATCAATAAAAACATATTTATAAGAAAAGAAAAAAAGAAAGCCAGGCCACTCCCGATTGGTGGGTGGCAGGTTGGAGAAGCGAGGGAACTCACCAGGCTTGTCTTGGGCCATAAGGTGAGTGGATCTCTGCACCCGCCGAGCAGGATGCTTAAAGTTATGTAGACCCTTCATGGGGTTGAGTCACATATCCCACCCCGGTGGTCTCAGCAGTGCCTCGCAGTCTCAGGCTGGTCCTTGGGTAGCTTCTAGTGCCAGGAAGGCAAGTGGGTGCACATTCCAAGGACGGGGGAGAGGGGGAGAAGCCTCCGATGCTATTCAGGGTGTTCTTACGAGTGCTATTTGCCCCAGAAGTGCCAGTTCATGCCCAGTCCTGCTCGTGGGTCAACCAGCCTCATGTCCTCTTCATCTCCTCCTCCAACACCAATTGCTGTGTGACTGAGGCAAGTTACTCTCTTGACCTGGGTCTTGGTTTTCTCATCTGTGAAATGTGGGCACTGGATTAGAATGGTCAGTCTTAATCATTTTAGTTCAGAAGCCCAGTAAGAGAGCTGATCCTCTCTGTGGGGAAAACACCTGTGCATATTCACCCAAAATTCTCACACTGTCTCAAGGAATCCATGAAGTCGCTGGTCTTGGTCAGGATTCTTTTGTGGTCACATGTGACAGGGCCTCAGCTCAAATGGGCATACACCAAAAGGCAGTGCCACGGTGCCTGGTCCTCAGCAGGTTTGAAGAAGCTGTAGCGTTAGGCATGGCTGGATCCAGGAGCCCGAGGGGCACCGTCAGGAGCTGTCTCTTTCTAATCTTGGCAATGCTCTCTGAGTTGTTGGCTTTCCCAGGAAGGGTCTCCCCACGTGACTGCAACCATGTCCGTCAGCCATGCGGGCTGGCATCCTACCAGCTCAACCCGACATAAAGAGCACAGCTCTCGCCTGGTTCTGTTGAGAGTCCAGCCAGGCCTGACGCCATCCCTGTGGGGAGGGGATGCATGCTGGATCGGCACGTGCCTGTCATTGTAACGGGGCGAGTTGGCCCTGCCTGAACCATGTGGAGAGTGAAATATGGGTGGTTCCCCAAAAGAAAATTAGGGTATTGTTACGATGGGCGGGGGGCAGTGGGTCCTGGGAAGGCAAAGACTACAGACATCCATCTCATGTTTGATGGCTGTGTGTCTGTGGACCCCGGAGGTGCACGGCTCCAGGTGGACAGCTAGACTCGCTAACTCTGAGAGCCCTCCCAGCGCTAAGAGTCCACAGTGATAGACCACACGGTGTTCTTACAAGTGCTATTTCTGAAAGATCCATCTATCTAAGAAGGGCACTAATTTTTCCCCTTCTGTGTTTAATTTTATATTCTTTTTTTAAAAGTATGTTTTTATTGTTTTCAGAGAGAGGAAGGGAGAAGGAGAGAGAGAGAGATAGAAACATCGACATCCATCGGCTGCCTCCTAAACGCCCTCTACTGGGGGTTGAGCCCGCAACCTGGGTATGTGCCCTGACCTGGAATCGAACTGGCAACCTGCTGGTGCCTGGGATGATGCTCAACCAACTGAGCCACACCAACTGGGCTAATTTAACATTCTACTCCAATTTTCCGAGTGTCAGTGATCTCTTAGCATTTTTTTGGACGGCAGTAGTTAAGGTGGCTTGGGAGCCCAGGAAGGAGATGTAATGGCCTGGGATTTGAACCCTGACCTCAAAGCCTAGCATATTAGGCTTTTATTATATAGGCTGTCTTTCTTTTTCCCCCCGTTGCACAATGTTGTTTCCATGAAAATACTGCCTGATGTCTTACACAGTTTTTCTGTTTTGAGAGTTTTGCCCCAGAAGTACCAGTTCATGCGGATGTACAGTTCCTCCTCCATCATTTAGGTGGAATTGTTTTCCCACGTCAAGGCCTTAAGCCTCGCCATCTCATGAAACAGAGGGGTTTTAATTTATAGCTGACCCTTTTAGTTAAGAAAATGGTGCATCCAGTGATTTTTACCCACTTCTTCAGTCTGTACTTATCCAGCTCACATTACCTCCTGGCGTCCGGGGGTGAGCCTCAGCCCCACCCGGGGACTGTGTCTGCCGTCAGTGGGCGTTGTCCAGAGAACCCTGGGTGACTAGTGGGAGGGGGCGTTGTTGGAGCATCTCAGGACTCCTCAGAAAATACGTGTCTCTTCTAATTCAGTCCTCTTTGGTTTCTGCTGAAGAAGCAGGATTCCCAGTCTGAGTCCTGATACTTTTCCTAATGGGAAGTAGATAGTTATTTAGTGTGTGAGAGCCAACATGGGGGAGCTGCTGAGCTCGCTGCTGGCTCCATCCTGCCTGGGGACTCCGGGGAATGCCCAGAATGCTCCTTTCCATCCAAACCCTAACCCAAAGGCCAACCAGGGAGTAGGCACCACCCTGGGGGGTTAACACCCCTGCATTTCCGGGTTGTCCATGGGAGCGTCCTGGGTAGGGTCACACCAGCATCGGGGCATCTGAGCGCCCGGGAGGGTGCATGGCGGCTTGAGCTAGAGAGGGAGAGCCCAGCAGGGGCCTTCCACACGCAGGGCACGTCCATGATGAGGTGGAGAGGATGCCACGCCCAGGGTAAATGACCCGCCTTTTTTAAGAGAGTGTAATTTCAAAGGCAGTGGTCCAGCCCAGAAAGGAAGGACACGATTTTTGTCCGAACTATCAAGTAATTTAGTTGTTTAGTAATCTAGGATCTCAAATGGTGATCTAAGGGACACATATAAAGATTCACTGCTTAAGGGGCCAAAGATTTATTGCTTAGTTTCCACAGGTATTTGGAGGAGGGGTCTGCAGGATGAACAAACATGCCTTCTTTTTTTTTTTTTTTTTTAACTTTTCCAAAAGTGAATTTTTCACTTTTAAATATATTTTTTATTGTTGATAGTATTACAGATATACAGATATCTCCCATTTCCCCCCCTTTCCCTTCCTCCTCTTCACACCCCCCCCACCCGCCCAGGTCTTCACTATAGTATTGCTCGTGTCCATGGGCTGTGAAACATAGCTTCTTACTGTGTGCAGAAATTTTGCTGAAGGAAAGAAATAAAATGAATGACCTGGGAAAAATGAATCGACAACTAACTTTATTCTATTATAATCCATGGAGAAGTACATGGCAGATAAGTGATTGCTTCTCTAAATAGGTTCTCGCGGCCCACGTCACACTTCCAATTCTCTTTCGTCTTTGAACTCTTCAAAGCACTCGGCATCTATTGTCGCCTGCTGTTCCTCTGCCATCTCGCCCCCAGTCCCTGGGTTGGGTCCCGGCTCTGGCACTTAGGAGGCTGAGTCAGTCAACCACTGTGAACATCTTGTGACACTTCCTTCTAGTCTTCATATTGTTTTAAATCATTGGGATATTATTACATAATTTTTGCTCCCCCATGTTACTGCAGCGCCTCTTTGTACCTCGTGTTAAATGAGTGCATATTCTCTCTCTGCACGGACACACCTCCATTCTCCTGCCTGCCCCACTGCTGTCGGAGGAGTCTCACTGATATGATCCGGTTTATGCTGGTGGCTGTCTGGAGGGTGGCTGGGGGGAGCTGAGGAAGGGTGGGAGGGGCCCGGTGACTGAGAACTACTTTTACTTAGCGATCATCATAGCGGAGTCAGCGCAGCATTGCTGAAGAGGATGCTGAAGGTCTTTCTGTTCAACGTCCTCGTTTTACATGTCCTCGCAGACATGAGAATCAAGGTGTGTCGATGCAAAGAGATAATATGCAATCATTTAAATATATGCGGACAGGTGACATGACCTCCCCAGGGGCGCCCAGCCTCACCCGGAACCCGAACTCTCTGCCCAGTGCCCTGTCTATTCCAGGCCAACCTCTAACCAGAGTCACGTGGTGCCCGAACCTTGTCTGAAACCCACTCTGGCGGGAGCAGCCTTTCCTTAGGAAACAGAGCTCTACTCTGGAAATACGTTTGGCAGTTCATTTGTTACAAATTGTCAGCGTGATTAGTGGTCCCTGGCTGCAGCTGAAAACAATTTCCTGCCCACCCAAACAAAGCGAAGTAAGGGAACACATGATGTAACCCTGTTAAAAAAAAAGCCACTGAAATGTTTCCCAAGGAGAGGAAGCTATTATTATCCCAGACTTAGAAATGGGAAGATGAGAATACAGAGACTGGGCAGCTTGTCCAAAGTAATCAGCCCAGATTAGAAGCCAGGATTCCTGATGACCACCCAGGGCAAGCACTCTGCTGGCAGCCGGCCTTCCGGCTGGAGGGCCAGGGGCAGGGCCAAGTTAAACAGGACATGGTTAGGAACACAATTCCCATGCTTTCTCCTGCTCTGTGACCCCTGACCAGGAAGCTCTTGCCAAGAAGCTGTTGGCTGCTGCGACAAACTTCCGACCCTCATCAACCAGTAAGACGATGCAAACCCAAGCCGAGTGGCCGACTTCCTGGCCGCGCCCCACCGGGCAGGTGGCTTCCTCTGTTCCACCTCGGATGTCCCTTTGGAAAGGGGAGGAGAGCTAGCTGCCTGCCCAGCTCAGTGACCAAGATGCAAAGTGAGAAGGACTTTCCCCAAAGGCACTATTTGCAGGGCTCTTTGGGCGGCAGGTGACAGAGAGCCAGTGCAGAAGAGGCTAGGGCAGGGGAAATGTACGGCGGGGGCTATTGTGGCCGCCTTTCCCCGGAAAAGTTAGGGTAAGAAAAATACTACTATGACTACATGCTTGTGTGTGGTCCCTGCCAGACCGGGAGCCCCAGCCTGGTAGGACGTAGCTCATTAAATCCTTGCAGACTGTGAGGGGTGTTCAGGTTTAGCAACCTTATTTGAGACTGCGCACAGCAGAGCCCGCGGCTGAGGCCGCCATCAGGCAGGGCTGGCGGCTGTCTGCGTCTGGAGCTGAGAAAGGAGAGACCTGGGCGTTTCACAAAACACATGCGTCCCGGCATTGGGGCCGTTCTCTGAGGGACGTATAACTATCCCCAGTTGGCAGCTGAGGGAAGCGAGGCTGCCTCTACAAGGGAAAGTATGTGTTCCAGCCCAGGCGTCTGAATTTGCCGGAGCGGGTGTGTGACGTTTCTTTTCTTGTGGTTGGTGCCAACCCATTGAGCAGGTGAGCGTGTCCAGGGCTGAAAGGAAAGCAGCTGGACGTCGATTGGCTTGTGCTGAAGTCTGCGGCCGAGGATCTGAGTGCATCTGATGGTTAAATAGTAAACGGATGTGTGGGGAGCACCCGCTGTGGGCTAGGCCCTGTGCCGGTCGCTCACAGTTGTCTCTGGGGTGGTATCTTTCCACGTTACAGCTGAGAAATCGAGGCTCAGAGAGGTTAAGTCATTGAGCTGGGAATGGCAGAGGCAGAGTTTGAACCCATGTCTCAGGTTCTGGATTTTGGACACTTTCTGTTGTTTCTGTCATCTGGGCTTCTGACTGATTGTCCATAGACTGGAGGTTCCAACGACCCCCTCCCTGGACGTCAGAGGCCAATTGCAAGCCCAGGTCGTTAGCTGTACTTCCGACCAACTGCCTATAAATTAGAGGTTCCCCTGGCCCCCTCCTCGGGTTTGATGAATTTGCTAGAGCTGCTGACAGAACTCAGGAAGAAACATTTTACTTCCTGGATCAGGGTTTATTATAAAAGGATGGAGCTCCGGAACAGCAGGTGGAGGAGATGCGCAGGGCGAGTTGTGGGAGGGCACGCAGCTCCCATGTCCTCTCCCGGTGTGCACTCCCCCCGAATCTCCAGCCACAAGGTCTCCAAATTCTATGCTCTTGGGTTTTTATGGAGACTTTCGTTCACAGTCACGATGGATTAAATCATTGGCCGTGATGATTGATTCCGTCTCTAGCCCTTCTCCTTTCCCTGGAGGTTGGAAAGGTGAAGTGGGGGTGGGGTAGGAGTCGGGGTACAGAGAATTCCAACCCTCTCGTCACATGGTTGGCCCTCTTGGCAACCAGCCCCATCCTGAGGTGCCTTCCAAAAGTCATCTCATCCATTAACAAAAGGCCTTTATCCTCTCTCACTTAGGAAATGCCAAGGGTTTTAGGAGCTCTGTGCCAGAAGCAGATGGAGATCAAATCTATATTTCTTTCTTTAAAAAAAAAAGTTTTTATTGATTTTTTTTTTTAGGGATAGGAAGGGAGAGGGAGAGAGAGGTAGAAACATAGATGAGAGAGAAACATTGATCGGCTGCCTCCTGCACTGCCCCCACCGGCCATCGAGCCTGCCACCTGGGCATGTGCCCTGACTGGGAATCGAACCTCTTGGTTCATGGGTTGACCAACCACCGAGCCACACTGGTTGAGCCAAATCTATATTTCTTATTATAAATCCCAATATCACACCTGGCAACAATTGGGCAGATGGGGCCACGGCAGGCTCTTAAGTTGGACAAAGCTCTTGACTCTCTACCCCTTGGGTCCCCATTCTCTCCCTGGTCTCCCCAACTCAGAAGCTGCAGTCAGCCACCAGCCAGCATGGAGCTTGCAAGACTGCGTTCAGGCTCCTGGATGCTCCCAGAGCTCTGCAGGCCCTGCAGACTGGGGTCTTTGCTCTGGACACCCCAAGGTCTTTTTGCATAGTGCCTGCAGGTCCTCTGACTGGCCCCACTTTGTGTAAAGCACAGAGCTGGACAGCTTATGTGCATCTCAGAGGCAAGTTGCTTAGTTAAAGTGCTAAACAACTGGGGTGGGGCTGGCACAGGGAAGGGAGGGGGAGCGACCACAGGGACAGCCTCTTTCTGCTAATTGGACAGCTCGCGGTTGGAACAGCACTGAAATAATTTTGTCATTGTCCGGCTGCCCGGAAAGCTCTTATGTAATATGCTTTGTAAATATTCATCTAGACACCTTATCTAGAAGAGTTTGGGAAATTTCATTGATTTCCCCAAATCATTCAAATGCCTGGGATGGAAGTTTACAGACCACAATCACAGCCAGTCCCTGGATGGGTGTCCTTATTTCCTGTGCAGCTGACCTCTGAGGCCACCCTCACTCTAACACCTCTGATTGTTCAGTGAGAGTAAACTTCTACACTATTTTCTAGGGCTCTCTTTGCAGCAAATGCCAGAAACCCCATTTGATATAGATCAGGCATCAGTGGAAAATTAGTGGAAGGAGTTTTGCTCATATCTTATGGTAAATACTTTGGAGGACACAGGAGTGTAGGATATAATCCATGATTTCAAGGACACAGTCTGTTTCCCAAGGTCAAAGGGAACCCATAAGAAAAAACTTACATTGGATTTCTTTTCTTTTTTTAAAGCTATATTGTTGAGATTATTATAGACGAGAGGCTCGGTGCACGAATTCATGCACCAGTGGGGTACCTCGGCCTGGCCTGTGGGATCAGGCCGAAACCGGCTCTCCAACATCTTCCGAGGGGTCCTGGATTGTGAGAGGGCGCAGGCCAGGCTGAGGGACCCCACCGGTGCACGATTTTAGCCTGAGCAAGGACAGGCCATTTGTATGCAGAGGCCACTGCACACAGCTTGGGTGGGGTTGTAAATTGGATGAGGTGGGGTCTTAGGGAATCACCAGGGGGCAGTAAACAGAAATGACTGCCAGTCAGCCCTGCGACCAGGGAGGTCCAAGCATAGGAACAACGATCCCTGCGAGCACCTCCATCTGGGAGAAAGCTGCCCCCGAGTTCCTGCCCTGATGCCAGACAATCCAGTTTCTCCTTGTATGTGTCCGTGTCCCCCAGACAGCTTCAGTTCATGGTGCCGGCCTTTTAAGAGGAACAGCTGGGTCTCCAGCAGCTTCTGTGTCACTGACCCCCAACCCGCACTGGTTTTTACAGCCAGTAGTTCTTACTGCCCGTAGGGACTTCCTTTCCCAGCTCTGGGACCCTGGACTGGGGGTCTGGTGTGGGGCTGGGTCCCCTTGCTCCTCACGGGTGGCCTCCACAGAGATGATCTCCCTCCTGATTAAAAAAGCGGCCCATGTGGGTGCTGGACCAACCCGTTCCTCGCCTCCGCACCTCCTACCAGTCTCAGTGTGCTGTCTTCTTCTCTAGTTGTAGGACTTCCATTCAGCCAGCTTTCCAGTGGTTCTGGATGATGGTTGTTCTGTATTTTAGTTGTAATTTTGATGTGGTTGTGGGAGGCGGCCAGTACAGGAGTTTACCTACGCCACCATCTTCCTTTTCAATCCTTACATTGGATTTCTGCGTGGAAAGCACCTGGGATTTGGAGGCAGGAAGCCCTGGCGTGGTCATGTACCAGCTTCACAAACAGTGTCCAGTCTCGATTTCCTCGTTTTCAGAGTGAGAGCGCCTTCCTCTCTTGCAGGCTTGTTTTGAGAACCAGCTCATTGTATATAAAGTGCCGGTCCTGGCTCACAGGAAGAGCGTAGTAAATGGCAGTTGTGGCCATGAATCTGATAACCAGTGGGTGGTCCTGGAGTTGCTGAGCTCCCATGGTTGGGGTTCTGGGGAGGTTTCAGAAAGGAGATGGGCTTTGGCTGGGCCCTGGAGGCTGGCGAGGGTGGGGATGGGCTGTCAGCGGGGTGGCGTGCACCTGGGGTGGAGGCAGAAGTCAGTACAGCACGGTCAGAGGACAGGACAGACTGGCCTGGCTGGAGAGGAGGGTTCACCCAGGGGCAACTGGTTAGAACAACACTGGGCCCTCGTGACAGCTGGTTAGAGTTGCCCTGTAATCCTCTCTCAAGTGCCTGCCACCCTGCCAAGTGGAAATTGGCATGCTTCGCTCTGGCCAAGGCTTCTCCCTGGCCTGCCTACATGTAGGCTCGGGCAGTGGGGCCAATGAATCGTCCTCATTGTCTGCCAAGTGTCCAATTAGGAGATTGCATACCTGGCATTTCTGTGCAGCCAGCCTCAGGAGGGCGTCCTGGAAGTGGGTCAGCCAGGCTCCAGCGGGGCGTGTCCCGTGACCGTGGAGCCCCACGGCTGGGGACCCTGCGACTCCCGATGGCTGCTGCCCTGGCTTCTGTCCCTCTCTCTGTGCTGAACAAGGGGCTGGAATACCAATGAAGAAGGCATTCACCCTGGTGCCCAGCATCGTTTTGCTTTGAAGAGGCCAGAACAGCCCTCAGTGCTCACCAAGTTCACGGCTGTGCCTTCCCAGCAGGTGGTCCCAGCTCCCTCTGCAAACCCCCAGTGCAGGGGAGGCCCCCTGTCTGCTTTTGAAAGCCTTAGCAATCTGCAAGCTTGTTTTTACACTGAGTTATGTACCAGCGCTTCCTGTTCTCTCCACTTATTTCTGTTTCATTTTTATTTGTGGCACAGTTACAGGGATGGAGGAACAAGATTGTAATAGCTCTTAATAGAGTCCAAACTCTCGGAGGGGAGATGTGAGTGAACAGTATAATTAAATGGAGGAACCTGGGAGGAAAGGGCGTGGGGGACTGGCTGGGAACAGAACCAAGCCCGGCTGCAGGTTCCAAACCGGACACTTGTCTCTAGGGGCCCCTGTGAGGCAGGGCCAGGAGGGAAAAGACACTCAGCTGAGGACAGGAGGGCAGGCTGGCTGAAGGTGGCTTGTCTTAGGTTTCCCCATAACGACCACTCTTGACCACTCTCTGGAGCTAGAGAACAAGATTCCCCTCCCCCTCGCCCAGGACACCTCTTTCCTCCATGTGGTGAAGAAGACACTGTCCCTGCCCACAGGGAGATCACAGTCCTGGGGGAAGGGAGACCTGGGGACAGCGTGCTGAGAGAGCTACAGCCAGGGGGGGTGCGCCCAGGGTGCTGAGAGAGGGAAGACAGGCCCCATCCACATGCTAAGAGAGCAACACCTGGCAGGGTGCACCCAAGGGTGCTGAGAGAGGGAAGACAAGGGCCCGATCCATGCCGAGGGCCTGCCTTTCCCACCCCGGCCCTCTGGTTGTCTCCTGCTCGGTGCAGTTAGGATCAGAGACCGGTTTTCTTTCTCATTTCCAGCTACTGTGTCGGCAGCGCTTCCCTGACCCTCCCCACCTGGGTTCCATGCCACGCGCTTTTCTTTTTTTTTTTTTTTTATTAGCTAAGGTACATGCCACGCGCTTTTCATGGATGATTTCGGCTCACAGCCCATCGGGGAGAGGACTGCCTGGATTCTCCCCTTCTGACTGAGGGTCAGTGGGCGGAGCCGGGAAATACCTGCTTCGGGTGGGTGCGGGGCTAGCAGGTGGCAGAGCCGGGACTAGAATCTCTGCCTCCAGATCACGCAGCCTCCACCGCAACCCCCTCCCACCCCCATGCCAGGTGACCTCTGCACTCCAAGTACCACCTGGTCTCTTCCAACCAACTAGGGCTGGATGGGGGAGGGGTTATTCAGAAGGAGATGGGACAGACAAGTAGACAGACAGATGGAGTCCATGGTGAAGAGCCTTCTATTCCAGGGCTTGCGCTGGGGCCCGTGCGTTCGCGTTGGGGAAGCACTGCCGTGGTTGAAGAGAGCGGTGGGATTGGGTTTGTTCTGAAGGGCTGTGTTTCCAGAGGTGGTGTGTGGGACTTGATTGCGTGGAGGAGAGAGGAGGCAGAGGGGCCACCGGAGGCTGCTCAGGTTTTCCAGGCGAGAGACAGATGCCGGGAAAGGCAGGGACACTGGTGGACCCCAACCGTGTCCCGGGCGTGGCACTAAGCATCCTCCTCCTAACTGCGCTGCATCTTGACATCCCTAGCGTCTGCATAGTGACCCGGTGCGCTGGCACACAGTGGTCCCCACCCGCAGCCTCCGCCTTGCTGTGACTTGTTGGGAAGTGCAGATTCTTGAGCCCCACCCACACCTACTGAGTCAGAAACCCTGGGTGTGGGCCTCAGTCATTTCTGTTTTAGCAAACCCCAGAGGCGACTGATCTGAGCTCCCGTGGGAGGACCACTGGGTTAGCAATGGGGTGTCCTCTCCGACCCGGACATTCGGTCACGTGGCTCCACCTCCACCCGCCATATAAATGGTCAAATACAGTTTAAAAAGCCCCTTTCCATCCCTTTCCTCCCCTAGTCCTCATTCCCACCCGTGAAGCAGGGCTAGCTAATGTTCTCAGGGAAACTGAGGCCCTGGCAGCTCAGGCCATGCCTCCAAGGCCCCTCAAGTCATGGCACCAGGACGTGATTCCAGGTCCCCTGCCACCAAGGTCACCGCTCGTCCTCCAAGTTCAGGATCGCCACCTGGACTTGCAGAGTCAAGGTTATCATGTGCTCTCGTACAAGCATCGTAAAACCCCTGCTTTACGGAACACAGCCCTTGGAAATAAAAAGGCAGGGACTCGCATTTGTTAGTAAGTCCCCATGATAAGTTCCAGGGGAAGAAGAAATCTCAATAAAATAGGATTATTATGTGAGGCTTATGGGACCGAAGGGAATTTACTGCGAACATGATGTTGTTTCTTGTTTATTTCTTGGTTTTCTCTATCCGGCATTTTCCTGCTTGTCTGTTTTACAGCAAGTACTTTAGTTCTGTGTTTTTCTGTATGTCTCGTATTTATAAGAGTTTCGAAGCGCATAAAGAAAATGTGTGCTTATCCACAGTGCCAGGGAATAGCGTTTCTCCTTACTTGAGTATTCTGTTGGAATGGCTATAATCTTTACATCTGTTAACCATTTGCAGACAGAACAATGTGGCAAACATCTATACAGTATTTACAAGGTCCCGGTGCTTTTTGTATATTAACTTATACAATTGCCACAACCACCCTAGGATAGTATTGGTATCTCTTTTTCATTAATGTCTTTAAGGCACAGGTAGGTTAAGTAACTTGTCCGGGGTCACACAGCTGATAAGTGGGATAGCGAGGACTTGATGCAGTACACTGACCCCATGTGTAAGTTCTCTGTTTTGGGTCTGCAGTTGTAGAGCATGCAGTCATGGTGGTGCCAGGATACTTTGGCAAAGTGCTGCCAGCGTTGGCCAACCCTCCCAGGTGCTCAGAAAGTGTGATGGGTTAAATGTATTAATGGCCCCGACTTGTTGTTGTTGTTAATTCTCACCTGAGGATATATTTCCCCCCCATTGACTTCAAAAGTACATATCTTTATTGATTTCAGAGAGAGGAAGGGAGAGAGAGAGAAAAATAGAAACATCAATGATGAGAAAGAATCATTGATTGGCTGCCTCCTGTATGCCCCACACTGGGGATTGAGCCTGCAGCCTTGACCCAGAATCGAACCATGACCTCCTGATTCATAGGTCAGTGCTCAACCACTGAGCAACATTGGCCAGGTCCCATTGATTTTTAGAGAGAGTGGAAGGGACAGAGGGAAGGGGAGAGAAACATTGATGTGAGAGAGACACATGGATTGCCTCCAACACATGGCTGGGAATCGAACTGGCAACTCAGGTATGTGCCCTTGACTAGAAATCGAGCCTGTGATCCTTAGGTAGGTGGGCTGATGCTCTAACCACTTAGCACACCAGCCAGGGCTTTACCGTAATTTTTAAAAGAGATTATGACTACTGTCTCATCGGCTTGCAGTGTGTCTCCTCCTGTCGAGGGTAAATGCCTGGAGGAAGCTGCAAAGTCCCAAGGTCATAGGCTCTGACGGTAGACCAGCTAGGTTCAAACCTGGGCTCCACCCATGGTGGGCACCACAGTGTGATCTTGGTGATGTTACTCACCCTCACGGAGCTGCAGTTGCCTCATTTGCAAAATCAAGATAATAATGGTACGTACCTGCTAGTGAGGATTGAGTGATGGGACGCACATAAAGAGCTGGGCGCCCCAAGAAACCAGAAACACCAATCAGAAAGGATATATGCACCCCTATGTTCATAGCAGCACAATTTACAATGGCTAAGATTTGGAAACAGCCTAAGTGCCCATCAGCAGATGAATGGATTAAAAAACTGTGGTACATCTACACAATGGAATACTATGCTGCTATAAAAAAGAAGGAACTTTTACCATTTGCAACAGCATAGATGGAACTGGAGAGCATTATGCTAAGTGAAATAAGCCAGTCGGAGAAAGATAGATATCACATGATCTCACTCATATGTGGGATATAATGATCAACATAATTTGATGAACAAAAATAGATCCAGAGACAAATGGCAGGGGAATTGGGGGGGAGCGGTTTAGAGAGCAACCAAAGGACTTGTATGCATGCATATTAGCATAACCAATGGACACAGACACTGGGGCGGTGGGGGCTTGCCCCGGGTGGGAATGGCTGGGGGCAGAGGGGTCAATCGGGGAAAAAGGAGACATATGTAAAACTTTGGACAATAATAATAAAAAAAATAATAAAAATATATAAATAAAGAGCTGGGCGCAGTCCTGGCAAGAAGGCAGCACCAGTAAATGTGAGCCGCTGTTGGTACCTGATAGAAGATAACACCTACCTAGTGATTCTAAAAAAGACACAATAGACACTCATCATCGTGCAGAACATAAAGAATGTAATTAAGAGTCTTGGCAACTGAAAAACGAAGCATATGGTTTCATACCCACTTTATGATCATAAGTACAAATGACTTGTTCTTTTCCTTTGGGTTCATATTCAAAATTAAGGGAAAATTGCCCACAATCAAGTCTGGGCATGATAAAAACAGGTCATGGCACCAAGCCATCCATAGTCAAAAGATTCAAATAGTGTTAAAATAGCCGTGTCCCAGCACCTGGTCCTCCTCCCTGCCGCCTCCCCCCCCCCCGCCCCAACTCCACCTGTCCGAAGGCCTGGTCCCCTCATGAAGGTGTTGGTATTCGATGTCTCATATCATCCACGTGGCACAAAACAGGGTGAGCTCTCTGGGGGCTGGAGCTGCATTTGATTCCCACTCCGGTATATCACTGTGGTCGATCCCAAAACAGCTCTCAGGAGTACCCACACGGTTGGATCCCTGTGCTTCAGGGATAGTTAAATGTTCCCTAAGTACTTGGAAATAAGTTCACACATTGGGATTTCAACGTCAAGTCCCACACATAATGGATTGCAAAAAAGAAGATGCTAAGTGTGGCCATTTAAGCATGAAGATGCCCAGGCCACCTAAGACCTTAGTGTCACCCCCTGAAGACGACCTGTCAGAAGGTGATGTCAGCTAAAAGCATTCACTTCTGGCCCCCCAAGCCCTGTGAGGTAGATGTTATGACCACTGTCTCCGTTTTGCAGATGAGGAAGCTGAGGCCTGGGGTGGTGAGGTACCTCTCCCAAGGCCATCCAGTCAGTGGAGGAGCTGGGGTGGGAACGAGGCCCTTTGCCTCCCACACCCCTGCTCTTCACTGCTTCTGTCGTGGTCTCTCACCTTGGGAGACAGGAGAACTTGGAAACGTGTGAGCGGTGCATTGCTGCTCTCTAGTCCCAGACCCCTGCTTGGTCAGCGGGGCATGCTTTCACTGCCCCTCCCTTCTTGAACATTGGCCGTCCTCCTCCCCTGTGACAGCCTCCTCGTGGCCAGAAGCGGGGTCTGGAGCCAGCAGGTGCAGCTGGGAAAGCAGGGGCTCTGGCCCAGGGGAAGCTGCCGGCTTCATCCCAGGTCATTCCTGAGTACATAGGGGCGCGCTCTGGGCCAGGCTCAGTCCTGGGCCTGGGGATCCCCCTGGCTTCCTGGAGCTGGCTGTGTAGTTGGGGCATCAGACCAAAACATGGAAATCCAGGTGAATGCTATAGAGCAGTGATGGCGAACGTATGACACGCGTGTCAGAGGTGACATGCGAACTCATTTTTTTTGGTTGATTTTTCTTTATTAAATGGCATTTAAATATATAAAATAAATATCAAAAATATAAGTCTTTGTTTTACTATGGTTGCAAATATCAAAAAATTTCTATATGTGACATGGCACCAGAGTTAAGTTAGGGTTTTTCAAAATGCTGACACGCCGAGCTCAAAAGGTTCGCCATCACTGCTCTAGAGAGCATTGGAATGGACTCGTGTGATTGAGTGATGGGAGTCTGTTTTGAGTTAGATGACTCCCAAGGCCTCTCAGAGAAGGGACACAGAGACACACCCGACTGTGAAAGGGAGCCGGCAGCTCTGGGAGTCTGGAGGGGGGCGGAGGGAAGGGAGGGCAAGGAGGGCGAATTTGGAAACAATCTTGTTGTCCCTCCATTCCAATGTTGCAGCCTCACACCAGGCCAAGAGTTTTTTATGTGCAAGGGCATTAGGAACGATGAGAACTAGCCAAGTCCTCCGATGCTAGAAACTTAAAAATACTTTGCTGAGCACTGGGCGTGGTAAAGAGAAAACCAAAACCAACCTTCTCCTAAATAGCAGCACTGTGATACTGCCCTCTGGTGGCTCAATGTGAAATGACAGGCCCACAGGACCCAGCCCAACCTTCCATGGCTCCCTGCTGTGTGTTTACTTGGTAATAAACATACTTATTGTGCATCACTCCATGTGGCAAGCTTCATCTCCCTCTCTTCCATGGTGTTCTGTATTTCCATCCACAAATAACTGCGGTCTCTTCAGTTGTTGCTACTCCCCTTTCACTTACTTAAGTGAGAATGGACCATAGGCCCGGCTTTTCAATGCCTGCCTTGCGGTATCTGTGAGTACTTCCCTGTCTTACCAGGCACACCATGCGTTTCTGGAGGGTGGAGAATCAGATTGATTCCCTCCTCTGTTGAATAGAGAGGGAAAGAGATTAATTAGCTCAAAACCATAGGTCGCCACTTGTACCTTCAAAGAAGGTGTGCGTGGCACAATCCACACACAAGGGACATCAGTGTCTGTTCTGAGTCTTTTTTTCTTTGGCTGAGCTCAGGGGAGAAGAAGAAATGGTGCTGACTTGCCATCGATGCTGCTGGTGCTGATTGGGAGCCGGGTAACATTTACAGAGCGCTGGACAGACCCCTGTGCTTGACCTTTCTGCACCCTGGGTACTTACCCATCACACGGGGAGGGTAGTGCTCGTTGCACAGACAACCATGCGAGGGTGAACTGAGTCAGTGCACCGTGTGAGGTGTGCCTTAAGACCAGCCCAAGACTGAAAAGGTGCTCAAGGTCAATCATCTTCAAAGAGATGCAAATTAAAGGACAAGGAGCTATCACCTCACACCTGCCAGAATGGCTACATCAATACATCAACACATAGCAAGTGCTGAGAGGCTGTGGAGAAAAGGGAACCCGTGCACCGTTGGTGGGAATGCAGACTGGTGCCGCCCCTAGTGCCACAAGAAATTAAAAATGGAACTGCCTTATGACGCAGCGATTCTACTTCTGGGAATATATCCGAAGAAGCCCTTATTTAGAAAGAATATGTGCACCCCTATGTTCATTGCAGTGTTATTTTGCTCTTGTTGACGTAAGAAACATCCAAACCTGTAGATAATTTTTATGAGTTGATTTGAGCCAAACGGATGACAATTGCCAGGAAGCAACATCTCAACAGATTGAGAAAATGTTCCAGAGAACGGCAGTTTTGCAGCTTACTTTATACCTTAGAATCAGAGGAGATGTAAGGAGAGTTACATGCAATCCATTGGTGGTAGATTAAGGGGCCCAGAGAAAGCAAAGCAGGGGATGCTCTGAGACTGGATAAAAAGCAAAACAGAGAGACACACACTTCTTTCACATGGTGGGTGCAGGACAGTTGACAGTTAACACTGGCAGCACAGAGCCATGGCATGCGGGGAACAAGAGAACCATGAGGGGTCTGGGGCCTGTGCTCCGGGCGGTGGGTGTGCTCTGAAGGGCCCGGAAAAGGAGATGACTCTGACGTCCCAAGGCCGTGCTGTCGTAGACACGGAACCACAGCAGGCAGCTCCCGGAGGTACAGATGGAGCGTGGCAGGGAAGCCACAGGCCTCGGACGTGACTGCCTGCCGTGACCAGCTCTTAGTTAGGAAGGGTTATGCTCAGACCATCCCAGCTGGTTCCTTTCGGTCTCTGAGGTTGTAAGGCCCACCCTGCAGGCCTCCCCTGAGCTTGTCAGGTTTCGTCCACACTCTGAAGCCTCAATTTCCAGGTAATTAGGAGGGAGAGACCCTCGAGATCAGAGCCTCTTAGTCGGGTGCTCGGAGGAGCATTGTGTACTCTTTAAAAAAATGTTTTAAAAATTGATTTTAGAGAGAAAGGAAGGGAGAGGGATAGAGAGATAGAAACATCAATGCGAGAGAAAATACGATTGGCTGCCCCCTGCATGCCCCCTACTGGGGATCAAGCCCGAAACCCAGGAATCGAACCATGACCTCCTGGTTCATGGATCGACGCTCAACCACTGAGCCACACCGGCTGGGCACAGTCGGGAATATTCTTGACTGGAATGGTGTGGCACATTGCTGCATGTCACAGGTATGTTTTCTGGTGAGTCCACCGGTTTCAAAAGACTCTCAGAGGGTCTGTCACATTGGAAGAGCTTGGAGGAACTGCTTTAGACAATGAAAATGGCCTCTATCGAGGATGACCTCGACGGACGTAATTTACGCTTCAGAATTGCCGACAGCTTTTGATCTGATGCACACTGTCGCGTCTCGGGCACTGTGCCTGTCTGTTCCAGTCTCTATCGGGCCCTGCCCTTGTCCTTTGTATCGCCTCTCTCCGCATGGCACGGGGAGCCATGTTCCCTTCATCATCTGTGAAGCAGGGCTCCATGCCTGGCACACAGCAAGGCTGCGGAAATGTTAGTGGGATGGTTAGGGCTTGGTAGCAAGGACCCTTTCTCTAGAATTCGATTCCCCACCTAATGGGACAAGTGGGGTCTCAAGGATGGGAAGGTAAAGTTGTCTTTTAGTTCACCACCAGGGCGCGCTGTTGGTCTGCAGTCAGTCCCTCCGTGGTCTCCAGGGGCTTGGTAACAATGCATTATTCAAGAGGATGATCACTGCCTACAGTTAGACTTACAATGTGTAATGTCACATAAAAATGATAAATAATGAATGAGATGGGGCAGAAGATTAGCTCATCCCAACTCCCTTGTCTCTGCTTTTGCGTGGATGGTACCTGCAGCACGGACACCACCTTGCCTGTGCTCTGAAGGATTCACAGGTTCCTTGCTGACTATTTCAAAGGGATATGCCTTCCTTGTTCCCTACGCTCCGACCATGCAGCGGTGGGAAACGATCCCTCTAGCGCAAGCTGCATCTATTTCCAGTCTCGATTTTAGTTTGGCAACAAGAGATTGTGTAACTTACAAGAGTCCCCCTGGAGGGATGTGCAGGAAGTTTCAGTGTGTGGGCAGCAGCAGGAGGCTGGGAAGTAGATGAAAGTCACCTGCGAGGCTGCCCCCAGCACTCCCCCTTCCCGCTGTGGTCCCACCATCCCGCCGAGACAAAGCCTGCCTTCAGGTGCTGTGAAGCGCTCTTCCGTGGGAGGCAGTGGGACGATTTGGGAACCCCAGACTCTAGGTCTTAATATGCTGTGTGGTCTTGGGCAAATATATTTTTTAAAACCATTTTAAATATAATAATGGTACATGCAATGAACATTAATATTTTGGGGCAAATATCTTAACCTCTCTGGGCCTGAAATGGCTTAAGCTCTTTTCTATTCTGCGCCTCACCCTTTCATAAAATATACCTGTCCTGGGTTCCACACCTTCGCAGCCTTGACCTGGAAAATGCTGAGATACATGAAAGAATTTTGGAAGCAAAGGCATGAATGGACAACAAGGAAGGCCTGGGTTATTCCTCTTGCATAATTCATCTTTACCAGGGGACAAAACTGTCCACAATGCCTTCTTTGCCTGGCCTGCCGGTCCCGCTGTGCAGCTCAGGGGCCTCCTGCCTTGCCCTCCGCTTCTCTACCAACCCCACGCAGTGTCTAGTCTTTTCGATTCTGTGCTTACCTGTTGCATTTCAAAACACAAAAGTTATATCCTTCACCTGTTTGTCTTGGAACCCAGCCTTGTTCTTCCCCTGTTCCTATGCTCAAGCTTGTCGCCTGTTGGCGATAACACTTTGTTCTGTGATGACGTGTGCAGACCTGTCTCCCTCAGTGGGTAACGCAGGCATCTGTAACGGGCCTGCAGGCAACTGTTGTCTGCGCAGAAGCTGACACAGGGCCTGGCACATGGCGATCGGTTGAGAAGAGCATTTAGGTCAGCGGTTCTCAACCTGTGGGTCACGACCCCTTTGGGGTCGAACGACCCTTTCACAGGGGTCGCCTAAGACCATCAGAAAACACATATTGAATATATAATTACATATTGTTTTTGTGATTAATCACTATGCTTTAATTATGTTCAATTTGTAACAATGAAAATATATTCTGCATATCAGATATTTACATTACGATTCATAACAGTAGCAAAATTACAGTTATGAAGTAGCAACGAAAATAATTTTATGGTTGGGGGTCACCACAACATGAGGAACTGTATGAAAGGGTCACGGCATTAGGATGGTTGAGAATCACTGATTTAGGTGCATGAATGAGTATAAGAGTAGATGGTAGCGAGAGTGGGTAAATGAAGGAATGAAGGAGACATCGCTAATAGCAGGCTTCCAGGCTCCATGGCAGCATTGTGAAGGGTAGATTTGGGGGGACCATGTGATACACTGGGCCTCCCCCGCTCCCAACACAGAGGAAAATAATGCTTTTTATGCTGCCCAGACAGTGGACGTCGAGGCCACACGTTTGTCATCTCAAGCTCCGTCTCCTTCGTTTTTCTTCTTTTGTGTGTTCAAATGTAGACTTCATGTTCTTTTATTTCCCTGGAAGGTTGAACTTGTGCTTTTTTCATCTGTAAAGATGTTTTCAAATCCCATCTTGAAGCTTTAAAGGGTTTTCTCCCAGCGGCTAGCCACAGACATATAAAATCCACCCACCTTACAAATGAAAATGATCGAGACACATCAACAGAGTCATCTGCATCGGGCAATAAAACCCAGCTCGAGCCCCTCTTTAGAAGCTCCCTCCGGGAATCTAACTGAAAAGGCGGGGCCTCGGCGGTGGGGGGGTTTAGGGACGGGGACAGTTCCAGGTGGAAAGGGACCCTCACATTTCCCTGGGGGGCCTCCTAAGCACCTTATAGAGGAGACCGTTTAACCCTCCCACCCCAAGGCCGTTAGAGTCTGCTGGAGTTTTACAGGGGACGGCATTCTGGGCTCTGCTCTGTTACACAACTTTCCACAGTCCTCCTGGCCAGCTGGTGGTAGTGGCCTCCAGTGAGGTCTCGGGACGTGCAGACGCTCCCCCACAGTGGGATCTCACCAGCTGATCCACCAGGGAGAGAGACATTGGCAGGAGTGAAATTTTAATATTTGTATTGATATCAGAGAGGAAAGGAGAGGGGGAAATAGAAATATCAGTGATGAGAGAGAATCATTGATCAGCTGCCTCCTGCACGCCCCACACTGGGGATGTGCCCTGACTGGAATTGAACTGTGACCTCCTGGTTCATAGGTTGATGCTCAACCACTGAGCCACACCAGCCAGGTGGTGGAAGTGGGATTTTATGCAGAAATTGAGCATCCTGTGGCCTCAGACCTCTCTTGATCCCTCCTTGCCTGAGCCTGAGACCTGGTGTTCCTGGGTCGCCCATGGAGTTCAGAGTGAGGGCGGGGAAGTCGCAGGCATGGGTTCAGATCCCCACTCCTCCCCTCTTAGTTGCAGAGCTTGGGCTAAATGCTGAACTGATTCTTGTTTTCCTCATCAATAAAGTGCAAATATCTGCACGTGTCTTTTTTTGCTCCTTCTGTTGGAAGGAGTCCGATGGTGCCTGACTCCAGTTCCTCTGTGAGGGACCTATGTTTCGCCGCTCCCCCCCCCCCCCAGAAGGCAGTAGGATCTTACAACACGTCTTAGTGTGGGGCTTATTTCTGTTTTTTAATATATTTTTATTGGTTTCAGAGAGGAAGGGGGAGGGAGAAAGAGATAGAAATATCACTGATGAGAGAGTCATTGATCAGCTGCCTCCTGCACGCCCCACACTGGGGATTGAGCGCACAACCCGGGCATGTGCCCTGACCAGGAATTGAACTGTGACCTCCTGGTTCATAGGTCGATGCTCAGACACTGAGCCATGCCGGCCGGCTGGGGCTTATTTCCTTTGCTTGCTGTGCTGGGCATGGAAGGCCCTTTTCCATAGAAGGTTCGAAAGCAATGAGGTGATGATGGTGAAAAGCCAGTCTCCTTCCTAACCCGGGCTGCTGGCCACGTGCCTTCTCCTCCCAGAGGCGCCGTCGTCCTGAGGTCCGCGGGTGCTGGCCGGATATGGGCTGTGCGGACAGGCGGCCCTGTGCCCTGCCGTTTCACTCACATCATTAACATGTCCTCAGTCCATTCCAGGTATTTGAAAGCATCCTTTTAATAGCATTCGAATACTATTACCCCAGCCTTTTAATTAACACCAGTATTCTAACATATGAGTAAACCATAAAATCGATTTAATGAATTCACTCTTGTGGAGTTTTCGGCTGTGTTTACTTTTTATACTGTAAATAGCGATATACTGAGTGTGTCCATAAATCTTTGTGTTTATCTTACATTATTTCCTTCTGTTTTCCGAAGGAAGGGATGGGCCCCTTAGGGGCAGAGCTGGGATGAGAACCCAGAGTCCATCTTCCTGTTCTTGTCATCACTCCACTGGGTGGCCCCCAGGTCCCCCAGGACCTGGTTGTAGCCAAACCCAATAGACACGGCCGCCCTTCTCTCCCCCGAGCCTGCACCTAGCTCCTCGCCATGCTTCTTCCTTCGGCATCTGTGACCCCACGCTTGGTTCTCACCCTGCCGCCTGGTTGCTCAGCTCAGTCTTTATTGCATTCCACTTCCTGTCCTCCTGAAATGTGCTCTCCTGGGGCCCCCAGAGTCCCGTGAGCCTCTGCTCCTCTCCCCCAGGAACTCTCCCCTCCACACCCTCAGCTCTGTGGCCTTTGCCCCAGTCCTCCCCGTGGCGGGGTCGTCTCTTCAAGCCTCAACGCCATGGTTGTCTCCCCAGAGCCTTCCCAGTGCCCCACTGAAAGGAGGATCCCTCTTGTCACCTGTTTCCTCTGTAGTGCTTCTTGCCACCTGACTCTGCTGATTTATGTGGCCGCACTTGTATTGTTGCCTCCCAACTGCAGTGTCCAGTTGAGAGCACAGAGGCCTTATCTGACCTGTTTCCCAGGGCCCAGCAGATCCCAGACTATGGTTCAGGTTCCAGCACCGTGTGAGCTGCCCCAACCGCAAATCTGATTTCCCCCTGGTCCTGTCCCAGGGTGCAGTGGCATTCCCCACCTTGCCTACGTCAGCAGCGTGGGGGCACGTTTAGCTCTAACCCCGATCCTTCACCACACCTTGATCGTCCTAGCTGTGCTCCCACCGGACAGTGTTTAGAAGTGGGAAGGTCTTTTATCGGTTGTCTAAAAACCCGGGAGTGAAACCAGCAACTGGAGCAATATCATTCGGCCATAAAAAAAGAATGAAATCTTACCATCTGCAGTAACATGGATGGACCCGGAAGGTAGTATGCTAAATGAACTAAGTCAGACAGAGAAAGACAAATACCACATGATTTCACTTATATGCGGAGCCTAGAAAACATACTAACAAATAAAACAGAAACAGACTCACAGATGCAGAGAACAAACTGATGGCCGCCAGATGGGAGGGAGCTGGGGGCTGGGTGAAGAAGGTGAAGGGATTGAGAAGACAAATTGGCAGCCACAGAATAGTGTCAGAGACCTAAAGCACAGCCCAGGGAACGTAGTCAGTATTATTGCAGTAACTGTGTGTGGTGGCAGGTGGGTCCTGGGCCTATTGGAGGGGCACTTGGTCAGGTATATAAATATCTAAGCACTATGTTGTACACCTGGAACTAATATAATATTGGATGTCAACTGTAATTGAACAATTAAAAAACAATAAAAAGCTAATGAAAGGTTACTGTTACAATTAGACCAACTGCCGTTATGGTTGTATTTAACCAACCAGTGGTTGAAGCAAAGTGAGAATCCGCCAGCTGCTCTCGCAGAAGCAGAGAGAGCCGCCCTTCTTGTGGGATTGGCTGTCGGGAGACCCATGGAGCCAGCACTCCCGGGTGGCGGTGGCGGCGGGAGGCGGGGGCCTGAATCTCAGCCATGCTGTGTGACATCACGAGTTACCCCCCTTCTCTGAGTTCAGTTTTCCTGATTGGCCCATTGGTGCAGTGGCTCTTCACCAGGTACAAGCCCAGGAGGGCTGGACCTCCATCTCCCCCTCCGCTGCACCCCAGCCAGTCACGCGTCTATTCTATTTGTCTATCTCCAGCCCCAGGCACAGTCTCTGGCACATAAAGTAATTAAGTGAAATGGCACATCTGGGAGTTTTCTCTGCGAGAAGACAAGCCTAGCCCATGTCGGGGCTGTCTGTGTCCGATCAGAGACAAGCAGCTGTGGTCAGACCCTTGGTCTGACCACTAAGCCCACAGGTCCCCGCAGCTGCCCCCAGGCCTGGGCAGACAGTGCCCTCCCAGGGCTGGGCCCGGGTGGCCTCTCTGCACTAGCCCCTGGTCAGCCTCAGACCCAGAAAGTTGGACTCCGAGGATGAGAAAGGAAACAAACAACTCCCAGCAGGCCGCCCGCCCGACATGGTTTCTCAGCGCGGAGAGCCCGGTTCACAGGGCTGCCCCAGTTTCCAGCTGCACGGCTCCCAGGGGGAGGCAGAGCTGGTGGGATGGAGCGCAGGGAGACATCAAAGGAGGATTTCGGAGAAGGGAAGCGGCGGCTTTTGATGAAGGACAGCGGCTGCTTCTCTGAAAAAAGACATTTGGAGCAGAAAAATGATCAAGATGGCGTTGGGATAAATAAGAGCTACCTTTTCTTTTTTTGTCTCCTAAATGTCAAGTACTTTACTTATTTATTTATTTTTACTTTAAAAAAAATATTTTTATTGATTTCAGAGAGGAAGGGAGAGGGGGAGAGAGAGAGAGAGAGAGAGAGACAGAGAGAGAAAGGGAGAAAAACATCAATGATGAGAGAGAATCATTGATCGGCTGCCTCCTGCACGCCCCACCTGGGGATGGAGCCCGCAACTGGGACATGTGCCCTGACCAGGAATTGAACCGTGACCTCCTGGTTCGTAGGTTGACACTCAACCACCGAGCCACGCCAGCCGGGCTTGACTTATTTATTTTTAAATTTTTTATTGCTTCAATATTATTTTGTATTGGCTTCAGGTGTACAGCATGTTGGTTAGGTAATCATATACTTTACGGAGTGATCCCCCTAGAGAAGGAGGGAGGGATGGAGGAACCAGCTCGCGGGCCCCCTCGCTGCCTGCGGGAGCCGTCTGGGAGTGGCACCCTGCATAGCTACCGCAGTGTTATGGACTCTGTTTCCTAGGCTGTGCTTAAGGACCTTACTCTTTGTGAGCTTGAAATAGCCCCCCAGGACCTCGGCGGGGAGTGTGTTACCGATATTGTGTAGGCTAGGAAACCGAGGCTCAGAGTCTGAGGAACTCGATGGAGGTCGCACAGCTCTAAGGGGTTGAGCCAGGAGTGGAACCCACGACCTCTCTGATTCCAAAGCTGATTTCCCCCCCACCTTTTCATGCTCGCCAGATCCCAGGTAACAAAGGGTCCCTCCTGTCGTAACTTAGACTTTCTCCTTTGGGGGATTTGTGCCCCCCCAACCACTTCACACTGTATCTCTGTGAGGGCTCAGTGGAGGCTGCATGGTGATGGGGCCGCTGTGTTAGGGAATGCCCACGGTCTATGTGGATTCTGTGATTCGGTTTGCAGTTTGTTCATTGCTCTTCTCGGAGATATCTCAGCCTGTCTCATAGCCGCTAATACGTTCCTTTTATGTTGATGTTTGGCAGAATGAATTCTGTGGTTGACACCCAAGCACGCTCCCGGGAAGGAATTGAGTCTGGAGTGGGTTCTAAAGGCTGCAGAACCTTCCACCGTCCATGGAAGTGGCTCAGCACAGAGGTCAGGTGTCAGGAGGCAACCTCTGCGCTCGTCCTGGGGCACTGGGCTGGGCCAGTGGGGGCTGCAGCGTTAGCGGAAATGGTAGGAAAGGTTTTCTTAAAGTGACCCCGAGCCCTCCCCTGGTCTTGGCAGTGGCTTGGGCGTCTCCTCGGTGCCCTGACTCTTGATGCTGACCCTCGACGCTCTGGTTCTTTCCTTCTACCCAGGCAACTCATCAGGGGTATAGCCCTTCATTAGAGCTAGTTGTGAGGTTAATGAAGGTTTTACATTTTTTATACTTTTTACAAGTGGATATTATGGTGCCTGAAAATAAGTAGACAGATAAAAATTAATGGGGGAGATACAAGTGACAGAGGGCTGGATAAAGAAGGAGAGAGGAGTGGAGGGAGGGAGAGAAAGAGGGGGGATGCACAGAGAAAGAGCGAGAGAGAGCGAGAGAGAGAGAGAGAGAGAGAGAGAGAAAAGGAGGGCGGGAGGACAGATAAGAGGAGAGATAAAGAGGCAGAAAGTGACAGAGACAGAAAAGGGGCCCGGCCACCTTAGAAATGGTCTTCAGTGAACTAGCTTCTGTGGCAGCCACCTCCGCGCCCTGCTGTGGCCTCCTGGTCCCCCCTCTGGTGCTCGTTCCGTGTGGCCCTTTTCCACTCTGAGTCAGGGCTGCCTCTGTGACCCGTAGACTATGCAGAGACGACAGTGTGCGACCCAGACTAGGCCATGCAGTGCATTGCAGCTCCGGCTCATTTTCTCTGGAGGAAGCCAGCTGCCAGGTTGGAAGGCCGCTCCGGCCGATCCGTGGAGGGCCCTGCAGGAGGAAGCAGCTTGCGGGTCCCCTGGGTGCCCGGGAGAGTCGTCTGGAAGTGGGCGTGCCAGCTGCGTTCGTTATGCTCAGGTCTGCAGTCCGGCTGGCACCTGGCGGCAGCCCTGAGGGAGCCGAGCTGTCCTGGCCCTTGGTCTGCACAGCTGGGAGAGCACGGACGACTGCGGTGGTTGGAAGCCACCGAGCGTCGGGTTATTGTCACAGGCACCAGGTGCTCCGCGCCTCTCCTGCCGGCCCTGCTCTGGCGGAGGTGCCCTGTCTCCTGGGCAGGGCGTGCAGCGCAGGCCAGGTCTTCCTGCTGGCGTCATCTCTGCTCCGGAGCCCCAGGCATTCTCCACGGAGCAGAGATTCCTCTTGGGCTCTGCGACATCATGAAACATTCTTGCTGGTTTTCAATATTATGGCACCTTTTTAAAAAAAATCTTTTACTATTTAATATATATTTATTTATCCATTTCAGAGAAAAAGGGAGAGGGAAAGATGGATAGAAGCATCAATGATGAGAGAATCATTGGTCAGCTGCCTCCTGCACGCCCCCTACTGGGGGCCGAGACCGCAACCCAGGCCTGTGCCCTGACAGGGAATCGAACCGTGACCTCCTGTTTCATAAGTCGATGCTCAACCACTGAGCCTCACCGTCCGGGCTACCATGGCACCTTTAACTCTTGTGGCTGGGTCTATGTTCATGAATATTTCAATGGGAAGGTGGGTAAGGATGAATCACACGTTGTTATCTTGCTGGTCTCTTAACCGGGAAGTCAAACGTCTGTAGCTGCCTCAAGGGTCTTGGTTACACATCCCCGTCAGTACAGGCTTCTGAGCACCTCTCTCCAAAATGCATTCTCTTACGCGTCCCTTTGTGAATTTATTATTACAAACGCCATGGTGTTGTTTTACCCTGTAAGTTATAAAACATGCATTACATACACATTTAGAAAATACCAGATAAAAATAAGTAGGAATAGGATTCCAGCATATATTCTTTTTCTCCCAAATGGTTGTCTTGGGCACTGCTGATGCATGTGCCCCTTCCCGCACTTAGGAGACCACTGGTCTCCCATGCAGTTAGCTTTTAATATTCTCGTATTATCCACACGTTCTCGAAGGGCAGAGGTTGTGGCGCATGTATCTCTTCTGAGATTACGGGGTTGCTGCTCCTCCCACGCTTCTTCAAAGAAAGGATAAACGAGCGAATCCGGGATTGAATGGAGGAATGTCGTGTGTGTCTCACATGCTAAATGCGAGGAAAAAAAACAATAAGTCGCCTGATGTGGATGAGGGTTCAGTGTGGTGTCTCCATCGTCCCGCTTACCCTCAGTGGTTGGGCTTTGAACCTGTGTGTGCCAATTCACCAGGTCCCCGCTTAACCTCCTCCAAATCGCAGAGCCCCTTTCTTCCTACCACACTCACCCAGATCGCCTCGATGCTGGACACCCCCTGGGAGGAAAGGTCTTGGACTTCGTTCTTTTTTTGGGTTATTCTTCACCTAAGCATGT
>NW_005871355.1:408860-492283 GCF_000147115.1 Myotis lucifugus
TTTCCTGGCACTTCACCGGCTGCTTCACCAGGCCTCGGGCTGTTGGGACGTCTGTCGTCTTTCCTTTCCTGGAGCCAAGGACTTGTGGCAGAGACCTTTCTAACCAGCTTGTCACGTCTGTTTGTTCAGCTGGCCTTCTCTCTCCTGTGTCAGTTGACTTAGCTCTTCATCCCCATGTGGTCTTGGGAATGACTGAGTGACCTAGAATCCATGCAGCCGCTTCCTCCTATTCTCGGCTACACGGCTCCGCAGACCGGGGGTTGTGCAGGTAACTGGGCACAGGGAAGAAGGTGGTGCAGGGGCCGCTTCTCTGTGAGAACACACACATGTGTGCATGCATGTGCCCCATGCATGCTTTCATGCAGCTATGGGAAGGTGCACTTCGTTGCATTTAGAAGGTCTGAGTTTGACCTCTGATCTCCGGATCCTTTGATCCTGGCTGGACCTTGGCCATGACAGCCCCGTCAGGACCACTGAGTGGGCGTCCTTGGAGATGCACTGGGAAGCATATGATTACAACGTCCTGGACCTGCATTGGGCTGCTCTGAGCCTGGGAACCCTGGGATGGGCTAGGCTGGGCCCCCGAATCTCAGGGGCTTAGAACACTCACTCAGTGTCTGAATGATGGACCACCCCAGGGCTCGGGTCTGGGTCCCTGTTTCTTCTTTACCTTCCCATTCTCCTTAGGTGACCTCATCCATTTCCATGGCTTTAAATACCATCTTCATGATAATGACTTCCAAATTTATATCTCCCGCACAGGTTCCTGGAGCTGTAGACTCATATATCCTGAGGCTTGACGTCCCCACTTAGATGACTAATGGGCGTCTCAACTTCATACATCAAAAAAGTCTTAATTTTCCCTTTTCTCCTCCAAAGTTGTTCCTCCCGTACTTTTCACCATCTTGGCAGATGTCATCGTCTTCTCCCGATTGCTCAAGCCCAAGTCCCAGGCTTATCTTTCATTCACCCTTCACCCCACACCCCGCCCTGTGAGTGAGACCTGTGGGCACTGTCCTTAGGCGAGGTTCTGATCCTCTCCAGGTCTCCCCATCGCCCCTGCTGCTGTGATGTGCCAATGCCACCGTCACTCCCAAAAGATTTTTATTGATTTCAGAGAGGAAGGGAAAGGGCTGGAATCGATTCTTCACCATCACTTCCTTCAACCTGTACAGTAGGCTCCCAGCTGGTCTCTATGTGTTGTCTTCTAGAATCTCTTCTTTATACAGCAGGCTGAGCGTCCTTTAGAAAATGTCAGTCAGATCTCATCACGCACCAAATTAAGACCTTCGAAAATTCCTAGTTGCATTTAAATTTAAACGATTTGCTGGGCCCAGAGAGTCTTTACAGCAGCTGGCCCCTACCTACCTCTGACTTGATACAGTATATACACTCTCTTGCCTCGTTTCTTCCACCAAGTACAGTTACTCTGAGATCCATCTATGATGTGAGTATCAGTAGTTCATTCTTATTCTCTGTTGAGTGAGATGCATCACAATCTGTTTGTCCACTCAGTTGCTGATGAGCGTTTTGGTTGTTTCCAGTTTCTGGCCGTCACCCCTGGGAAAGCTGCCACAAACATGCACGTGCAAGTGTCTGTGGAAACACGCCAGTTCATTTCTTCCTCTTGGGTGGATGGCCAGCTTTCATAGGGGGCATATATTTAACTTTTCAAAAATATATTTTTATTGAGTTCAGAGAGGAAGAGAGAGAGAGAGAGAAACATCAATGATGAGAGAGAATCATTGATCCGCTGCCTCCTGCACGCTCCACACTGGGGGTCGAGCCTGCCACCTGGGCCTGTGCCCTGACCGGGAATCAAGCTGTGACCTCCTGGTTCGTAGGTTGACGCTCAGCCACTGAGCCACGCTGGCTGACCGGTAATTAACTTTTTAAGAAGCTGCCAAGTGTTTTCCAAAGTGGTTGTGCTTATATTTGCAGGCCCAGTGCACAGAAGTTCCTGCTCCTCCACATCTTCCCCAACAGCTGCCCCATCACTGTTTAACATTTCCTGCATTTGAATAGGTGTGTAGGGCTCTCTCACTATGACGTTAATTTGTATTTCCTGAATGCCTGATGGCTGGAATCAACCAGTGAGCAGGAGGGTAGTTAGTGGGAGGGACGTGCCACCAGACTGAAGGGGGCATGCTGGGACAATGGGGAGACCTTGGGTCCTTGATGAAGTCCTGAGCTGTGGCGTAAGCAGGCTGGGACACCTGTTTGAGACTCTGGTTATGTGGACGGGTAACTCTTCCTCGTCGCTGGAGACGCTCGGGTCTGTCCCTCGCAGCAGGGAGTCTTGCCCCTGCTTCTCCAGGTTGACCCAGCCTCACTCCCCACAAGCTGGAGGGGTGGAGGCGGCAGAGGCCCTCAGCCATGCTGAGTCTCCCTGGGGAAATGGTGATGGTGACAAGGGCGGGCAAACTTTCCCATGCCAGCCCTTCCACATGTTCATGCAGTCACAGGTCTTCACCCTTAGCCTCCAAGGTTGCGGGGTTATCTGTGTGGTAGATGAAGAATCGGATGGTGTCATCCAGAGGGAAGCGTAGCAGCTTGGAGCTAACAGCTTCAGGGAGGACCCCAAATGGCATGATTTATTAGAGCGATAGTCAAGACTCCGATCGTGAAATTGCAGGCCTGAGCCCACCGGGGAGGTGGGATTTGAGGGGAGTGAGGCCTGTTGGTACATCCCTGCGAAAACCATCAAGGAGGTGTGTGCCATGCTGGGTCCACAGGGGGGCCTGGGCCAGGAGTCCTGGAGGTTTCCTGCTGGAGAGGGATGGTCGTAATTCTTTTAGAATAGTGTGTAATCTCAGAAAGCCCGGGGATGGGGCAGAAAGGAGGGCGCCTCTGATTTGGGGAGACTGTGCAGTTAGGCTTTCCCTTCACTGCCCGGCTGTTACCAGCACCCACGCAGGGGCTTGGCGGTAGGTTGCCTCCTGGTCAGGTCCCCCCCTCCCCCAGAGCAGTGCGAGTGCACCTTCCTCTGAAGGTGTGATTTCAGCCATGTCCCCACCTCGCCTGAGTCACCGCTGAGCTCGAGCCCCCCCTGCTCAGCCGGGCAGAGGAGTCGATGAGCTCCCTTTCTCTTTATCTCGTTGGAGTTGGGTTATGTCAGTGAGATTGTTCAGATCACGTAGAATGTTGGGAGAGACCAGGAGGGTGGGAGATGGCTCGCAGTGGGGGAGCTCACAGGGCGAGGCCTGGACAGTCACTGCACTCACCGCTAGGGGACATGCGGGGGCAGCTCATCCAATTCCGGGAAAGGGGAGCTGGTTCCCCTCTCCCCGAGGCCTGGCCAGCCTCCCTGGGAAGGTCATGGCGATGTGTGAGCCTCACTTTCCTGCTTGGGAGACGGAGGGGATTTTGAAATACTGACGTGTTTGGTCAGTTGTGGGACGCTGCCGACGTTCTGCACGCAGGAACGCTGACACCGCAGGCTTCCCACGCTGCAGTTTCCTCCGTGGTCCCTGCTGTTTTCCATTGTTTCCTCCAGGAGGCACTTGCACACTGGAGCCCGACTCACCTGAAAGAGCTGTCCCAGGCAGCTTGCTTCCTCCCATGCATTTCCTCTGGGCCCAGGCGGCCCTGTGCTGAGAGGAGGGAGCTGGAGAGACGGAGAACTGACATTTACAAGCATCTGTTCTGGCCCAGGCTTCATGCACACTCGACCTCGATTAATTGTCTCAACACCCCTGCGAGGCTGGGATTGCCGTTGCCATGTTTAGAGGGGGAACTGGGTTCCATGAGCGGAGCTGCCTGGGGTCACGTGGCTCGCCAGGGGGGGCCTGGGATCACATCCACACGGGAATGGCGGCGGGTGGCAAAGCCCCACCTCCCAGCTGTGGCGGGTGCTGCTGGCTCAGCCACATGGCTTCCTCACGGAGCTCCCCTGCCTGGGAGGGGGTGCAGAGCCCCTCCAGGAGCCCTCTGGCCAGTGCCTCTGACTCAGGCTTGGTGTGGACCTTCCTCCTTCCTCCTCGCCTCCACCTGTGTCTCCCCGAGGTGGTGGGGATGCCCAGCCTCCGGGTAATTGAAGCAGCCTTACCTTGATGTTAAGACCAGCAAAGCTACCTCCTCTCCTCCCCACGTCTCAGAAAGGCTGACAGGTCCCAAGAGAAGGCAGTGCGGGCGGCAGCGACAGTCTGGCAACTCCCAGGGGACCTGGAGCAGGAGAGCAAATCCTCTCCAATTGCTTTTGTTTTAGAAGGGGTTTAAACAAGCCCCCCCCCCCCCACATCCTCTTGTTAAGCGGAATGCAATTATAAATGGGTAGACTTCCCTAGGGGGATGTGCTGGGAGAGTCTTTCTCGCGCTGCTCACGTCAGTACCGTTTTTCTAGATGGGAAGGTGCTGCCACTGGATAGATCTGTTGTTTTCCCTTCCAGTCTTAGGGATCCTGCAGGGTGTCGTCTTCCGCCGTCTTCCCTACATTTCAGAGGGAAGGACGATGCGCATGTGCAAAGGTGCTGGGGTGCAAAAGGTCTTGTTGTGTTTGATGAGTGAGAAGAGCCTGCGAGAGAAGCTGGTGAGAGGACTCGTCTCAGCTGAGGCTGAGATGAGGCAGCAGCCAGGTCAGGAAGGGTCTGTCGGTCATGGGTAAGAATGGCTTCCTCTGACTGGTTGAAAGTCTTTGAAGAGCCGGAAGCGTGTGCAGAGGGAGGCACTGGTCCTATCTCAGTTTTTCAGATGAGGACCCTGAGCCACATGGAGGATAGTACGGGTGGGGCTGGGTGTGAACTCAAGGCTGGACTTTGGTTCCCTGGAGCTAGAAGAATTGGCGTTATAAAAGGAACGCAGCAGATAGCCAGGAACTAATTAAAGACTAAGGCAAAATCCGATGAGATTTAGGACTGATGGATGTAGCACATGAAGGAGTCGGAGGGGCCAAGGGTAACCCTCACCTTCTCGCGTGGTGATTCCGGTGTTTATGGTGCCACCAATTGAGATGAGGGATTAGGCGGAAGAGCGGACCTCAGGGGGCAGGTAGGGAGCTCACTTCCAGACGTTTTGATTTAGAGATGTCTGTGGACCCCTTGCGTGGAGATGTCCAGCAAGTTATTGAGTAAAGAAAAATGGGGTACTTTTTCCCTTCAGGATGCTCACAGAAGTTCCAGAGACATAATCACATTCAACGGTGTATAAAACTGGCCAGAGCAGGGGGGAAGGGTGAGGACGAGGAGAGGGGCCTCCCGTTCAGTATAGTCCTTTATCATCCCCCTCAGAGCAATTCCAGTGTCGGGAGGAAGTGGGAGCATGGGTCAGGCCTGGGGGAGGTATGAGGTGTCTGGAATGGAGTCTGGTTAACAGTTCTTCCCAGTTGTGCTCCCAGTTAGGTGGTGATTCAGCTCTCTGTCACACTGGGTTTCCTTGTTTGTTTATTTATTCCTCACCTGAGGATATTCTCCCCATTACTTTTTTTTTAAAATATATTTTTAATTTCAGACAGGAAGGGAGAGGGAGAGAGAGATAGAAACATCAATGATGAGAATCACTGATCGGTTGCCTCCTGCATGCCCCACACTGCGATCGAGCATGCAACTTGGGCATGTGCCCTGACTGGAAATCAAACCATGACCTCCTGGTTCATAGGTTGATGCTCAACCACTGAGCCATGCTGTCTGGGCCCCCATTAATTTTTAAAGAGAGTGGAAGGGAGGGAGGGGGGAGAGACACATCAATTGTTTGCCTCCCACATGCACCCCAACAGGGCTGGGGATCAACCTGCGACCCTGGTCTGTGCCCTTGCCTGGGAATCGAGCCTACAACCCTTTGGTGCACAGGCCTTGTGACCACTGAGCATCACCAGCCAGGGCATCCTTATTTTTTGAATAGCACCTCCCTGCTTTCCTTAATTACCTTAAAGTGCTGTTCACCCACCTCCTGGTGGATGCATATGTGATTTTGGTGGTTAGGTGTCCAGTTAGGTGGCCATGAGGGAGGAGCCAAGGTGTTTGCTGAGACCCAGGCCCCAGTGGTCCTCAGGGGCGTTGGCAGGCGATGGCTGTCAGCAGACTCAGAGCCCCAGAGAGAAGCAGGACTCTGAGGGGAGCTCTTGGGGTGAGGAGGGCAGTGGGCGTTTATCCTGCCAGCCTTTATGTCCGCATTCTCCTCCATCGTTCACAGGGGAGCTGGGTTTGTATGAGGGAGATTTTGAAGTTGGGGCGGACGGGAATGGTTACAGTGGGAGACCTCTGGTTGGCATGGACTGTTCCTGGGCCTCAGGCTGGAGGAGCCACGGTTCTGCCTCCGCTGGCCCCTCGCCTCTGGGAAGAGCAGGGATTCGCCCACATGACCACGGGCTGATGAGGCTTACCTTCCCGGCCCGCCCCGGTTTCCCGGGGCCTCAGCAGCACGCGGGATAGTTCTTCCACGAACACACATAGTTTCCATCCCAGTCACATAGCGGCCCTGTGGGCTGAACGGTTATGTGTCTAATTTTATTTTATTTTTAATCCTCACCCGAGGATATTCCCCCCCCCTTGATCTTTAGAGAGAGAGAGAGAGAGAGAGAGAGAGAGAGAGAGAGAGAGAGAGAACAGAGAAAGAGACACACACATCAATGTGAGAGAGACATTGACCGGTTGCCTCCCTCACGGGATCGGGGAATGAACCTGCAATTGAGGTACGTGCCCTTGTCTGGGAATTAAACCCGTCACCCTTTGGTCCATGGGCTGATGCTCTAACCACTGAGAAAACCTGGCCAGGGCTATCTCATTGTATTGAATAGGACATTGGATGCTCAGAGTTGATGAGACTTCTCCAAGGCCATACAGCTAGTAGCAGAGAAGCAGAACTGGTTCCCAACACCCACTGTGCTGTGTGGGCTGCTCGCTGATAGAGCTCCCACCTCAGTGTGGGGCTGAAACACCACAGGAACCCCTTTCCCCCACACCCACACAAAATCTGCCCGAAACCAAGGTGCACTCGATCCATGGGAAGGTCATATTGACACGCATGATGACGAGAGACAATGCACACTTGCACGAGGCCCCGTCAACCAGGTGCACAGGTGGAGAAGCAGGAATGCTGGAAGGGGAGTCGCAGGGCCTGGTGCCCAGGCTGCTCTCTTCTCCTCGGAACTGTAATCCCCTGGGCTCAGTTAGGAAAGCGCCCTGCCTGAGGGAGCAGGCTGTGGGAGAGCGGGGTGACCTGTCAGGCTCTACAGACTCCAAAGCACTGATTAATTATCCTAGAGGCATTTGGTACATAATTGCTCCTCTCCACGGGAGAAGTGTGGTGAGGCCCTGGCTCGCCTCTTCCCCCATAGGGAACAGCAGTCATCGGAGGCGGGGTGGGGGGGGCATTTGGGTTGGATGTAATCGCGCACAGGCATCGTAAGGTTCTGGCAGAAGAGGCCCCTGCACCATCCCTGTGTGTAGAGACAGAGATAAGATTATTTACACCCCATTCCATTATTCACAGCCTCTTGGATGTAGTGCTAAATAATTCAGAGGCCATGCAGGCTTGGGGATTGATGGCGATGCTGATAGTTTTTGCAAGTGCAGCAGGCGGCAGCTGCAGGGAAGTCGGGACTCCCGCAGGAATGCACCTGGGAACCATTGCTGGAGGCTGAACTGCTCAGGACCCCGGACAGCGGCCTCCCTGGTCTGAAATGACTCTAGATCTCAGGGGCGGGCCTTGTCTTGGGTGAAATTGCCCACCTTCTCATCTAAAGCTCCGTGAAGGCCACTCCCATTGGAATCACCCTGGCGTCTGGCCCAGGCCCGTCCCATTCTAGGTGGCTGATGACTTAAAAAAGATCTTCTTTCTTAGCTGCGTGTTGTCTGCACTCCAGCAGGTACGGAACAGGCAGAGCCACCAGTTCTCCACCTGGAGCCCGTGGCCTGACTGGAGGGGAGGGGGGAGGAGTGTAGAGGGAGGAGAAGAAAGACCCCAGAATTGAATCCAGAGAACAGGGAGCTAGGAGGCCAGAGGGGAGGGGTTCAGTAGGAAGTGCAGTTTGGCATTTGAGGAGGACGTGTCCCGGGAAGTGACCACTGGGTTGTCTCCTGCCTCCTAAATAGAGGCTCCTTTCTCAGGCACCACACCGAGTTAGACACGTGGGCCGGCCACACACCCATTTGCCGCCCCCTAGCCCCCGCCCCTCCCCCCCAGCCACTTAGCTGTGCGGCCTCCCACCCCTGCATTTGTTTGGCTCCTGGGCCTCCGAGCCCCTGCCCCCATCCTGGCTCTGCTATCTCCCCGGGCCCTCCCCCAGCTTTCCAGCTGTCAGTCTTCTCTGGCCCACAGAGCACTGGCCCTCGCTCCTGCTTGACTCCAGGTTCGCTCTGGATTTCGCAGCTGCAGCAGCTTCCCTGTCAGTCTCGGGCCCCACGGAATCGTCCAAGGCCAGGCTGGCTCCTGGTTTCTGGGTTCAGATGGATGTCACGATGACCTCCCAAAGGGGGCTTTGGGCCAATCTTCGGTTACCGTGCTGGGTTTTAAGTAATGAGGAGTGTGATCACCAGCGTGCTTAGGGAGCAAGTGGAAGACCCTAGCGATGGGGCAGGGCCCCAGGTTGGGGCTCTCAGAACTTCCCTCCGGGGGAGCTGGATCCCGGCTCTGCGGGACATGTACTGGGAAGTGGCCAGGGCCAGCCTGCGGCTTTGGGAGCCACAGGAATTTGAGCCCCGGGCAGAGGTGATGTAGACACAAGGGAACAGCCTGGAGGTACAGGCCCAAGGGAAGTAGACGGAGAGGCAAGAAGTAGGTTTTGTCATTAGTAGACGGAGAGGCAAGAAGTAGGTTTTGTCATTAGCACCAAGACCCCTCTGGGGCCGGACTGAGGGGCTTTGTGAGGGAGCCTGCTGCTGCCTGGGATGTGAGGACGACCAGGGAGGACTCAGACTGCTCTGGACAGGTCGGGCCTGAGGGCCTGGGTGGGGGGCTGGCCTTAGACAGGAGAAGGGAACCCCTTTCTGAGATGGGAAAGGAGGAGGGGCCTGCTGTCAGCGAGGTGGATGGCAGAGTCTCAGAGAGCAGCATCCCCAGATGAGCGTGTTTCCGGGTTAGGAAACGCTTGGCGATGTGAGATCCCCGAGAAGCTGGAGAGGGAGGGGGGCACGCTTGGACACGTGACCTAGACTGTCCCTTTCACGCCCAGGACACTGGAGACCGTCTCGCTCCTCCCCATTTGCAGATGGGGAAATGGAGGCTCGGAGAGGTTCACTAACATCGTGGAGGTCCCGAGCCGAGAGTGGCTGAGGTGGGATCACAGTCCGCGGCTTTCTGATGGAGAAGCCCTGGTTCCCTGTGCCCACCACGAAGGCAGCAGGAACAGCGTCTCTCACCAGCACATGACTGCCGCAGTTTATCAGATACCCCATTTAACAATGTGGCCACACTTTTTTTTTTTCCACTCTATTTAAAATTTTTTTTTCAACTACAGTTGACATCCAATATTATTTGTTTCGGGTGTTCAGCATTGTGGTCAGACATTTATACACCTTACAGGGCTGTCCCCCAGTCTCGCCCCCTCTGGGCCCCATGTACAGTCACCCTCATAATCGTGACTGTATTCCCTGCGCTGTGCTTGATATGCCATCATGGCTTTGTAACCGTGGCCCCGCTTCCGAGCCGTAATAATCATGGGAGCTAAAGAGCATTAATCACGTCCCGCTGGATGGCGTTCCACTGTTGTAATTCACTCCTTTCGTCAGATTCGGATCTTCACAACATTCATCACCACGGGGCAGGCCTCCTGTTGGAAGATGAAAACCAAATGGACCAGAGAGGCTCCGGGCCACACAAGAAGTTGGTCCCCGGTCGTGGCTGGGAATGGGTCCTTTTGGGTCTCGTCCTGCTTCCTGCACATCACGGAGTTGACTGCACTCACGAGGGACTGACTGAAGGAGGGAGGCGTGACTCAGTGGCCTAGCGGTCCCCAGGCCGCTCCACGCTCAGGCCTTGCAGTGCGGTGCTGGGCCCGTTGTCCCTCGCGGACACAGGACAGGGATGACTATGGGTCAAATGCCGACACTGTGCCCGGTGTGGAACAGACCTCATCTCATTTAATCCTCAAAAATATAAAAACAGACTCAAACCCGGGAGGTCGGTCTTGCTAATACCGTATACCCACTGTACAGACAAGGGAAGGTGTGCCTGATCCGCAGCAGCACCTGGTCATGTCGGAATCGCAAGCCTGACTTCTGTCCATGGCCTCCTGGTCCCGACCACGCTCGTTCCAGAATGCTCCCGAGCATGGGATGGAGGAGGTCTGCATTCAGCAGCCCGGGTTAGGGCGGGAAACCTCCCTCGGGGCTCGGAGAGTGATGCCACCTCCGACTGAGTCCTCGTTAAATGGACGGCAGTGGTTGATTTCATTGCATTTCTTTCCTGCTAGTCTGTAGCATCGATGAGGCGGGGACGAGGTTCATTTTGCTGACCGTGAATTCTGTGTGTCTGGGACGGATAAATCCCACTTTATAGCCGAGGGGCCTCCGTTCCCGAGATGTTAATAAAATGCAAAGTTGGGATCCAGATTCATTTCACTGCCCACTCTCTCCAAGATTTAGCGGCGGCCAGTGTTGGTGTTTGTGCAGGGGGAGGAAGAGGCGGAGGCTGGGAATAAAGCATTGAATTAAGATGCCCCGGGAGACCTTCGTGTCAGCACGCGTCTGAGGGGCGCTCTAACAAGTTGACGAGCATCCCCACCGGCTCTGTGGAGCTGGTGGAAAGCGACCCAGGCCTGCGCGTGGGGAGGAGAGGAAGCCACCGAGTTGGAGTGTCGCAGGGACTGGGAGCTGAAGGACGCCCATTAGCCCATCGCTCTCCATGGAGACTTGGGGCTGAAGGGGCTTGCTGGCAACTGCTCACCTATGACCACACGGTGGAGTAGAGAGAGCCAGGAAGTTGGAGATGAGAATCAAGCCCCCATTCCAACCTGCTTTCTATTCTCTGTGCCATGTATGCTTAGTTATTGAGTCTTTTTTTGTTTTTAAATATATTTTTTATTGATTCCAGAAAGGAAGGGACAGAGAGATAAAAACATCAATGGTGAAAGAATCATTGATTGGCTGCCTCCTGCACACCCCACACTGGGGATGGAGCCCGCAACCTGAGCATGTGCCCTGACTGGGACGCTCAACCACAGCCACGATCGCTGGCTGCTATTGGGTCTTTGAACCTGTTTTCTCAGTTCGGCTTCAACTGTCCCTGGCTGCGATGTACCCTAGCCCTTTCTCAGGTGGCCACAGTGAATACATTTCCCTGAGAGCTCGCTTACTGGGACAGTTTGACTCATAACTTTGGGCCTCAGGTGCCCATTGGTCTCCTGGGGATCTGATCATCACGGCACCAAGAACTCACTAATGGTCAGGGGTGTGGGTTTTCACCCCCTCGGCTGTAAGCTCAGAAGACTCTGAGTGCCTTGAGTCTCACCACTTAGTTCTCCTCAACCTTGGACCCACCACAGGGACTGGGACTTGGACAGTCTGAAATTCGCGATGCCTCAAATTGGAGATCTGTGACTCATAGGAGACAAGACGCCATTGTGAAACTTGAAAAGGATTGAGGGGTGGGGAACGTCTGGCCCTCCGGCCATATAAGGCCCTCGAAATCATTTGGTCTGGCCCTGCCAACGCATTAAGGGCGAGTTAGTTAAATGCTTGACCAAATAGAGCAGGCTAATTTTTAAGGTGATAATTGTGTATGGCCCGCAAATGATGTTATAAATATCCAAATCGCCCTTAGCTGAAAAAAAGGTTCCCCACCCCTGGATTAGATAATCGTTTGCAGGCCTTCATGCATAAATATAACTGGGCTTTCATAGAGATTCAGGTCACTTGCTTTCTCATTTTTCCAAAAAACCTTTTGATAATGGAGGAAAACCCACCATTGGGTTGTGTACATACTAGTATATGTAATTCTTTTCCCTTCAAGAACGTGTTTCCTGCCTTACTGATAGAAAGCGCCCATGGATTGCAAGAAGAACCTTCTCCCCTTTGCTGGGAAGGGCCGCTAAGGAGTGACTTGTACTTTATTTTCTCGTGGTCTTGGAATAGGTAGTTGCTTCACGCTGGATTTTGGACAGCGGCTAACCCAGTTAGGGCCTGCAGCATAATTGTGTCTGTGTAACCTGGCGCCTTTTATTCTCCCTGGTGTTAACTTCAGAAGCTGGTTCTCTTGCCAATAGTGTATCTTTCTGGGGGAGGAAGGAAAGCCATTTTGGGGTATTCTCTGCTCAGCAGATAAGAAAAAGGTAACACCTGAGGAAATACACAGACTATTGTGGGCGTTCTTGGGCTTGTGATTGAGATGTTATGAATATGCAGATTCTTCAGTACCTGAACCAGAGTGAAATCTCCCCAAACCTGTGACGGGAGCCCGTGTTTCCTTCTTCCCACGCTTCGAAGACCAGGAAGCCAGTTCTCTGTTTTGTGCCTTGTGCTCTGGCCAGATGCCTCTGCCTGGGTGGAGGGTGGAGACCTGGGAGTGCTGTTGGCTGTGTGGGTTTATAATCGCCCTTCTCTGGCCCACGGTGGAGAACCAGAGGAGACTGGCCAGGTGTGTGGAAGAGCCCAGCACGGGTGGCAGAGCACCTGGGTCTGGTTCAGTTGGTGATAGGACACTCCATTCACCGTGCAGAACCTGTGTCTTCACCTGGGAAGGGAGGGAAAGGGTTTAGAACCAAACGTGAACTGTCGGTCAGACAGCCAAATCCAGCTCTCAGAAATGTCTGGCCAACAGGTACCCAAACTAATTTAATTTGAGTAGTGGCCAGCATTTAAAGCTCAGAACAGACTTCACATTGGTAGAGTTGAGTATCAGTGGCAAGAAGATATTAATTGAAGGCTTCATGGCTAGGAAATATTGGGAGTTCTGCATAATTTCAAACCATGTAATATTTTTCACTTCATCCTGTCATTCCCCTTCATGCTGGTCCTTGTGCTTCTTCCTTTACTAAATTCTGAATCAACCCAGAACTGAGCTTCCGTTTCCCTTCTGCTAGGTGCAAGGGTTGGACCTTATGGGCCCCTCCCAACCCTGTGATGCTGTGATTCAATTAAAGAATGAGGAGTCAAAGGATGTCATTAAAAAATAGAACTAGAAGCTGTAGCTCCACTTGATTGCATTGCTTACACAGGATCAGATAATTGGAACAGTTAGCTGCAGTGTCAAGAAAATAGTTTTGCTTCCTCTTACATTGAATTTTCATTTTCTCTCTCTGTCCCCCCTTGAAAGTTCATTTGGACAGAGCAAACCCTACATCCTGATCAAACCCTTCTGTTCCAAGGCCCCACTTTTGATTCAGAGGTCGTTCCGACACACCATCATTGATAAAGATAAGCCCAGGATTACAGGAACAAAAGCCCCGCTCCGTGCACGAGCACCCAGCCAGCAGGAGACAAAAGGGGGATGACCAGAAAGGGAATTTGAACACATCCTCCTTTTAAAAAATTAGTCACAAGATCCATTGTTTCTGCTCTCTTCTGGGGAAATTATTACAGGGGCAGCCAGGAGGAGTCCTTTCTCTTTGTGTTCTTTGTCTGGTGCTGACAAAGCCGGGCTAGATGGTCCCAATTTGGGTGGTAACATCTGAAGCATCAGAGCGGTGGTCCAACGTACTTGTCTTCACTCCATCTGAGCCCATTGAGGGGTTGACCTTGGTCACTCAAGGTCATCGAGCTTTGTCACTGCTTGTTTGATCTGTGCTTATTGGCCTGGACGTCCTCTGTGAACATGAGCGTGTGGTTGTCTTTGACCTTCGTGCCTGACGCCATCGTCCGCAGAGTTGGATGATTGGATAGTGGTTGTTGAGCTTGTTCCTCCCAGTGGAGCTCTTTATTTTATTATTTAAAAAATATATTTTTATTGATTTTTTCTTTTTTTTGAGAGAGAGAAAGAGGAAGGGAGAGAGATAGAGACATAGAAATATCAATGAGAGAAAAACATAATCAGTTGGCTGCCTCCGCATCCCCCTTCTCCCCGCCACTGGGGATCAAGCCCACATCCCAGGCATGTGCCCTGACTGGGAATTGAACTGGCATCCTCTTGGTTCATGGGTCGGCGCTCACCACTGCTTAGGTGGGTGGTGCCCTTTGGGTCTGGTGCTCACCTGCTGGCGTGCGGGGATGTGCGGGTTTGCCGTGGTTGAGTGGATGCCTTCTTGCCCTTTGGAGCCTTGGCTTTGGCTTCAGTGTCGGGAGGGGCAACGGCTTCTGTCTTCACTTCCCACCATCTCGGTGAAAATGTCTTTTTCTTTTCAAAATGAACTTTCTCCCTGAATAAAAGTAAGTAAATGTGAAAAATATGATCTGTGGGAGAAATTTTACAAAATACTGAAAGTTATTTAAAACCCGTAAGCATATCTCCGGATAGAACCAGTGATAGTATGTATGTACACATTGGTGTGCTGTTTCCTCCCGGTTTTCCCGTCATGAATATGTATACTCTGGTGGATGCACAGGCACATCCCTCGCTTTGTATGTAACATTTCTCCCACGTCATGTGTATTCCCAAAGACGGCGCTGACGGCCACCTCCTCCGTGCTGGGCCTGCTGCCCTGTGCTCCGTCCTTTGTCCTACCTTCGCTGACCTGCGGTTTTTCACTGCTTTAGAGGGTGCGGCCCTGAATACCCTGTATATCTGTCCTGGCTCGCATCTCTGACCCTCTGAGCTGGCAGGCGTTTCTCAAGACCTTTGAAGGATGGCTCCGAGTGTCCCATTCGCTCAAATCCCGGTCCCGGTCCTGGCCACCTCCTTCACGCTGTCCTCTCCCCGTGCTCTGCCCTCGGGGAAGCCCCCCGCAGTTCGGCCAGGTTTGCAGCCTTGCATGACAGGGCCCCTCCCAGAGCACCCAGACCTTCCCCACAGCGTCCCCACGTCTCCGAGACCATTCTGCCAGTTTAAGTTGCCTAGAGTGTCTTCCTGCCTTTTGGGTACGTGTGGCACTTGTCTTAAGTCACATAATTGGTAAGAGGTGGAACCTGATGCCAAAGCCTGAGTTCCTGGCACCAGCCACTTCACCTTCTAGCACACCTTGGGAGTTTGGAGGCAGAAACGAGAAACTGTGGGTGTAAGTGATACTGACCCTTTGGGGCAAGGTGGCTGCGGGTTTGGGCTCAGAGCTGCCGCCTTTATGAGAACTTTGGTCTCAGCCCGCCATGTGGCCCGAAGCCCGCGGAGGGAGACCCAGGTTCTAGCTCCAGCTCTACACTCGGGGCTGTTACTTTGCCTGGTCATTTAATTTCTTGGGCCTCAGTTTCCTCACATGTAACATAGAGGAGCATTTTAACCACCTGGGCCTGTTATCTGTGTAAAATGGTATTTTATGCCCAGGTTTGCCTCCAGTGCCCAGGGAAACAAACAAGTTTTTGTTTATTTATTTATTAAAAATAATTTTTAAAAATTGATTTCAGAGAGAAGAAGGGAGAGGGAGAGAGGGCTAGAAACATCAATGATGAGAGATGACCGACTGCCTCCTACAGGCCCCCCCACTGGGAGATGGAGCCCGAAACCCGGGGCACGTGCCCTGCTGGGAATCGAACCGTGACCTCCTGGTTCATAGGTGGACGCTCAACCACTGAGCCACACTGGCCGGGCTGTCTGGGCCTTTTGTAGCGAGGAGGAGTTTCCCAGGTGGAGGAGGGATGGGGTGGAGGAGGAAAAGGAGATCCTTCGTGTGGAGAACAGCACAGATAGAATATGAAGGTGGAAAAAGGTGTGGCATTTGGGGGGCACTGGTGAGATTTCTCCCCAGCTGACAGGCAGGATGTATGTGAGGGTGGCGGTGGTCGCCTCGGACCCAGGGTTACCTATCCCCAGTGCCTTTGTGCCCCGGAATTGCCTGGCCGTCATTCTACGGAGGGGCGGTTGGGGCCGCACCTAGACCCCAGGAATCCTAATTGCTGGGCTGGCACCTGGGCGTCATGCGGTAGAAATTCTCCAGAGGAGGTTCAAGTGCAGAACCAGGCCTGGAGTCAGCCACCAAGGCCAGCGACCTGTCCGGGCCCACAGGAGCGCGGCAGAGGCGGCTGCGCGCTCAGGGCCCCTGGGTGGTGATTAGGAGCACCGAGGCTGAGGCTTTGGGTCCCGACTGCCCGCTGGGATCCACAGACTGTCACGCGTCCCGATTTTCCGGGAAAGGCAGCGACTTCCTCGTCTGCCTCGAGGTCAGGGCTGCGGCGGGGACGAGCAATGGCCTGCCCCAGCCCCATCGGCTCCCTCGGGAATGACAAAGCCCTCTGCTCACTCCCCATTATTTCATTGTAAACGAGAAAGTAATAAAAGGAGGCTGCAGCTGCACTAATCAAATCAGCCATTACTAATCCCATCGATCCGGGGAGAGAGCTGCGAGGGCGGCAGGGGACAGAGGCTTCTGACGCAGAGTCAGCCCAATGCGTTTCTGTCACAGTGTGGGGACCTGCGGAGGGGAGACGCCACCCCTCCCGGAGGCTGCCCTGGAGCTGGGCACCAAAACGCCTCGTTGCCTTCTCAGGACGAAAGGCAGGAGGGGAGGGGAAAGGCCATTGGAGTGGGAATCTTAGTCTTTATTCTGGACAATGGAAGGTGGGGGCTGGACAGTCAGGGCAAAGGTGGCCAAGAGAAACACATGCATAAATGAAGTGTGAAAAGGGACTGCAGAGGCCCAGGGGGTGTGGTCTCTATGGACTGACCGAGGGACCCAGGGACCCCGGTCAGCGGTGAGCGTAGGAGTGTCTCCGTCGAGGCTCGCTGTCCCATGCAGGAGTCCCCCCCTCCCAGCTGTGACCTTCAGTTTCACCTCCCCGGGTGCCCATTCTGAAAGGGTTGCAATTCCTCGAAGGCACCAGAAAGATCCCCACTCCTTGCCTTTATTCTTGCTACACCCTTGCTCCTCCCTCCGGAGTTTCTCAAAGTGGGGTCTGTGCCCCACAGCTTGGGCCCAGCTTGGGGACTTTGCTGCCAGTGCAGAACCTAGACCCCAGCACAGCCCTGTGAATCGCTCTCCGGGGCTTGGAGCTCAGGTATTCCAGCAAACACGACGGGCGATTCTGAGCAGCGCTGGGGTTTTAGAGCTGCTGACGCCCTGTTCTCTCTGCGTGCAGACACCTCTTCATCTCTGTCTTTACAGCTCCCGTGTGTTGAAATATGGACAGGGCTCCCTGTTGCTTTGGGTTTAGAAAAGGCCGAGAGCATTTTTATTTGATGCGAGCATGCTGTAAACTTCTGCCGAAAGAAGACGATGAATCGTAATGTCCACTTCAGAAGCCTCGAAAAATGCCAGCCGCTAATAGCCTTTATAGTTCGCAGAGAACAGACATCCAGCGAGGAAGGAAGAAGAATTTGCTTTAAACTGGGCCAGCTTGAGCCTGGCTGTACCCAAAATGAATAAACAGTAAGAAGAATTTATGAGCTATCATTGCCTCTTGCCTTAGCCATATTTTATGACTTTCCAAAGTAAGCTGAAATATATTTCACAAACTTTGACAACCAGACAAACATGAGGATTTACGAATTGGGTGGGTAAAGACCGACTCTGTAATCAAATAATTTGACCGCGGAAGAGTCCTCGCCTTTCTGGTAGACACCAGTCGTGCTTTCTGGTGGCCTGACACCCTCTTTGTGTTTGCCAGTTTTTCCTGCCTCGTGAGTTTCACGTCGCCATTGGAGAAACCAGGAATCTCAAGGCCACAGCCTCCCTTGCAGCTAGGACTCAGAGCACCTGTACTTTCCAGCTGTGCCGATCATGACCACTTGCCAGTCAAGAGCCATGTGATCCGAAAGTGAGCAGCAGGAGAACTCTCACTCCTGCAGTGACCCCATGGTGCTGCACAAAGTGGTGGCAGAAGCACACAGGTTTGGGAGGGCCTGGGAGCAGGTTAAGGTCCTGGTGCGGAAGCCCCTTTGCGGTGGAGGCCTTGGGGTCCCAGCAGGGCACGGCTGTGGCCCATCCAAAGCCCCGCAGTGGTGGCGTCCTTCCCGGGCCACTGAGGGGGCTGCTCCTGGGAGCTTGAGCTCCAGTGGGGCTCCCAGCTCCCTCTGCAGGTCTCTGAGCTGCCCTTCTCTCTGCTCGACTTTTTCCAGTGTCACCCTTAGTGCAATGTTCTAAGTCAGGAAATGCGCATGATACATTCCTATCGCTCCAGCCTGAGGGCCTCCGTCAAATTTCTGCAGTTGAACCACCGATGTTCCTTAGAGCCAAAGGGAAAAACACTGCTCTCGGGTCCCGGATCCACTCTAAGACCCCACACGATACGAAGTGGTCATATGTCTTTGGTCTCTTTCCACTTGGAATGGTTCCTCAGTATGTCTTTTCTATCATGACCTTGACGGTTGTTAAGAGCAAGGACAGGTATTTGATTCTGTCGAGGTGCCCAGTCTGGAGTCTCCTGGTGACTCTGGGCATGCCACGTGTTCTCAGCACAGAGGCGCCATGGCGTCCTCCTCGGAGCATCGCGCCAGGAGGCCCGTGGTGTTGGCCTCTCCCGTTCCCTGTGATGTTTCCTTGGTGACTGGTTAAGGCGGTGACGACCAGGTTTCTGTGCTGTAGAGTTGCAGTTTTTCCAATCGTAACTATTATGCACCCCAATCCTTTAATAGCTTTAAATATCTTCTTCCTTGTTCTGTCAGTCAGAGCCCCTCCCTTGCTTGCAGCCAAGAGCTCGGACAGCGATCTCTCTCCACAGGAGAGGAAAGGGAAGCCGCGGAGGACATTTCCTACTTTGGATCAATATCAGGACATGGTTAAATCCTACTTGAGCCCTTCATTTTAATTCAGTTAATCAATGTGTTTAGAGCCAAGCGTTTGTTTGGCTCTGTTTCCTCACATATTTTACAGGACAACATCCGAATAACAAAGCACTTTTGATCTGAGTGATTTGCCTCACAGGTTCCCTTTAATTAAAAGCTGCTTCTCTTCTCGGAGGAAGGCTCCCCTTTCTGATGAGTCCTTGGCCTTGTCAGGGAGGGGCTAGTGCCATCCACAGCCACAGAGCCTGGCCTCCTCCTAGGCCAGGGGTGGGCAAACTTTTTGACTCGAGGGCCACAATGGGTTCTTAAACTGGACCGGAGGGCCGGAACAAAAGCATGGATGGAGTGTTTGTGTGAACTAATATAAATTCAAAGTAAACATCATTACATAAAAGGGTACGGTCGTTTTTTTTTTTTTTAGTTTTATTCATTTCAAACGGGCCGGATTCGGCCCGTGGGCCGTAGTTTGCCCACGGCTGCCCTAGATGCTTTCCGACCACCTGTGGTGGACTGACCCTCCCCTGCGCTCCTTTGTGTTGCAGGTGGGACGCCTCGGGCACCTGGGCATTTACCTGTGGCCTCGGCGGCTACAGGGAATTTACTGCCTCACTTCGGCCTGCTCAGCCAGGCACGGGACCTCCCCTGGAGGGGCTGCTCAGAGGCTGCTTGTGCATGGAAGGACCTGTGGAAGGAGGTAGGTGGCAGCACGTTGCGGGGGCTCGTGAAGGTAAGTCCTCGTCAAGTATGCGGAAGACTAGCTCCGCATGCACAGGCAGTGCGCTTTCCTCTGCAGCTGGTAGGAGAGTTACATGAGGAAGTGGCCTGCGTGTGTGCAGCGTCTCTTTGGCTGCACTTGGAGGAAGGATGTGAAGGGGCGAGACGGGCAGGGAGCCCATTGTGCAGATTCTGCTCTAGTCCAGGTGCGAGAAGGAGAAGGGCAGAGAGAATGAGGGGCTGTTTTAGAAGGTAATGACAATGTTGCAGCTCATCAGTGGTCTGGTCTGTGCCAGGCTCTTGCACACAGTGTTTCTGTCCTTCATAACAGTGTTGAACACTGTGGCCAGCTCTGCCTTCCTCCTGCGGAAATGGAGGCTCTGGGTTTGTCTGCAAACACAGAGGTAGGGGGCAGCCAGTGCACACGGCAGGGCCACCTGGCTCTGAAGCCTCACACCCGACCAGGACGCTGACCCACGGCCTCACTTGTACCTCAGCAAACCCCGCCGTGGCCATGATGGAACAGACACAGCCTTGCAGGCATGTGGGTGCTGGGCCAGCTCGCGGAAGGGCAAGGGTCACGTTGCAATTTAAATTCAGCTGCTACTGAAGGAAAGGAGCTCCCGGGAGGAGGTCTGGGGTGTTCATACACAGGGTGCAGCTGGGGTTGGGGATCCTGCTCCCCGCCTGTCCTGGTTGAGGGTGGGTTGAGGGTGGCCCATCTGAAGTCGAGCGATCCCTGCAAATCCGGGTGTAGCCTGTGAGCTGGGATGGCACTGGGGTTCTTGAATGCTAGGAGCAGTGCAGGCTGAAACAAGAGAACCGAGAGCTTAGAGCCACGCACAGGGCACCAGGAGGGGCATGCTGCAGAGGGATGAGGATGGGCATTTAGTATGGCCCAGCTGGTGGAAATTCTGTCATTCTACAAATCTTCCCCAAGTCTTTCTCACCATTTCCTATCGTGCTGCTTCTTTATCCAACGTCAGTTAATATTCCAGGAAGCCTTCATGTTGAAGCTTAACCTTGTAAGTTGGACTACTTGACCAAGTCTGGGAGGATCCATATTGTATGATAATTTGTAACTTGGTGGAGGCAAAGTTTGAATCTCAGGGCCTGCGAGGCCGCGTGCCAGAGCCAGCACTGAGCTGTGAGCGAGCCCAGGTGGCCCCCTCGCGCCCACTCAGCCGTGTGGCATCTCCGCGCTATCGCTTGGTAACTAAGCATAGCTCCTGCCAGTTCTCAGTGTGCGTTCTGGGCCAGACACCGTGTTACGTGCTTCGTAGGCATGATCTCATTCATTCCTCACAAGAAACCTTGGGAAAATGGTGTCCGTTTCACTGAGAAAGGAACGCTCAGGGGTAGCAGGCAACTTCCCCTGGGATCCCAGGTGGCCAGTGGCAGAGCAGGATCCCAACCCAGCTCTGTGTGGCTCCGGAGAGAGCAGAGCGTCATTGCTTTCCAGGCTCACGGAGGTTCAGCAAACATGGACGAGGCTCCCTCCTTGGTTGGGTGCTGTCCCTTCAGGGGTATTTGCATAGCAGCGAGCAGGTGGGGACCACAGCCCTGTCCTCACAGAGCTTTTGTTATTACTATTTTTTAAAATCCTCACCTGAGGATATTTTTCCATTGATTTTTAGAGCGAGGGAGAGACAGAGAGAAACATCGATGGAGAGAAACACATCGATTGGTTGCCTCCTGCACGAGCCCCCACCAGGGCCCGGGCTGAGGAGGAACCTGCAACCCAGGTACGTGCCCTTGACCGGAATCGGACCCGGGGCCCTTCGGTCTGTAGACTGACTCTCTATCCACTGAGGCAAACTGGCTAGGGCAGTGATGGCGAACCTATGATACGCGTGTCAGAGGTGACACGCGAACTCATTTTTTTTGGTTGATTTTTTCTTCGTTAAATGGCATTTAAATATATAAAATAAATATCAAAAATATAAATCTTTGTTTTACTATGGTTGCAGATATCAAAAAATTTCTATATGTGACACGGCACCAGAGTTAAGTTAGGGTTTTTCAAAATGCTGACACGCCGAGCTCTAAAGGTTCGCCATCACTGGGCTAGGGCCTCACAGAGCTTTTGTTCAAGTGGGCACGGCAGGTAATGAACGTCGTAACAATAGACCTGTCTTTGTTGGGCAGTGACAGGTGCTCTGAGAAAAGTAAAGCCAAGGAGGGGAGGGGAGTGCACGCAGGGCTGGCTGGGGGCAGTGGTTCAGTTTGAGAGGGACAGGCACCCCACAGAGAAGGACACACACACGCCAAGGCTCCCAGGTCAGGGTGTGCCTTGCACTGGGCAGAATGTGCCAGAAAGAGGAATAGCAATGCTTAGGCCCCTGTGCAGGCCGTGCCTAGAGTGGCCACGGACACCCTGGAGGCCAATGTGACTGACCAGGTGTGAGACTGAGAGGGGGGTGTCAGGAGGGGGCCAGACGGGCCACAGGAACAACCACGAGAGGCCAGAAGGCCAGTCTCCGGGCTTGAGCTTCCGCCGAGGGGGACGGTGTCGGAGCGGGGGGTGTTAGAAGGGTAGGCGTGTGGCAGGCCAGTGACTTGCTCTGACCAAGTGGTTGAATCTACATGGAGAATTGGTTAAAGGGGCAGAGACAGCAGGGAACAGGGTCCAGGTGGGAGCTCTTGCAGGCGCCACGGAGAGGAGGCGGTGGCCCGGACCTGCGGCTCTGGTGGGGATGAGATGTGGTCAGACTGGGTGTATAGTGAAGGCAGAGCCATCAGACTTTGCTGACCAATTGGATGTAGGGTTCAATGTTGGGTTTATTTCAGAGACAGAATTTATTATTTCAGAGACTTCTCACCGTTTTACTGTCCTTTATGCCATCTTAAAGGGATCATTGAAGAGCTAATGGGGGCACTTTAGGTATTTTGATTCGACTTGACTGCAAGTAGAGAAGGGAACAGCTTGCCAGCGCAGTGCGGTGCTTAGCCAAGATCTGGCTCGAGCCTCACAGATGTCTCAGTGCTTGTGAGGATTACCTGGTCTCAGACTTGGATCAGGGACAGGGACCAGGAAGATGCTGCTGGGATCTAAGAAATTGGAAGCAGCAGCTCATCCCCGAGGAGGTGAGAAGCCGGGAACCACACTGGGAACCAGCCGAGGCGGCGGCAGCGGCCTTCTGTGCTGGGAAAACCGGGGGCCCACTGTTCCAAGGAGAAGGTGCTCGTGGAGGGGGTGGGGCCCATCTTGGCAGCGCAGCCCCGCAGATGCCTGGGTTTCAGAGCAGCGGATTTAAGAAGAGTCGTGCTTTAGATCAGCGCTGGGGGCTCAGACTCTGCTCTGTTGGCCAGGCTGCCAGAGGAAACTTCTGGGTGGGGGCCGTGGCCGTCAGTCTGTCCAGGATTCGCAGGAACGGGGCTGTCCTCGGACACCCACTGTTTGCTATAGCATTTCCACACCCGCTGGGCTTTTCATTTCATCTCTGGTCAGTGGAAAGTTCTCTGACCCAAGATTTCGAGTCAGAAACCCTCATTCCAATCCCTTCTCTGCCTCCTTCCACTGAGGGACCTTGGACTGACCGCACTCTTTTTAAACCCCCGCTTTCCCATCTGCACAGTGGGTTGTAGGACATGTCACTGACGCCCTTATCTGGTGCTCCTTCCTGTGCTTGTGACCCTGTGATTTGCTCTGGCCACTGCAATGTGTGCAGAGGTGACATGGACACTCGGGAAAACGCTCTACAGAGTCCCCGCCACGTTTTCTTTCCCTTGTGTCTGATGTGGAACATGGGTCTCGTCGGAGCCTCCGTCAGCCTGGCCTCCTGAGGAATGACAGTGTGCAGAGCCCCCGCCAACCTGTGATGAATATACTAGTAGAAGAATGAGTGGGAAACACACTGTTAAACCTGTAAGGATTCCTGGGCTGCCTGTTACCATGGCATTGCCTAGCCTATGCTGACCGACACACATGGAAACGATAGTCTCTTTTCATGTATGTCACACAGGATTGTCTGGAGGACTGAGTGTTATTCTCCTCTCTCTCTGGAACTTTCTATTCCCTTCTCCACTCCAGGTTGACTCTCATGATTCTGGGGGTCAGCAGAAATATGGCCCCGTTCCTGAGGTCCTTCCTGACCCCCTCAATCAGTTAGCTCCTTCTGCACGCACAGTGCCAGGCACGGAGCTGGAGCTCAAAGACGAGTGAGTGCCTGGGACCACCACAGCGCACCTGGCAGGGTAATGACAGCCTTCCCTTCTCCTTGAGTCACCAAAGATGCCTTTATAATGCGTCGCTTCTTCCCTCAGGGACTCCATATGTGGAAATATTTCTGTCTACCAGACAAAGTGCGTTCACTGCAAAGCAGTTCATTTGACCATTTCTTATTACTGAGAGGCACGTGGAGCTGCTGATAAGAGCTTTTGATCAGCGGGAGATAATCCCCGTGACCACATCAGTGGATACAGTCTGGCCCCAGGCAGAGCAAACAGCTGTTGGCATTTGTGCAGCTTTGCAGAATCCTCAGCTAACAGTTGCTTCAACCAAAAGGACATGGAATGTTTATTTACCCAGAGATTCCCAGGGGAGGCATTGCTGGGGCTGGTCCTGCAGCTCAGCCGTGTCACCAAGGGCTCTGTTTCCTCAGCCTCTCACCTCCGCCATTCATAGCCTTCATCTTTCCAAGCCCTCTGCAGCTGCTCCGGGGACCAGGGGTGCACTTGAGGCAGAGGAGGGGCAGAGCGAGCAAGCTCTCCTCTCCTGGCTGTCGCTGTCCCCAGGACATCAAACCTTCCTCAGAAAGTCCTCCTAGGACTTTGCTTTTTGTTTCCTTCATCAGAACTAGATTCCATGGCCACCCCAAGCTGCTAGGGATTCTGGAAAAGTAAGTATCTGGCAAAGGATCCTAGCAGTCATCCTGGGCCACCCTCTGGTCTGGAATGTGGCCATCCTGGGCAACGTGTAGGTCCATGAGCAAGAGACAAAGTGGGGAGAGCAGCTTCTGGGTAAGCAGCGAACAGTGTGTGCTGTATCCGCTGTAGGTAACGAGCTCATGGCCTTATTACATCTTTCTCATCCTTTCCGTCAAACCCGCTCATTGAACAGATGAAGAGAAAGAATACCCAACCAGAGGCAGAGAAGGGGTAGAATATGTCCTCAAGATCTCCTCCCTCTTTTAAAGAAAGAATTGAGACCCATAACCTAGGCAGGTTGTCCAGGATGAGCAGAGGGGCTACCCTGAGTGTCTGTAGGGGAGCAGCATGGGCAGGTAACTGGCTTCTCCCCATTTCTGTTTCTCTCCGACTCCTGCTCTGGTTGAGTTATGGAATTATTGAAGGCTTGTTTTGTTTTGGCCATCTTTATTGAGTTTGATTTTCCCGATGAGGAAATTGAGACCCAGAGAACTGAAGTGACTTGCCCAAGGTCAGACAGCCCAAGGTCATGTCCTTGCTGGTGTCCCCTCCCTGACAGACATATTCGGAAGAGTGTCAACTACTTCCTGGGTGAGGGGTTAGGGCTGTGAACCCTCTTTGTTGGTCAGGACATGGCAATCTATTGTGTCAGGAGAAACTGTTGACCATAAACTGCTGTTCATGCACATGCTTATACCAGTAAAACCTGGTTCTCAGGTTGGGTTTACAAAGTAGTCCTCGGTAGGTGACTACATGTGGACATTATGCATTATTGCAAAAAATGCCCCTGTGACTCTCAGCGTCGATGTGTCACTCACTGCTGCAGCAATGGGACGGGCAGAATAAGAGCACTTTGATTCTTAACAAGAACAAAGCATGGCCCGGCTCATGTGGCTCAGTGGTTGAGCGTTGACCTATGAACCAGGAGGTCACGGTTCCATTCCTGGTCAGGGCACATGCCCAGGTTGCAGGCTCAATCCCCAGTGCGGGGTATGCAGGAGGCAGGCCATCGATGATTCTCATCATTGATGTTTCTCTCTCTCCCTCTCCCTTCCTCTCTGAAATCAATAAAAACAAAACAAAACATTAAAAAAACAAACAAAAACAAAACAGAACAAAGCATGCCAGCTCTGGCAGTGACACTCTCCCCTGTGTAATCATCACCCCCCCACCCCCAGGAGGTGATTTTAAAAATACAGATTCCAGAGCCTTGTGCCTTGAAAGCTCGGACTGGACCCACAAAGTGTATCTTTACAGAGTTTTCTCCGGGGATTCTGATCGTCAGCCTGGTGTTTCAGACATTGAGTGGCTAGGATGGGATTTCTCGAAGCAGCCATTGGACATCTTGGTCGTTGTGTGCCGAGATTGAGGAATCTTGCTCTAGAGACTCTAATTCTGTCACCCCCCATCCTTTAGCTTCAGGGGCTGGGAAGTCAAAAATATCCATCTCTCTAGGACATCGTCGTGTGAACTCAGGTATGAAATCTTTAGGCCCAGCTGGGGAAGACTAGGTCACTCCTTCATTCATATGTGGCCACCACAGCCACCAGGTGACCAGTGGTCTCCTCTGTGGGTCCTGGAGCTGCAGAGACTCCTGGGGACTTGCTGTCACCCCACCGGTGTGGTCCTTGGGCTGCCCTTTCCCAAGGCGACTCACTAGCTCTACCTGACTCCTCTCTTACTCTGCTAAGGGACCTCACTCCCATCTCCTCCTCTCCGGCCTGTGTCAGCATCCACCTGCAGTGTCTCATCAACCAGTCTTTACTGGAAAATACTTCCTTTTGTTTTTGAAGGGCTTAGAAGAAACTCTACAAATGGGAAAGTTTCAAGCATACCCAGGAGGTGTTTTAGGCATGGGCCCCAGGAAGTGCCTGTTCTGGAGGCTGCACAGCAGTCAAATGAGTCCTGCCCCGGGGTGCCAGCAATCCACCAGCAACATGCTGTGTGCCCTTGGGCAAGTTACTTTCCTTCTCTGGTCCCCATGCTAGCCTCTGTGCAGTAGATGACTAGTTAAGAAGAGTCCTCAGGTCCCTTCCTGGTCAGACATGGAAGATTCTGAAGTTGGCAGAAGTTTGCCCACCAGGACCCACAGCCGAGCAGACAGAGCTGCAATCCGCCCTCGTGTTTTCCTCCGAATGGGGAGAGGAATGTTCACACTCATCCTGCTGGCAGAGCCCTGTACCCACACCGACGGGTGTCAGTTCTGGCATTTATTAGAGTGCCAGTAAATCTGGAAAACAATAAATATCTCATTACTCTCCTGATGAGGTGTCTTTAAGTGCTATTTCACAATGCCTGCCATTGCTGGGCTGGATTTATGGCAGGGACTTGCTTTAATCTGGAAATATTTCATCTTTTGCAAGCACCTTGTTGGGCCCTAATCAGATTCCTGCAAATCCCTAGAGCAACTGGAGAGCAAGCCAAGGGGGTGCTCTCCGGGCAGGTTGGGAAGCTGATTTCCTGACCTGTGGTTGTTCGTTGAAGTGATTCCAACGTTGCTATCGGACAGGCCTGGATGGTCCCATTTCCCCTTCCATCCGAGGCTGGCTGGGCCGTCTTGGTCAAACAGACTCATCTGAGCCTCAGTCTCCTCGCCCGTAAAATGGGGAGGGTGGTTTCTTTGCAGAGTTAAGGTTAAGAGGCAATGAGCTGACAGACGTACAGCAGCTGCATGGAGGCCTGGAATAGCGCGGGTGCTCAGAAAACAGGGACCTGTTAAGAAAATTGTCTGAAGGAAGACTCGGAGCCCCTACTCGGAAAGCCCTGGAGGCCAGTGTCAGGGCCGTAAGTCAGGGCCCGTTCTATGTTAGCACCGAATTAACAGCCAGGCAGGGGAAAAATGGAACAATTAAATATTTAAACCAAACATTTAATTTTTAAACACGAACATTCTTTTTATAACTCGGATTGCACTTCAAGGCCTTTGGAAAATTCCCTGAGCTTCTGCCGTCCGCCGCCTTTGGGGTATCGGCCACAGCACGCTCTAACCTTGGATGCCTCTGAACTTGGCGGGGTCGTGCATTTGCCTCATTCGGAAGAAGGCACCTTTGTGTCCTAATAAAGATGTTATTGACAAACGTCTGTAAAGAAAGAGGAGCGAATCCCTGTATAATATAAACGAAACTAAATCTGAAGGGAGGGAAATTATTTCGTATGACACCTTTGATTCACTTGCTCCCTCAGACATGTCTGCAGGCTTTTTGTTACCGCTTTCAAGTTGCACGAACGCTGGGCAAGGCTCTGGTTGTGTCCTTAGGAGGTTTGGTGGGTCTGGCAAGTGACCCAGGGTCGCACGTGGGATCGTGGACCTTGATGCGGTTCCTCTCTGGTGCCACACCCTCTCCTTCCTGCAAGGGCGTCTCATTTCTGCTCGGAGACCCACCGTATCCGCCCCTCCTGGTTGTTGTCCTGTGTGGAATCGAGGCCACCTGCGATTCCTGTGTGTCCTGTCTCCTGACAGTGTCTCTCACAGTGGCCACAGTGATGGGTCCAGGACGAGACATGTGAACCAACAGATGCCCAGTCGATGCATCGAGGTGTCACTGGGAGCCCGGATGTGGATGCTGCCTTTGGCCATCTCGCCACCAGGAAGGGAGAGCTGCCAAGGGAGAGGGTGGTAGAAGCTCAGAGAAAGAGATTGTAGCTAGTCTAGTCGACTCTCTGGGCACATACATCCCTTCCCCTTTAAGAAAAGAGGTTTCTCTCCTCTCGATGACTTCTTATTTATTCATGTATTACTTTCCCCTACTTAATGCATGCAGCCCGCTTCTGTGGCGCACCATATGTCTGGGGTGCTCTGCCGTAGCCGCGTGTGCCTAATCTGCCCGGGTCTCACCAGGCTCTACTACAAAACATGACAATGCTCTCCCTGTATCACTGAGTTTCTGTGTGTGTCCTCAGCCTTCCCCGTGGGGCTGGGGTCTCAGCCAGGGATCCACAAGCCGGTGCCTCTCCAGGGCCCAGAGCTCCCGGAGGCTCATCAGCCCAGTCCCTCACCCTGGCCCCAGGGAGGGAGGGGTGCCTCTGTTTCCTCTGTGACCCCATCTGGCAGAATTTCACAAAGCTTGGTGCCAAAGAAGGAAGAATGGCCGCAAGCCAAGGCCCCAGCGCCTCCTCTCCCATGAACTTTGTGACCTCAAGCACATTCCCTAAGCTCCCTGTGCCCTGGGTCCCCAGGTGCGAAGTGAGAGTGGTGTCAGGCAGAGCCCTGGGCAGCCCTGCCGTTCTGCAGCCCTGGGGCTGTGTGCAGGAGCAAAGCCATCCTCCCTCACCCCCTGCCTGTGCCCTGGGTCTGTGTGCCCTGGGAGGGGAGGGGAGAGGAGAGGCAGGCTCACCAGGAGGGAGCACAGAGGGTCACGAATAGCCCAGGTCGCGGGCACCCTCATCCGGCCAGCATTGTTCCAGGCGGTTTAATGTAGCCACTGAGTCTCCCACCCAGAGCTGACCAGCTGCACACCTTCAGCTCGTGCCCTGGAGGAAGGGATGGCCACCAATCACTGCGGCCGTCGGCGGTGGCTCTGCGGGAAGCCGAGGGTGAAATTTCACCGTGTCAACCTTCTCAGTTGGCATCTGTAATGACCACGAAACGCCTGGGCCCCCTGTCGCCTGCGTGTTTAAAGGTGACCTCCGTTTATTTATGAGGCCGCGGAGCTCTTTACCTTTGGAACTCTTTGATGGGTTGAGCCTGCCAACTGTGGCTCCGGAAGCATCTGAGGAAGTAATTATTTGTCCAAAGAACGGATGTCACTGACGGATGATTACGGTGTGCTCGCTCGGTGCCAGGCATACATTTTACACGCATCTCCCCTTCACAGTGACCCTACGAGGTGGGCCCGCCTTTGTCCTCATTTTAAATATGAAGAACCCGGAATTCATGGAGATTAAGTCGTTTGCCCAGGTCACCCAGCTACGGAGTGGCCACACTGTGCTCACTCAGGATCCGGAGTCCAAGCTTTGGACACAATGCTGTGTCTCCTCATCAAAACCCTGAATATGCAGCTGCCTGTAGATAGGTGATCATAGAGCTTATCATCCCTGTAGATAGGTGATCATATAGTTTATCATCCCTATAGATAGGTGATCATATATATACCATCCCTGTAGATAGGTGATCATAGAGCTTATCATCCCTGTAGACAGGTGATCATATAGTTTATCATCCCTATAGATAGGTGATCATATAGTTTATCATCCCTGTAGATAGGTGATCATATATATACCTTATCATCCCTATAGATAGGCAATCATATAGCTTATCATCCCAATAGATAGGTGATCATATAGCTTATCATCCCTGTAGATAGGTGAGTATATACCTTATCAGCCCTGGAGGAGAATGTTGTGCCTAAAATGAAGCAGAGAGCTTGGGAGAGATGGCGGGTCTACCTCCCCTCCCCACCCCAGGCCTCAGTTTTCCGGAGCCCAGGACAGTCGTGTTGGCCTTAAGTGATGAGACTGTTTCCTGCCCTGGGCTCATGGTCATTATTGCCTGTCTTGGGAAACGCCACGCGTGGCCCTGGAGGGTGTGGCCAGAGCCTGGAACCCTGCGCCTCAGGAGAGAAGAGAGGAAAGCCCCGTTTCCTTCCTGCCCCCCTCCTATGAGCAGGGAACCAGCAGGTGTCCGACCTCTGTTCACGGGACCAGAGAACTTGAATCTTTTATTAACCACTGTGGTTCCTGACGACACTCCGAGGTGAGCTCAGTGAGCACGGGTGCTTCTGGTGAGCTGGACTGCTAGCTGGCCCTGCGGTCCCTCCTGGAGCTGCACCTCCAACCCCGCGGGGCAGCCAGGCCTCTTCCCCCGGCAGGAAGACCACCGTGGTGCACGGAGCACGCAGCTGGTGTGAAGGGGCCAGGAGTTAGACCCTGCTGCCTGACCCCCGCCTCCGCTCTTTCCTCTCCTGTGCCTGGGGCCTGGGAAGGGGCTTTGTGTCTTCGGGTGGCTGCCCCGGGGCTTCAGGGTCATCTTGGTCTGCTCGCTCCAGCCTCCTCAGCACTGTCTGCCTGAGCAATGGGTGCTGGGAAAGCCATTTCAGAAAAGCTGTCATTGATTTTCAGAATGATGCTGGGAATGATGTGTAAAATGGCCTGAAAGTCGGAGAAATCTGGGTCACCTTAGTATAGAGGAGGTCAGTGATGCTGCGAGGCTCTCAACTCCCAAACGTTATGATTCAGGCGTGCAGCCAGGGAAGGGCAAGCAGCCCGCTCCGCGCTCCTCCCCTTTGCTTTCCCGTCTTGCCGAACCTTCTACTCGGAGAACAATCACTTCTTCCTCCGCCAGGTGGGCTGGAGGTGAGCGGGGGAGGAATAACTGGAAAATTTCTCGCCACATGTCCTAAATGTCGTCTCCTCTGTCGCCCGCACCCTCTGGGAGGCTCTCCGACCCTTCCCGGCGGAAGGGAGTTGGCAGAATCTCACTGCTGCGCTGTGCAGAGGCAGCCCCTGGGCAAGGGTTGCTGAGAGGGAGGGCAGCTTTGTAATTTGTCACCCAAACAGGACTCCTTGAAAACGAAAAAGGGCACTAGTGCTAATGATACTAGGACACAGGTAGAAGCTAGGACAGAGCTGGACACATGGTCACCCTATTCATTGTGGCCTTCCATGGGGCCAGAGTGGAGGTACCCCGTCAAGCAGCAGGAACACACGCTCAGACTCAAAATGAGCTCTACAGGGACGGACAGAAGAGGTTCAGGACTTGGAGCCAGCCCTCAAGCCTAGTTAGCCCCTTGGCAAGTCATGTATCCCCTACGAACCTCAGTTTCTTCATCTGTAAAATGGGGCTATGCTGGCTGGTGTGGCTCAGTTGTTTGAGCGTCATCTCATGCACCAAAAGGTTGCCCCTTCCGTTCCTGGTCAGGGCACATGCCTAGGTTGCCAGTTCAGTCCCCGTTCGGGGTACATGTGGGAGGCAACCAAACAATGTTTCTCTCACATCGATCGATGTTCCTCTTTCTCTCTCTCTCCCTCTCTCTCTCTCAAATCAATAAAAACATTTTAAAATCTTAGAAAAAAGTCAGGGGTTATGATAATCCCCTCATTGAGGGTTGTTGTCAAGATGAGGAGAGAGGAGCTAAAAAAGATTTTGTGAGTGTAGTTACTCTCCAAGTAGTCAGTTCCACCCTGCAGTCCTCTCTGGTAAACCTTACCACTCTTTCTACTGTCCGCTCATTCCTGCAGCATTTCCCTCTGGACTCGAGTCGAGGACGTGAATACACACTGGCTCAGACCTTTCCCTGCTCAACTCTCATGTTTTGGGCTTCAGTAATAACCCTGCACATGCGCTAACCTCTACTTAAATTTGTAACAGCTTCTTAAACCCTATTATTCTGGTGCCACTTAATAGCTGCCTGACTTTCAAGAAGTTGCTTAATCCCTGTGTTTCAGTTTCCTCACCGCGGAGCTAGCAGAAGTACCACACAGGGTGACAGTGAGGGCGAGAAGAGGGGGTGCATGTGGAGCTTAGCACAACGCCTGCCAGGGCTCCGCACTCTGGACACTGTTGCTATAGTGGTTGCTGTGCAATGGATGTTCTCATCCCCCCAGCAAGCCGCCAGTATCTCCTGGGGTTCCCAAGTTGAGAAGGATCGTGCTCCACCATGCCCACGCCCTATCCAATCCCTAGCTATTTGCATTCACCCCAGGAAACGTGCCACTAGAGTAAGTGGCAGAGCAATGTCTTTGAAGTCTGCTGCCTTCTTACAAGATTGCATCTCTGTGAGGCACCAAGTTTTCACATAGAGGAAGCCGAGTTGATGAAGGACGTGACATTGGAGGACCGGGTGGGACCTCACAGGAGTGATTTTGTCACCAGCCTTTGGGGGGTAGGGGTTGTGATTATTTGGACGCCAAGGCTCAGCAGAGGGAACCCATTTGGCTGGTTAATTACCCTTGAAAGAGTAAGGTCACAGGAGGACATGGCTGACAAAGTCCATTGAGCCGGCTGGACAGAGGCCAAATCGGATTCCCATTGACCTCCTCATTCTCTTCGGGAGGTGGCAATGGCTACTGAGGGGTGGGCACCACGCAAGCCTTCTGATGCCTCAGAGGAGGCTGGGCTAATGGGTAGGGCTCTGAGCTTAGAGTTAGGAGGCCATGATGCTCATCGTTCCTTTTCTCAATTTGGGACTTTGAGAAAGTCCATTTCTATCTCTCGATCTTAGCCTTCTCTCTTAAAAATGAGGGGTTCACCTTAATGATGCTGAGGTGCCCTAACGGATCCAACAACCTTGGATATTGATTTGGGGTGGCAGAAGCAGCTCATAATCAATCACACATTAGGGATTTATCTCTTAAAAATCTGGCAAGAGCCCTAACCGGTTTGGCTCAGTGGATAGAGCGTCGGCCTGCAGACTCAAGGGTCCCAGGTTTGATTCCGGTCAAGGGCATGTACCTTGGTTGCGGGCACATCCCCAGTAGGGAGTGTGCAAGAGGCAGCCAAATCGATGTTTCTCTCTCATCGATGTTTCTAACTCTCTATTCCTCTCCCTCTCCCTTCCTCTCTGTAAAAAATCAATAAAACATATATTTAAAAAATCTGGCAAGAAATGACATTGACCATATGTTGAAAATCGTTGAAGGTGGGTACATGGGGGTCCATCATGCCTTTTGCTTTATTTTTACATGTTTTAAATGTTCTATAATAAAGAAAGTCTTAAGAAACTGCTAAGAACTTTTTACATTCGTGGCAAGAATGATCAGATCTAATTGATTTGTGAGTGACCAGACTTTCTCCTGCATCCACGCTGGTAGAACGGTGTGTACTTTAAGGCAAGCCCCCTGGAAAAACCCGTATCATCCACTTGCATATTGTCTGGGAGGCTCCCCACACCTACTCGTTCAGGAAGGAGCGTGGGAGCGTGGGAGAGTATTGCCTTTGTTCTTGTAGACAGGCCTGGATTTTCCCTGTACATGGTGATCATCGTTCTAACTCAGCGAGTGTCCTCCTGAAAGAGCCTGGAAGCAGCATGCCATGGTGTCCGCAGAGCATTGACTTTGGTATCAAAGAGATTGGGGTTCAAATCCCAGATCTGAGGCTGACTTCCTGGTCTCTGAAGTGTGGGCGGGAATGCACTCTGCGAGCGCCGTGGGAAGTGTGATGTCACCGGACTGAGAGCGGTGCTCCCTGCTGGCTTCTTCCCTCCTCACCTGTAATGGGGGGCTCCGAGGAGTCAGATTCTCTTTTGCATCAGGTGACTTGTGCCATTAATCATAATATTTTGGTCTGAACCCATGAAAATGTCTGTAATTCTTCCTAGCCACCATGTCTCTTTGAATACTTGAAAAAAGTAGTCATGTCTTGTTCGCCTTCTGTTTCTCCCAACATCCTCTTCCCCACCCCTCCTTCTCACTTTTCATGGGGAAATATCACTGAAGTTAAACCAGTTCCCATGCGGTAGATTGTAAACTGACCACAAAAATGTCCCCTCCCTGTAGTTTCACATTCACGTGACTTTTTTTAGTTACTCCCGTTAAGGAGTAGGATCTTTCTCCACCCCTTGAATCAAGAGTGACCACATGATTTGCTTGGCCAATGGGACAGTAGCACCTTGAGACTTGTCATGCCTCTACTCACTGGCACTTGTTCTTTTGGGATTCCTGTCACCAGCATCTGAACAGTCTCAGGCTGTGGTCCATGACCAGCCCCACAGAGCTAAGCTGAGCCACTCAGCCAAACCCCTGGGATTGGAGAGTCCAGCCAAGACCACAAAACCATCCAGGTGCCCCGACCCAACTTGCTGACCCACAGAATAATAAGCTACATAAGTGGTTGTTGATTTAAGCCACTAAACTTCGGGGTGGTTTGTTGTGTATGGAATATGATGAGCGAGGCTTTCAGAACATTTCTTTCCTCTGCTTCCTGAGATATGCCCGCTCGGCCCCCAATTGTTTCTTGGCATTTTAGAACCATTCGTTTTCTTGGAACTTCCCAAATTACTGGGTGCTTGGCACGGGCGGCTCGTTCTGTCTGTTCTTGACTTTTTCATACTAAATTCCAACCATATGGTATACAAGTACAGATCAATGTCCAAAAAGTCTCTTTGGATGCTCAAAAAATAATTCCACCTGAAACTTTCGCAAGGAAATCGTGCTTGGCCAAGGAGAAGGGAGCTCGAACAGCTTGAGTTCCGCTCAGTTCTTCCTGCAAGTGATAAACACGTCTATACTTAGGAGGTTGTCTTCTCTGGGTCTGAATTAATAAGGTGGGCTCTGCGTGACACTCCATGGGCTGCATAGCATCTCAAAGCTGGAAGAGGCCTCCGGTTTTCCTCGGTTCAGCTCTGTCTCTTTGCATGTGGAGAAGGGAAGATGGAGGCCGTAGACTGTTGGAAGTGGCTGTGTAGGGGAAAGCCCCCGCCTGGGTCCCCTGAATCAAAGACCAGTGCTTCCCGTGGTCACGTCTGGGCTTCTATGGGCACAGCTTCCTGCTTCCTGGACGATTTGATGCACGTGTGTCCGTGAGGGTCTGAGAAGGAAGCACGGAGGGAAGGAATGTGGAGTTGTTGGGCTCCTGTTGGCCATTCAGGAAGCCACTGGGCCCAACTAGGAGCTGTTTGGGAGCAGAGATGTGGTTTATTGTTTATCGCTTCTTCAGTCCTGACATGGCGCTTGGCACAGTGTAGGCCAGTGATGGCGAACGTGTGACACGCGTGTCAGAGGTGACACGAGAACTCATTTTTTTGGTTGATTTTTCTTTGTTAAATGGCATTTAAATATATAAAATAAGTATCAAAAATATAAGCCTTTGTTTTACTATGGTTGCAAATATAAAAAAATTTCTATATGTAACACGGCACCAGAGTTAAGTTAGGGTTTTTCAAAATGCTGACACGCCGAGCTCAAAAGGTTCGCCATCACTGGTGTAGACATTCAGAGTTGGGAGGAAAACATATATAGGCTATGGGTTCAATCCCCTGGTCAGAATCTTAGACAGGTCTTGGCAATCCTGGGATCAGTGGCTCCTACCTGTTCTCTGTGCTGTAGACCCTTTGTAAGTCGGGTGCAGACTCATTCCAAATGCAGCTCGGCCGTGGATGAAGGGGTGCAAAGCTCTGACTCCGGCCAGGGAGGAGCTCATGGTCTATTCGGGAGGACAGATGCATGAACAATTGCCTGAAAGGGGCCCTCAGCAGAAAGAAGACATTTGAAACCCTGAGGGTAAGAATCTTACGCTCATTGAACTAGCAGTGAGTGACGAGTTGTCCAGCCCTCTTTACTGTGTGCAGCGGCTTCACAATACCTGCCTTCACAGTTTCACCACATTTATGTGCCTGTTATCCTACTATTTACGTGTCATTATTTTCTTTAAAAACCAGCATCACTTAAAGAGGTTACCATAAAAAGTAAAACCAGCCCAGCCGGCGTGGCTTAGTGGTTGAGCATCAACCTATGAACCAGAAGGTCATGGGTTTGATTCCTGGTTGGGTCATGTGCCCAGGTTGTGGGTTTTGATCCCTAGTAGGGGGTGTACAGGACACAGTGGATCAGTGATTCTCTCTCATCATTGATGTTTCTCTCTCTCTCTCTCTCCACCTTCCTCTCTGAAATCAATAAACAAACAAAATTAACCCAAACAAAGAGCTAGAATATTTAAAAAAAAACAAAAACAGTAAAATCAGGGACCTCAAAACAATGGTATTAAATTCTCCCTGGATATTTTGTTTTTGAAGGCTTTGGACCAAAGGCAAGTTCTCTGTTTCTTTCATTCTTTCTTTTTTTCTTCTCTCTCTCTTTCTGCGAGAAAGGGAAATTGGCAAGTTTTAAGAGGATGTTAAGGATACATAGCACCACGCTCAGACTTTAGTCTCAAACTAATCAGGGGTTTGGGAAAAAAATTTAAAAATGGAATGTCTTTCACACTATACTGTGCAATTCAGCCTGTGCCTCACCTGTGTGTGTACCAACAAGGGTTCTCGCGATAGAATTACAAACAGTAAATCACGCTTGTCTACTCCCAGCGGGTGTCACACCTTTAGAACCATTGTCACGACCATGGAGGAGCCTAGATTCCCGACTTATTCATGTTTCTCTCGCACAGTACCTGGCAAACATGTGCTCCTTAGGTGTTTACTGAACGAAGCAATGACTAATTCTTGTCTTGGCATCGATTCTTATACAAGGCCGGGCAAAAGTAGGCTCACAGGTGTCAGTATGGAAAAAGACATGCGGGTTATGGTGATTATAATACAGTGTAGCTTTCTTAACTCTGTTTTGCATATTCTCAACTGTAAACCTACTTTTGCCCAACCCTGAATATCAGAGATGCTAAAAAAAAAAAAAAAGTTTATTAAACAAATAAATGAAAAGGCCTGGGGTTCTCTTCCTGCCTCTGCCTCCAGGTCTCCTGACGTCATCTTTCAGCATCTTCCTGCCTAAGCCGGCCACTCAGAGCAACTGAGCCTCTTTGGACCTGGGGGATGGCAGCTGCCTGCTGAATTGCCAGCTCTTAAGTTTGCACTGTCCGTTACTGGTTTCCTTCTTGTCGTGTGTTTCCAGATGCTCAGGTGTCCAGCCTGCATGTGGCCTTGCCATCCTGCCAGGGCCCTGACTGTTACACACCTTTGTTACTTAGAGGAGGGCAATTCAGAGCAGGTTAAACATGGGGCTCCTATATGCTCTTTCTGCTCAGGGTCATGCTTTCCTATTGCTCAACCCAGCGATTTTCAACCTTCTTCATCTCATGGCACTCATAAACTGATGACTAAAATTCTGACCAAAAAATTAGGTATAGCCCAGCCGGTGTGGCTCAGTGGTTGAAGGTCAGCCTATGAACCAGGAGGTCACAGTTTAATTCCAAGTCAGGGCACATGCCTGGGTTTCAAGCTCGATTTTCCAGTGTGAGACGTGCAGGAGGCAGCTGATCAATGATTCTCTCTCATCATTGATGTTTCTATCTCTCTCTTTCTCTCCTTTCCTCTCTGAAATCAATAAAAAAAATCCTCCTCCTATATAATAAAAGCCTAATATGCTAAGTGTCTGGTCATCCAGTTGTCTGTTCAAACAATCATATGCTAATGATATGCTAAGGCAGCTCAACCACTCTCTATGACATGCACTGACCACCAGGGGGCAGACACTCTGACCGGTAGGTTAGCTTGCTGCTGGGGTCCGGGCGATTGGGACTGAGCTAGATGGGGCCAGACACACCCTGGAGCCCCCTGCGGTCCCTCCCCAGCTGGCCAACCTCCCGCGTTTCTCCCCGACCCCGATTGTGCACCAGTGGGGTCCCTCGGCCTGGCCTGCGCCCTCTTGCAATCCGGGACCCCTCGGGGAATGTCGGAGAGCCGGTTTCAGCCCTATCCCGCAGGCCAGGCTGATGGATCCCACTGGTGCACAAATTCGTGCACTGGGCTCTAGTATATCGTATATTTAAATTAGGTATAATGTTGATTCATTTACCCTGGATGGCTATTGTTGTTTTGGCTGTTGTTGTTTTTTTATTTGATAGTCTAAGGTAGTGGTCACCAAACTTTTGGACCTCAGGGACCACCAGTTGGTGACCGCTGGTCTAAGGGAAAAGAGGTCAGTGCCTCTAAGTAGGCAGGTATTGCATGCTTTAAAAATTCTTGCAGCGTGCTGGGTGAAAATCACTGGCTTAGTCTATCATCTTTTCAGCATAGCTTTACTGCACTGTGGTCTCAACAATGTGGTATTTTAAACGACCCAGCTACAAGACCAGCGCTGTGGAGGGTGTGCCCTCGCCGCCTGTAATTGCTGGACCTGGGCACTGATCCCTGGCTGACTTCTGAGGGTCAGGTGGGTAGGCAGGCTCTGTAGTGTGAGCTGGTCGACTGAGCCCAGAGGATCAGTGACCAGGCGGACTGAGGAAACACGCATTTCGGTAGCTTAAGGGCTGGAGCTGGAACTTAAAGGAAAATGGAGACAAAGATGAAGCCTTCAGCTTCTAGCCTCCAGCAGCCTCCTGTTTTAACTGCAAAATGCACATTTAAAAGAGCAAGACTTCGGGGCAGGGGCGGGGGAACTAGTGGATGAGAGGGTGATGCAGGGGGCTGTCATTCTTACCAGCCTCCGCCCCCACAAGTCCCTGGGGCCCCAGCCCCAGCCCTGGGCGAAGAGCACTTCTCCCTTTGACACCTGGTCCCTTGCCACCAGAGCTCATTATCTGCTCAGTGTGAGTCACCATGTCCCACTCAGCGGCCCCCACACCCCTTTGGAGGCTCGTGAGCTTCCTGGTGGGAGGACAGGAGCAGGAGGGCCCCAGGCCTCAGCCTTGGGGACTCAGGAGAACGCTAAAGTCTCCTTTCTCCTCTGTAGAGAGACTTGGGCAACAGGGGAGGTGGAAGGAGGAGGAGGAGAGCGGGAGGGAGAGCTTCCCTTAAGTACCCTGCTCCTGAATAGTGCGCATCAGAGAGGCAGGGGCCTTGTGAGAGCTGGTGCACCATCCAGCACCTGTTCAGAGTGTGTTCCTCACAGCTGCAGCCTCGCCCTCCGCTCCTGGCCCCCGTCACGTCCTGCCTGGCTCGCCTTCAATGTCCATTTCCTCCCCTCCGGCCTGTTGCCCCTCGTTCCCGTCCATTCTGCCTCGGGATCTCTCTCCAGCCGGGCCCTCCTGTCCATCCGCACCACGGGGCCTGGGTCAGGCCCACATCCTCTCCCTCCTAGACCGTGGCCACCTCCTGCCTGCACTCCCTGGCGGTCGTCCCCTCTCATCCAGTCCGGGCACTCTGTCTCACACTTGGTCTCCCAGCTTGCACACCTGCCTGGTGGAAGAGTCCTGCTCACACCTGTGCCCCCGATGGGGAGTGTCCGGGAGGCCTGTCCCATCATCTCTGGAGCCCTGGACCTGGCAGACAGTTAAACCAGAGTGTCTTTTATATATCGTTATAGTTATGTATAGTTATTGACTTCAGAGAGGAAGGGAGCGGGAGAGAGAGATAGAAACATCAACGATGAGAGAGAATCATTGATCGGCTGCCTCTGCACACCCCACGGTGGGGATCGACTCTGCAATCCAGGCATGTGCCCTGACCCAGAATCGAACCGTGACCTCCTGGTTCATAGGTCGATGCTCAACCACTGAGCCACGCCAGCTGGGCGAACCAGAGTGTCTTAATTGGAGCAGCTGTGCCTCCAGGGACCCTGGGCAATGGCTGGGGACTTTTGTAGTGTAGATGTCTGGACAGGAGCGATACTGGCATCTAGTGGGTGGAGCCCAGGGATGTGCACACAGGAGGGGGCCCCGCCTCCCACAGGAGCATGATGGGGCCTGGTGCCCTGGTGCCATGTGAGACGCCCTGACCAAGCCCGTGGAGGTTATGCTGAGCTCCTTTCCGTGAGTCCCTGGAAGAGCCATGTTTCTGATCTTCTTGGGAGAAAGTCTTCGCCTACTCGCAAGACACATCTATACTTTTAATCTTTGATTTGAACAATAGCCCGACTCAAGTTGGAAGCGGTGGTAGTGTGGGTAGCCACGCCTTGCTTTCTCTCCCGGAGGGTCCTCAGCCAGGCACCGCCTGTGAGGGCTGCACAGTAGAATTTTTCTCTGTATGATTCAGAGACCTCGTTAATGCATTCAGAATATTAATTAGTTCTATTTTCAGCCATGGAGCATGAACCCTGAGCTGAAACTTCTCTGGGTCTTTTCCAGCCTGAGACTTTTTTAAAAAATGCTAGCCATCCTCATCTTTAGTCAGATTAACACAGACAAGGGAATAATAATGGGGAGGAGAGAGGACCAGCAGGGAGGGTGCCCCACCGTGTGTGCTATTTCTTAAACTCACAAACCCCCCTGGTTTTCACTGGTTAGAGCCAGGCAGCGGGAACTGAGAAGTGGAGCAACTTGACCAAGGACACGTGGGCAGACAGACTAGCCCGAGAGGCGGCGTGTGCTGTGCAGGCCCCCTGGCTGGGATGGGTGGGGTGGTGGTGGAGAGGACCAGGAAGTGGGCAGGTCTAGATGAAAGGTTGCCCACAGAGATGAAGGAGAACAGCTCCCCAGACAGTTTGGACTCAGCAGCTTACAAGAGGCAGAGAAATTCTCTGGCTAATGTGTCATCACCTCGGGGTGAGTGCAGCTCTGCTCCTCAGGGTTAATTTATACTCCACGAGCCCCTATTGGATGGGATTTCCAAAATGCATAAGAGCACGGGCTCCTTAGGGACTTCCATAAACACCTGGTGCAGGGAGAAGGGGAGCCTGGTGCCATGACCGGCCCAGCATAACTCGGGCAAGGCTGCCTTGGGGACAGGTGAGGCCGCCTGACCTCAGGCTCTGCCTGCCAGCCAGGCCCCTGTTCCTCCTGCCTGTGTGGCTGGCAGGGGAGCGGCAGGGGTGGGGAGCAAGGGAGTTGGGTTCCAACTCTCAGGATAGTGGGGCCAGAGGGACTTTGGAGGTGATCTTGTCCAATCCTCTCTGCCGCCACTGCTGGGTGGACGGGGAAACTGAGGCCCCGGAGACAAAAGCTCACTCTCCGGTACATTTCTTCTTCGCCACGTCTGAGACAGCCGAGCGCCCTTCAGTTCCCTGAGTCTTCCCCGAGGATGTCCTCACCGCCAGCTCCTTCTCTCAGCCAGCGCGGATCCCCATTCTCACCTGGGAAGGAAGATTTCACTCACTCTGTGTGCATCCTCTCATTCATTCACTCACTCATTCATTCACTTACTCATTCATTCACTCACTCATTCAGAGCGTACGGAGCGCGCCTATCACACGGCATTTCCCCCGAGAACTCAATCCGGGTGCCAGGCAAAGTTCTAAATGGGGATTTCTGGTTTTCTTCCGGCTAAGTTCTAAATGGGGATTTCTGGTTTTCTTCCGGCTTTTGCTCTCCAGCGAATCTCGGCTGGACGATGAAGGAATCTCCTGATGAGTTTGCTCTCTTGTCGCCGTCTGTCAGGTCAGGAAGTGCCCTGTCAGATTGATCTGCGGGAAACCAGCTCTGACCACTCCAAACCCTCCATGGTTCCCACTGCCCCCACAAACTCCAGACTCCGAACCCCCAGGGACCGCCTCCCCTTCACATCCTGGCCTCACCGGGTTCCCCGTGGGTTCCGGGGCAGCCCTCTGCTGTTTCACCTTCAACAACAGTGGGCTCCTGTTGGCCACCACCGGGCAGGCTCACCTGTCATGTCACTGCGTGAAAACTTTCCTGAACATTTTTAAGAGAGGCGATAGATACCTCCCACCTTGATCTCTTCTGGACTCTTGGTTTTGTAATTCTTAGACTTCTTAGCTCTTAAATTCTATGTACTCCAGCTTCTGTACCTGCCAATGGGAAAGTAGTAGTACCATCTCACCTGTTGCGAACATAGGGATGCAGACTGTAGCCGGTCAACCTTGTCAGTGAATGGTAGTTATTGAACCAAACAAGGGCCTGCTGCCTGCTTGCGCGGAAGCCAGTACGTGGCCTTCCTGGGCACTGGCTTTGTGTCTGCTGCTTGGAGATGCTTTGCTTCTTTCACAGGCACTCACAGGGCTCCTGGGCCTGGGTGGGAACTGGCCAGTTTGTTCACTAAGCCAGTGGAGCCTGGATGCTGGGGTGGCGGAGCTGATGTGCGCTGGAGCCCAAATTCACCTTCGGTTCCTGTTCTCACCCTCGCTGGCACTTCCTCTAGGAAGTGTAATGAGGACAGAGGCAGGCACAGAGGCCTGGCTCCTCCTGGCCAATCACGCCGGGCGGCTCACCAGCGGCTTGTCCTCATGGGCTCTGTCACACATCCCCTGACTCTGCACAGGGTCCTAGGTTCTTACCCACAGCCTCCTCCCCTGCCACTACCTCCTCTCACCGCTGACAGCTGCTTCCTCTGTCCTGAGGGGCCGGGAGGGTGGAGGCCATGTGCAGGGATGCCACAGCGATAGTAATAGTTGTCCCTGCCTCAGAGCCACTGTGAGCCCCTCTGATTTCTTCTCACCGAGTCGTCCAAGAACTTGGGCGGGAATTTATTGAACCCTAAATGTTAGATTTAACTCCTCTGTCTGCAAGTAGTAGGAATGAATTCAAACGAATTCAACCCCCCCCCAAATGTGGGAGGTTTATTATTACAATGAAAGAATGTCTCGTGCAACTCAAGACCAAGAATTAGCGAATTTTAGGGAAGTTCTCAATGCACAGCTTGCAAACCCGGCTGCCTGAAGCCCCATCTCTGCTCCTCTGTGATTAATTATACATTAACTTCTATATTACATTACATATTATCAGTAAATATGTTGTGTATGCTATTTATCTAAATTAACATGTATATGAATTACAAATAGTATACGAGACATAGTACGTAGATATGACAAACATTGTGAAGGCCATTTGCAAAGGTCTGAAGTTTGGAAAGTATCAGAAGGGGTGTTACCATTTTGCCAGAGTCATTTTCCCCCCAAGGTCCAAGGGTCCTACCACATTATTCTTTAGTTTCCTGTCTCATCTTCTCTTTGTAATAAAAATGAAGTGTAGGGACTCTATTCTTTCTACTTGTGTTTCTAAAGCAAAACAGCAGAAACCTATTGAGCATCAGTCCTCCATTCCTCTGCAGTACAGCACAACCGGCTGGGCGATTCTTTAACAGACTCCATTCTCCAGGGAAGGAACGGTTGGCTTGGTTCACCAGCTGGGGCGCAGGCAGATGCATGACCTTATTTTTTCAAGTAAATTAAGCATGAGTTAGCTCCCCCAAATTGCTCCGACAGCCCGTAGCTCCCTTTAGAAGTCTCCTGAGTTGGCTCTGGGGTTTGTGCTGTCCCCTGAAGCCAGGTCTGCCATGACCTCCAGGTAGAAGGAGATCTGGGAGTCAGAGCTCCCACAGCTACTGTTGCTGCCGAGCGCTGACAGTGGGAACTCCCATCCCTGGTCTCGGGCTGTCTGGCTGGTCCAGATCTCCCGGGTGTCACTGGAACGTTCACCCAGGGGAGCTAGAGTGGTGAGGGGCTCGGGAGTGGCTCCGTGTTCAGCTATACTCGGGCCGCAGACAAGCATCTCACCTCCCCGTCTCCGTTCCGCTCAGGACCATTCCAGACCTTTCTGCCTCATGCTCAGAGGGAGCTCCTCTTGGCGTTCTTGCCTGCGTTACCCATCTGAAGATATCGGCTGGGACTACCTCATCTCCACCCAATGGCTTGCTTCAACTTAGCATTTGTAAATGGGACGGGAGTTTCGGGGTTTTCCTACACGAAGCCTCTGGCTCCTCCTGCAAAATGGCCACATCTGCCCAAGAGCTGCGCAGACCCCGGGTGTCGACGGTCAGTCACTGAAAGCCAGCCTGATGGCCGAGCCATTTGCTGGAGGACCATTTGAGTACATTTCCAATTTCCCGATTCACCGATTCACCAAACACCGGTGTTAGCAATGAGTCCGTCTGTCGCAGTTGGTGGTGATGATGATGGTGGTGGAGGCAGGTGGGCCAAAGCCTGTGGTGGTGTGTCATGCGCCCCTAGCAAAGTAAGATGACGACGTCTTTTTAAAAGCTCTTCGGAGGTTTTATTTTAAAAATGTGTTGCTGCTATCAAATATTACATATAGATAGTTTTGAAAGTCAAACAGTCCTTGACTTGGGCCCAGTTCCTCCGAATTCTCTAGCAGCAGAGCCATGAACAGGGTTCCCATGACGGCGATGTGCTGAGAGAGTGGCCTCTGGACGAAGCTTCTGGGAGGTGAGGGGAGCAGGACGGGGCAGCGGAGGGAGCCAGGCAGGAGGTCTCAGCTGAGGACTGGCCTCAGCCCGACCGCACGAGTGGAAGTGTCCCCGAGCCGCTCCCCCCGGGAACAGCATCTCTGTACCAGGCAGTCCTCGGCCAGGCCCGCCCCGAGGTGCTGGGGACACGGCATAGTCTCCAGGTATTTCCAGGTGACGTAGCTCTTACCTGGGGAAGGTGATGCTCTCTGTAGGAGGCAGCTGTGAGCTGCTACCTGTTGGGAGGCAGGGGTACGGGCCAGTAGGGGGCTCTGGGCCGGCCGCCGCCAGCATCTGTTCCAGCACACTCTTCCTCTGCGGGGTGCATTGGCTTTCACCAGAGTGACTCTATCCAGGCGTGGCTTTCCCAGCGGTCCAATTGCTCATGGTTCCCAGATTTCATGAGGAGGGTCCGTGGATGCCCAACAGCACCCCCTGGCCATTGCACCCCAGCCATATCGATTCCTCGTCCCCTCCTTTCTCTACCTTTCTTGACCGCCCGCTTAGCTGGCACTTCTGCTGGGCTAAGGTGTCAGTTATTTCCTGAGGACTTGAAGGAATTGCTCCATTGTTTTAGCTCCCTCTGCTCCTATGGAGCCCGGTGCCATTCATATTCCTCTCCCTTCTATGTAGTCCCCCCCCCCCCCCATAGAAGCTCATAGGATCCCTTTTGCTCTGAAATTTTGGTGATATATTTATTTCACTTTGGGCCTTTGGACTTTCAGAATTCCTTTTTTACTTATTGCTCAGAGAGAACTCGTGTGCCTCCATTCTAGGAAATGTTCTTGCTTTTTTTCTGTTGTAATTTCCTCCCTCTGATCGCTCTGAAAACTCTTCAGAGTGGGATGTCCAACCTCCTGGATTCACCATCTGATTTTCTTTCCTTGCCTTTTCTACTGCCTATTGCTTACCTTTTATCCTACTTCCTGAGACATTTTCTTGACTTTATTGTCAAGCACTTGTTTTGATTTTTTAAAAAAAAAATTGAGTCGTGATTATCTTTAATTTTCAAGAACTCTTGCTTATTCTCAGAACGAACTTTTCATGCTTGCATTTTCCTTGTTTGGTGGGTTACACTATTCCCCGTTATTCTCTGAGGATATTAATTATATTTCCTTTGAAGTGTTTATGCTCTGCATTAATTCTTTTGCCTTTGTGTTCTCGGCTCTTTGTTCCATCTCTTTAATAAGTAGGATGAGTTCTCCAGTTTTAGGAATTCTCAATTGTCGGCTCAGATTAATGAGTAAGATGTTTAAACTCCGATGCAATCCCGACTCACTGGTGGGCTGCCCTCCGGGGCTGAGGAAGGCGGATGACATTTTCATTAGAGATCTTCAGGTTCATTTTCCAAAAGACAGACCCTCAACCGAGGGGCGTGGCCCTCCACCCTCACGTCCCCATGCAGTACACAGGCCTTTACCTAACCCGTCCTCAGCAGAGCATAGACTCGGAATTCAGCTTTTGTTTTCTGTTATCATTTCTTCCCTCTGATCGCTCTGAAAACTCTTAAGAGTGCGATGTTCAACCTCCTGGATTCACCATCTAATTTTCTTTCCTTGCCTTTTCTACTGTCTAGTGCTCTGGGAAGGTAACCCCGTGGGTCCTGGAGGGCAAGGCAGGGTGGGGACGGGGCCCTGGCGGCTCTAAATTGCTCTTCCTTCAATTTTTCAGCCATCTTCTGAGCTCAGCCGCCCAGCCTGCCCTTGTCCTCTCGCCCCTTTTGATGCCAGGAACTCCCAGTTTCTAAGCTTTCCCGTTCCTGGTGGGGCGGCGTGGTGGGCGCCTGCCTTTGCAGGCACTTAGGGTGGAAATGCTCTCCTGCTCACTCCTTTCCTTTCTTGCTTCTGTGGCCCATCGGCCCACATAGTGTGATAAATGTCTCTCGCTTTCACTGAAGATAAAACGTGTTGCTTTGTCTAGTTCTCCTGTCGTCGGGAGGTCGTTTGGGAAGAAGGGAGCAGCAGTGCACTTACTGCGCCATCGTAAGACGGGAGTCTTCTCTCGCAGCTTTTAGAGACTCCTCTGTCGTGGAGTTCTGAAAATCGATAACCTGTTAGCAGAATACTCAGCCACATTGCGGTCTCTTTTAGTTCATAGTTGTTCAGCTCCTTATACTTTCAGCTATTATGTTTGAAGAGTCCCAAATTCCCAATTAAAGATCCTTTGAGGGGTGTCGCTTAATGTCCTCCTTTAAAAAGAACCCCTCTGATGTTCTGTCTGACGTTGAGGTGTGAGGCTCAGGGGCAGGTCACACACCTGGCTGTGCTCTGCTCACGGCAGGTGCTGCTGGAGGACGGGCACTGGCTGGGGCCCGGCTGTTCAGCTGATTCCCCTGGTCCCAGGCCCGTCAGTTTCATGTGGCCTCCCCAGCTGGCTCCTCCGAGTTCTGTGTTATCACGTGGGACTTTCTTGTATGTCTACACAGCCAGGCTCCACCTACCCGTGACGTCAACTGCCGCTCGCTGTGCTGTTTCCTGGAACTTCGGTGAAACCCCTCAACTGCTAGTGCAGTGGTTCTCAACCTTCTGGCCCTTTAAATACAGTTCCTCCTGTTGTGACCCAACCATAAAATTATTTTCGTTGCTACTTCATAACTGTAATGTTGCTACTGTTATGAATCGTCATGTAAATATCTGATATGCAGGATGGTCTTAGGCGACCCCTGTGAAAGGGTTGTTGGACCGCCAAAGGGGTCTCGACCCACAGGTTGAGAACCGCTGCTATAAAGGTTGTCTTTCCAGAGGTGGTGACCCAGACCTTGGGCACAACAAGGGCTAATCAGCGCCAGTCTCCGAGTTGGAGCTGGCGCTTTCCCGCGGGCTGTGGCTCCCAGGGAGTCCCGTCCACGGGGACAGGGCCGCCCACCACTGCTCAGTGCGGAAGACGTCTGCCCCTTGACGCAATTTTGATGAAAAGGACGAGACAGCTGGCTCTGTGTTTTTGAGGCTTCACACAGGGACCGGGGTTGCAACGCAATCCTCCGACCCCCGAGAACCCAGGTTTTGAGGGTGCTCTCGGAGACGTTTCGTTTTTGTCATGTTTCTCAGTCAGCACGAAGCCATGTGTGGAAATGACCAGCAAGGGAACAGGGATGAGGGAAACCCACCTCCCAGCAGCTCCCAGCAGACTCCCCTGAAACGGCTTCTTATATTAACTTCTGAGAGATCCCCTCAGCATCTGCCCACCCCTGCCCCTCCCGCAGCCAGCCCCGCACTCAGCTTTCTCCAAGGAGCCCCTTCACAGGAGGCTAATTATTTTCCTTGTGCAGAAGCCCGCTTTTGACTCTTCCACGGTGCTCAGCCTCGTGGGGGAGACGACGGGAATTTCAGCCCTCCCGACTGTGTGTCGGGGGCCTAAAAATACTCAGAAATTGGTCTTCGCTTTCCTACCCAGGCTGGGCTCTAATCGAAAGGCAAAGTCTCCTGAGAATTCGGAGGAACTATTACTTCCCACGGATGGCATCGTCTATAAATAGCAGCCTTCCAGGTAGCGAGCTGCCGGCTGGCAGAGCCTGTGCTTGCATGATTCCAGGGAAGACTGAGTGCTGCTGAGGATGCTGGGAGCCAGAGGTTCGTCTGGATTTGGGCCTTGAAGGAAGTGACAGGGAAAGAACCTGGAGCCCCTTCTGGGTGCCAGCCCCTACCCGCCGCTGGGCCCTGGGGAGACAACTATGCATAAGACCAGCTTGAGCTTTTCAGGATCTAGTAGCAGAGGGCAGTGCTGCCCATGCAAAGGGCAATGGAAGCCACTTGGAGACTTTCTTTTCTTCTCTTTTTTTGTTGTTAATCCTCACCCAAGGATATTTTTCCATTGATTTTTAGAGAGAGTGGAAGGGAGGGGGAAAGACAGAGAGAAACATTGATATGAGAGAAACACAACGATTGGTTGCCTCCTGCATGAGCCCCGACCAGGGCCCGGGCTGGGGAGGAGCCTGCAACCAAGGTACGTGCCCTTGACAGGAATCAAACCCAGAACCCTTCAGTCCACAGGCTGACGCTCTATCCACTGAGCCAAACCGGCTAAGGCCACTTGGAGAATTTCAAATTTCCTGGCAGCCATATTAAAGAAGTGAAAAGAAACAGGCCAAGTTCATTTTAATAATGTGTGGTATGTAACCCATTCTACCCACAACATTACCATTTCAGCAGGTAGTCCCCATGAAAAGACGCGATAATGCACGTTCCTGTGATGCACTCAGTCTTACCGCCAGGCCTGTGCTTTGTCTTTTCATGCATTTGTCATTCGCTCACTCACCCGCCACTCACAGAGCTGAGGAGGACAGGCACATGCCCGCCCACACGGAGCTTTCTTTGTAACCAGGGCGCAGATCCCAAACAAGAACAGGTGCCAGTACATCAGCTTCCGCAGATGTCCAGTGGCTGGGGTGAGGGCGAGGCTATTTTAGCCACGGTAACTCAGGAACGCCTCTCTAAGGACTTGGTACTGGAGTAGACACCCGAGTGAGCGTAGTTGTCAGCCCTTGGGCAGTTCCGAGGGCAGAGACCTGTCATCCCCTCAGTGACCTGCAAGGCATGCTCATGTTAGACATGCTCACGTTAGCCACTCAGTCTGCTCACCTGGCTCTCACGTCATCATGGAAACTCAGACGTCAGGGTTGGGAGTAGCCTCCGGTGGCATTTCACCTCATGAAATCAGAGCTCTGTGCAGGGCTTTGCACTGAACAGTTGTCATATTAGAAAGGCCTTGTGAGATGCAAAGATGTATTTTTGCCCCAATTTTTCAGGGAACAAAACAGGAACTGAGGTTCTCCTCTGCCAACCGTTGCCCCCCTTTAGGGCAGTTCTTTGCTGTTGTAATTCCTCACCTGCCAGGCAGAGTCTAGACTGTTTACTGTGCTTGCAACGTAGGGACTCAATAGCTGTTGGCTGGATAGGACGCAGGGATGCTGTACTGCTCCCTGGTTGCCCGGACCCGGAATGCATCCCTCCTTTCCTTTTGGGGACAAGTCTGCCTTCCGATGAGTGAGCTGTGCCTCAGATCTATGCTGCTTCCCTGTCCTTCACCGCCTTCCGCGATCCAAGCCCAGTTCCTCTAGAATTCCAAGTGAGGATGGTTAAACGAAAAAATTCATGTGTCGATATATTCCAAGTTTCCCCCTAAAAGCAGTTGAGGTGGTTTAAAAGGAAAGTTTCTTACACAGTAATGCTGTTGAAAGGAAATATAGTGCAGGGACTCCAGGGGAGGGTAGGTGAGCAAGACTCCCTGCTAATCCTACGGGAACTGCCTCTTCGCCTTTTCTCCTGTTACTGCGGATGCACTGTTTTGTGAATGCGTTTGTTCACAGGATATCACACCCTTGCATATGCAAAGACGTCATTTCACAAACTCTCCCTTCATTTCTTCCCCTTTCAATTGGATCATGCCCATGCAATTATGCTGTAATTTTGCCACCTTAAAATTTTCTCTCTTAAATATATATTCTCCTTCAGCTACTGACCCATCTTTTGGTTTAAAAGCAAATAAAATAAACAAACAAACAACCCCAATCTCTTTCTCAGTCCACACTTATTTAGGATTCACCTTTTAGCATTATATAACATACCTTTTTATCCCTCATATTTTTCTTTGTTTTAAAATTGTCTGATAGTTGTCAGATATTTATCTGATATTTGTCTGGTATTAATACGGCCGCTCTAGCTTGTTTTGTATTTGTATGGTATATATTATTTTATTCTTTTACTTTTAAAAAATATATTTTTATTGATTTCAGAGAGGAAGGGAGAGGGATAGAGAAATAGAAATTTCAATGATGAGAGAGGATCATTGATCGGCTGCCCCCTGCACATCCCACACTGGGGATCGAGCCCACAACCCAGGCAGGTGCCCTGACTGAGAATTGAACCGTGACCTCCTGGTTCATAGGTTTATGCTCAACCACTGAGCCACGCCAGCTGGGATCTTTTACTTTTAATATGATCCTTTTTAAAGAGTTTCCTATAGATAATAATAGTTGGGTTTTGCTTTTAGAATCTATCTGATAATACCTGTCTTTTAATTTGTGTGTTTAGACTATGTATGTATGTTTAATGTAATTATTGATGTTTGGATATAATCTAGTAATTATTTTCTATTAGTTCAATCTATTCTTTGTTTATTTTTTCTCTCTTCTCTTGGATGAATTAAGTATATTTTGTACTTCAATTTTATCTCTGCAATTGGCTTATTAGTTAAGCCATTTAAAATGTTTTAATGATTGCTCTAATAATTAAAACATACATCTTTAATATTGTACTGCTTTACATTTCAAATAATATTGTATTGCTTCACATGTATATCAAAATCTTAAAAAATATATTTAAAATTTCTCCCTCTCATATTCTGTGCTGTTTTACTTTTACATGTCCTATAAACACACATTGTGTTGCTACTAATTTTGTTATGGCCAGTCATATTTTATTTTTATTATTATTATTTTTTCAATATATTTTATTGATTTTTTACAGAGAGAAAGGGAGAGGGATAGAGAGTTAGAAACATCGATGAGAGAGAAACATCGATCAGCTGCCTCCTGCATACCCCCTACTGGGGATGTGCCCGCAACCAAGGTACATGCCCTTGACTGGAATTGAACCTGGGACCCTTGAGTCCGCAGGCCGAAGCTCTATCCACTGAGCCAAACCGGTTAGGGCATATTTTAGAGCTATTAAAGTTGGAAGAAATCTTTTTTATTTGCCTTAATTTTTTTGTACATGCCCACATTTATGTCTGGTGCCATAATCTTTCTGTCAGATGAATTTCTTTTAACATTTCTTATAGCACAAATCTTTTGGTAATGAAATCTTTTAGCTTTTATTTTTATGAAGAAGTCTTTATTTCACTATTACTTTTGAAAATATTTTTGCCAGGTATAAAATTATGGGTCAGTAGTTTTGTTTCCATTCAGTACTTTTAAAGGTGTTACTCCATTGTCCTCTGGATTTCATAGTTTCTGAAGGGAAGTCTGCTATAATTTATATCAGCTCCTCTATGTAAGTTGTCTTTCTCTTTTTCTTTGGTTTTTATTAGTTTCAATATTATAAGTGTGGTTTTTAAATCTATAATAATAAAAACGTAATATGCTAATTAGACTGGATGTCCTTCCAGACGACCTTCTGGATGAAGCTGCGATGGCAGAGGTGGCCGCAGTGGTGGCAGCAGCTGAGCCCCTTGCATGAATTTTGTGCATCAGGCCTCTAGTGTGTGTGTGTGTGTGTGTGTGTGTGTGTGTGTGTGTGTGTATTTGAGGACTTCTGTGTACTTGTTCAGTCAGTGGTTTGATGCTTTTCACTATTTTAGGAAAAATCTTAGTGATTATTTCTTCCGATATTTTAAATATTTCATTCTCTTACTCTTCTACCTCAGTTTGGGTCAACCTCGTCAGGAGCGTTGTTATGGTTGCCTTCAGGGCACTAGTGGCTTCAGATTCCTCTAGTGTCACTTTGTGTGTGGAATAGCAGCTGAGATGCCAAAGGGTTTTTCTCAATGTTCCTGCTGTGTCCTCAGATGTTGGCCTTCTCGACATGCTAATCCAGGAGGAAATGTCCTTCCACACTCTTGCCTTTTCCCCAGTGTAGACTGCTGTTGTTTGTTACTCAGTGTTTGTCAGCTGACGGTGGGTGGTGGGGGGATTCCCTGTCGTCTAGGTCCACTCCTAGTCTTAGACAGGCCCTGCGTGCCTGGCTTTCTCATGGAAGGTGTCCTCCCCATGACAGCCAAGCTCTGCCTTGTGTCTGGGTGATCTCTGTGTGAGAGAATTTTCTGCTGCTTCTTCAGTGGTTAGTGACCTCCAATTTTACTGGTACAGGATCCTGGGCCCAGGATTGTTTTCTGCCCCTTTCCCAGGGTAGAAGGTTAATTCTTTAAGCTTCCCCAAACCCTGGGGCCACTGGTTTGCTAACTCTCCCCCAGCATCTTAAGGCTTTCATCCACAGGGGATCAGAGTCTGGGGGGAGTTTTATGGCTTTCCTGAAGGCCTCTGCCCCTTCCTCCTTCGTGCCACCCTGGAGAGAGGCTTCTTCCTGTCTCCTGCCCTTCCTGCCATTTTTCCCATGGACACCCAGCAGAGGTCTATGGAGAACGCCCTGAGAGGGGGACACACTCTTTATTTTTAGCTCCACGTTTCATACTTTTATATGAGCCCACAGTCAGCCGTTAGCAATTGGTTAGACTTTTTTTTAAAGCTCCTGTATGGTGCCCAGCATCACTTTCTTTTGTGATCTCTGAAGGGGAGCCAAGTTTCAGTCTGTCTTCGCTTGGTTTCCAGGCTGTGACCTCAGCTCTCTGATGGGTTCAAGGAAAGTAATGGTTTTGTAGTTCATCTCACTTTTTCTTGTTGTTAGGGTGGAAGTGATGCTCTTTCTAGTTTTTCACATCCCAGGCCTAAATTCTCCGAAAAAACACTTAGAAAGGGCTGTCTAAATTCGCAGTCTCCAAAGTAACTCTCTCCATTGTCGAATCTACTGCAAGAAGGCTCATTCCTCCACCACAGATTGTTCTTTTCAAGGTTGCCAGTGACCTCTGTGTTGTTAAATACAACAGTGAGTTCTGGTTCTCATCTTACCTCACCTGTCGGCATTGTTTCTCACAGATGACCTCCCACTCCTTCCTCATTAAATACTTTCACTTGGCTTCCCGGACACCACACTCTGTTGGATTTTCTTCTTCTACATCAATGGCGTGCCTTCTTGATCACTTTCTTAGGCCCCTTCTCTTCCCCTGACCTTTACACATAGGGTCTCCAGGGCTCAGTTTCTGGATCTCTTTTCTTCTTTAACTGTACTTATAGTCTTTCCGAGATCTCATCTAGCCTCAAAGTTTTAAATATCATCTATGCACTGACAAGTTCCCCCAAACTCCAAATTTATATGCTACTAGACATCTCATTTGAATGCCTAAGAGACATCTTAATTTAACATGTCTAAAACCAGCTCTTCCCCCAACAAACCTGTTCATCCTCCAGACTTCCCAAACTTAGTAAATGTATTCTCAGCAAAAGTCCTTCTGTTCGCTCAGACCGAAAGCCTTGGAGTCCTCTTGGCACCTACTTTCAAACCCACCGCCAGTCCATTGGCAAATCTTGTTGGATCTACCTTAAAGTCTATCCAGAACTAAGTGCTCCTCACAGTCTCCACTATTACCACCCTAATAGAAGCCACAATCATCTTGGGTCTAGTTCAGTGGTTTTCAACCTTTTTCATCTCCTGGCATACATCAACAAATTACTAAGATTTTGTGGCACACCAAAAAATACGTTTTTGCTGATCTCACAACAAAACAGGTATAATTTTGGTTCATTCACACTAAATGGCTACTGTGTGTTGGCTGTTGTCATTTTTTTTTTTTTTGGTTTGACAAAAGAGGTCAGTGTCCCTGACTAAATAGTCCTAGGTATTGCATATTTTAAAAATTCTTGTAGCACACCGGTTGGCAATCACTGGTCTAGAATAAAACTGTAACTGGTTTCTCTTTATCTGCTTCCTTCCCTACTCAGCCTGTTCTCAATCCTTACAGTCAGTAACCAAAGAGCCATAGCAATCCTAATTAGTAATGTGATATTGGGCAGCCCACAACCTCCCCATGTCTCTCTCTTTTTTTAATTCATTTGAATAATAAGACTGTGGGCAGAGATTTGAAACTTGAGGAAATCCCATGTGCCCTTGCTTGCTTCGAAGATGGAGGAGCTGTATACCAAGGAATGCCTGCAGCCTTTAGCAGCTGAGAGTGGCAGCCAGCAAGGCAAGGAGGACCCCAGCCCTGCGATGGCAGGGGACTGGATTCATACAGTAAACTAAATGAACTTAGAAGCAGATGCTTTGATGGACACTCCTGAGAAGATCCTGGTCACGCCCATGCCTTGATTTCAGCCTGTTTGACCCCAAGCAGAGCTCTCACATGAGCAGGTCTGCACTTCTGACCTACAGAACTGTGAGGTAGTAAAGGTGTGTTGTGTTAAGCTACTGTTTTTGTGGTAATTGTTATGCAACAATAGAAAACCTGATGCAAGGAATAATGAGAAACTTGTTCCTTTCATGGTAATGGCTCACTTGGAAAGATAAGTCAGCTTAAGTCTGTCTTCTTTTGAGAAAGTGGCTAACCATATCAGATTTAGCAAAAGCCAAGGATGTTAAAGGGTTCTATAACACTTGACCTTGGCTTTTCACCTCATTGATCTAATTTCCCTCTTATTCACTTACCTCCAAATTGGAATTCTTGCCTTGGGATGTTTGCACTGGATGTTTCCTATACCTGGAGTATTCTTTCCCTGGATGTATCCCTGGCTCCTTTCTCAACCACCTCAGGTCTTTGCTTAAGAACCTGTGGCTTGCCCTGGCTGGTGGCGCAGTTGGTTGGGCATCGTTCTGTATACCAAAGTGTCAGGGGTCCAATTCCTGGTCAAGACCCATACCCAGGTTGTGGGTTTGCTCCCCATTGGGGTGTGCATGGGAGGCAATTGATTTATGTTTCTCTCTCAACAACAATGTTTCCTTCTCTTTCTCTTTCTCCCTTCCTCCTTTCCCTAAAATCACTTTCAGAGAGAGAGAGAGAGAGAGAGCGAGCCCTGGCTGGTGTGGTTCAGTTGTTGAGGGTTGTCCCATATGGCAAAAGATCAGTTCAGTTCCTAGTGAGGGCACATGGCCATGTTGTGTGCTTGATCCCCAGTGGGGGGCATGTGGGAGGTGTCTGATTGATGCTTCTCTCTCCCACTGATGTTTCTTTCTCTCTTTCTCTCTGTCTCTCTCTCTCTCTCTCTCCTCCCTTCTTCTATCTCTAAAATCAGTAAAAACATAATTTAAAAAAGAGAAAACATGCTGTCTTTTTTTTTTTTTTTAAAGAATCTGTGTCTTGACAAGAGATACAAAAAAGCCTAAGAAACATGAATGGGAAATGCAAGCAGGCAATATGAGTTTGTGCAGTGGAGGTTAATAAATGCAATGATGAAACAAGGAAAAAGCAATTCAGCACATTTCAGGCATGAAACACAGAATGCTCCTGGCTTGGAACACTTCTGGCCAGTGAGGCACCTTGAGAAGAACAAAGTTAGGTAAATGTCTCATCCAGATTTCAACAAAAGTGACCCAAGGAATCAATTATTCAATTGTTTTTAGGACTCAAGAAACTGTTAAATTAACTTGTACAAGTTAAAGAAAGACTCTGTGGCTTGGGATGATGCATTAGCTCACTAGTTGTGAAAATCTTCAGTCACCATCTCTTCAGTGCTGTTGTTAACTGATCTTCTCTTTTCTTTCTTTCTAGAACTTGAATTAGTGTTAAATATTTTGGTCATGTGTCAAATGTATCCTATTCTCCCCCCCCCACACACACACACACTCCGCCACCATGCTTTCCACACTTTTGTCTCACCATGATTTAGTGTGCATTTTCTACCTATCTGTCTTCCAGTTCACTAATCCTTTATCTATTGTGCCTAGTCTGCTATTAACCTAATCTTTATTCTGACACTATTTTCAGTATTAGAGTTTCCATTTCATTAATTTTTATAGATTACAGTTTTCTGATGAAATAACCTGACTGGTCATTTATTTTCTTGCACATATTAATCACTGTTATTTAAAAATTCACTTCCGGATCTTCTTTGGGTTTGTTTCAATGGCCTCCTTTTCCCTCTTGGTTTTTTTTTTTTTTGTCTTTTTTCTTGGTTCTGTTTGCCAATGTGACTAATAAATTTTCACTGACAAAAATCTAGAATGAACATGAGTCTCTAGGATGGAGTTATCTTCTGGCAGAAGTACGAGGATAATAATAAACCAGTGTGGAACTGAGCTCAGTTGAAACTGTATCTTCAGTCTTTGTGGAAATTAGTAAATTTCCAGTTGGTCCTTCTTCCTGGGGTGAAAAGTGTGGTGGTCTGAACTGAAAGCTTGTGGGTTTATACACCCCCTTTCCTTGGCGTGCCCTGTATTGCAATGATTGTCTCTCTAGTCCTTGGAGATGGCTGAAGTTTCAGCCTCTTAGCCCAGTCTCTTCTCAGCTTAGCCTCTTGGTCCTCATTTGCAAATCATCAAATGCCTCAAGTGGAGTCGGATTGTAGGGCTCATTTCTCTGCACTTTTCTTCTCTGTGGGATATTGGGTCTTCAAGTTGAGGAGCTCTCGAATTCCTGCCAACAGAATATTTAAAACACTTTTATCCACTTTTTCTGGTTGTCCTCAGGGAGAAGTTTGGTCTGATACATGCCAGCTAGACTACAGCTGGAAAAGGAAAAAATGTCACCTCCTTGATGCCACCTTTCCTGACACCCTGTAAAAGGGCACCCTCTCTCCTCCCTTCTCTATTCTGATACTTCTTGTTTTTCTTCTCTGTGTTGTTTTCTGCAGAGCACTTATCAGCTCTGACATACTACATGTGCTTATTATTTATGTGTGTTCTCCACAACATGTGAGCTCTGAGAGAACAGGAATTTATATATTTTTCTTCCATTGTGGCATCCCTACCCCAGAGCAGTGCTTGTGGACACATAAGGTCATTAATAAATGACATTAAGAATTTGATCAGTGAGTGAAAAAAATGAACGAATAAACAACATTTTGAGTTACTTGAGAGTAAATTTGGTTTTGACACTTTGGGTGGCAGAAAAGAAAGAAAATGTGATGGATTCAAATGCTCTCTATCCGTCAGAAGAAAGGACACCTGTTATTAAAGAAGTACAAACTCACCTCCTGCCAGGACATTCTGAAAGGACTTTATTTCTTGTTACTGTATATGAGAGTCTTTTAATGACATAATAAATAATACATTAAATGGTAATTTCAAAGGAGATGCAGAAGCGATTTTCTGATTCTTTTGGTTCAATTATTAATAAAAATAATTTCAGCTGGAGAGGTAAGGTCTGAAAAAGAACCAAGGTAACTAGGAGGATGACATTTGTATTGTGTATGTAATTCTCAGAATTGTAGTGATCAAATCCAATAACATCAACAATGGGAGCAAACCACAAAACTTAGCGAGATGCAAGGGGCAGGTTAATGACCTCTCTGAGCTGCAGTGTTTTGTTGTAAAAGGGGACTATGGGAACCGCACTCTCTCCAGATGTGCTGTGAATATCCAAGAAAGAATTCAAATGCTAGCTAGCAGACAGCTGAATCGATTTTCCACCATCAACAAAATGCTTTTATGTGCGTTTTCACATGCACATCATCAGGTTCTGTGATGTGAATGTCATCACCGCTCACTGTTTCCTGGAGAGGAAACCAAATCCGCGAGGCCCCTGGCCCACCAGCGAGCAGCAGAGGTGTGATGCGCCTCCGCCTTTTGATTCGTGTGCAACCTGTGCCACCACCCGCCTCTCCACGGGAAGAGTTCTCAAGTGGTGGAAGCTCAGACACCAGGGCAGGCACTTGCACGGCCTTTCGAGCACTTTCGTGGTTACCCACATCGACCAACTCATCTGCTGTTGCAGACGTGGAAGCAAATAAAAACACCAGCGCTGGTTCCAATTCAACACCAACCGCAGGCTCTCGGGACCAGGCCACTTACCCCCAGTTATGAGAAAGCTACACAACTCCTACTTGTGCCTGAGGAAAAGGCACAATGTTTCATGGTTTTGTCTTTAAAAAAATCAATGTTTGGCCTTTCTCGGGACCTGAATGGGATGCCCCTTCTAATGTCTGATTCAATAAATTGACTTTGTCCTTCGAACTTTGCCATCGCCTTTAGCCACCAGCATAGAGAAATGCCTTCACAAATATCACAGGAACAGCAAGCGTATCTTTCTAAATGTTAAACCTGAAATAGCCTGGGCTCTGTGGCAGCCGTGCTCCCGTGGGCCACCGGAGTCCTCCTGCACCCTCGGGAGCTGGGAGGAATCACTAGAAATGAAGGTGACTCTGTGGAGTGGAGGGGCTGGCTGGCGAAACCCTTTTTCTCGCATTCCCGTATTCTGTCCGTGCGCAGTTTGAGTCCCCATCGTGTACTAGGTAGTTGGGAAGATAGCAAACGAATGACGAGGATGCAGGTCTTTTCCCCCCAAAGAGCAAAGTCTAGTGGGGGACCCCTGTGCACACAGTCCAGCGCACCGCGGTGGGTCTCTAATGGAGGTGAGTGCGGAGCGCTGTGGGAGAGCCCGAGGCCCTGGGGGAGCTGATGGTAAACCTCAGAGGAGGTGATAGACAGACCGAGGGCAATAGGAGGAGTCAAGCCGAGAACACTGTGTGCAAAGGCACGAGGCCTGCAAGACCACCGTGTGGTCTGAGATCATAAGCTCCGTAAGCCCAGCAGGGAGGGATGGGGGCCAGCTAGTCAGGGAGTAGACTGAGAGCCGGAGAAAGGACAGCTGCTGGTCCCTCTGGCTCCCCCCGCAGAAATGTGATGAGAATATCGTGGGGGAGACAGGGAGAATATTAGGGAGGGCGTGTGTAGGAGAGATGCGAAGGCGCTCAATTGCATTTTCTATAATAGTTAGACAAGGTACAAAACTGAGAAGTCAAGAAGCAGCCCAGCCAGGGCTCAGCTGGTTGGAGCCCTGTCCTGTACACCAGCAGGGTGCAGACTCTACGCCGGCTGGGCACGTGCTGGTGTCAACCGAATGGTGTTTCTCTTGCACACTGAAGTCTCTCTCTCTCTCTCTCTCTCTCTCTCTCTCTCTCTCTCTCTCTCTCTCCATCTCTCTCAAGGCAATAAAAACATATCCTCGGGTGAGGATTAAAAGAAAAGAATCATAGTAATAGCCAACTTTTTAGATAAAAATGTAATATAGTAGGAAGTAAACGGTACATAGCTAAAAAAGTTGAAATTTGTCGTTTTGGGGCAGTCAGTTGCTGATTTGATTATCAGTCTTCTAATGATTTGACATTTGAAGTCATGAACATGTAATTTAGTCTCCACCTTGGGGCACCTTTGAGACTGAAAGGGGTGCTGTTCCTAACTTTACAGGATGACAGGCATGGACTGGGACTCTGGTGGGCAAAGCTGGGTGCACGATCATTTTAGCCAAAGGCTAAAGGCAGAGGGCAGAGGAGGGCTGTCTGGGGCTGAGTTTTACAGACAGGAGAGCAGAGAACCCAGTCACAGAGCTGGTGAGCGGAGCAGCCGGGATTCTGGCCCAGGGACTACAATTCCAAAGTCCAGACCTTCTTTTTCCATTGCAACAGCCTGTCTTCTGAAGCCCTTGAATTCCACTTCTTCAAACTACAGCTGCCCACGGGGGCGGGTGGGCGGAGCTGGGCACTGCCAACAACACCCGCTGCCAACACATTAGGGACACCCCGTCTTGAATCTGTTATCCCAGAGACATCCTGTCCTCGCTTCCCCATATGGCGGCTCCCTCTGCTCCCAGCCCTGGGACTGGGCAGGAAGAGAGGTGCTTACCTTTTGCCAAGTGCAGGAAATTGCAGATCTCAGGATTCCTGTCTCCTGCTGCCCCCCCTCCCCACAGTCCCAGGTCTGTTTCTCCTTCACCTGGATCCCTCCTCATGCGCTCATGGGTTCCTTTGTTCGGTGAGTAGTTTATGAGTGACTGTGTAGTTCCCTGCACACTCACTGAGCGCTAATGGAGCCAGACCTCTCTGCTCAGTGTTGGGATTAAGAGAAGAATAAGATACACGTTCTTTGTCTTTAATGAGGTCATAGGCCACTATAGGAGGCCCGCCGCTCCTGTTGTCCAATCAAGAAAGTGGTGAGAGCACAGGAAGGGCGTGGCTATTGCCACTTGGGCGTGGAAGGTCAGTGACATTGTCCTGGACAAAGGAGGTAGTGGCACTGGGCCATTACATCCATTTATCCACCCATGACCCATCTGTCGATCCACCCAACAATTCCACTGAAATCCATGTATGCCTAACGAGCCCTGACTGCTCAGTGTAATGGCTTCCTAAGTATTTAGGGTCCCCTATGGGTCAGCCTCCGCCCCTAGCACTGGGAGTAGGCCGGAGCACATCCTCTTGGATCTTGGCATCTCCTGAAGTCGGGTTCCTGATTGTGTGGAGCGTAATTGTCACCGGGGAGTTTGTTAGCAAAGCAGAGTCCCATACTCACTTCTAAAAGTCTGGATGGTTAAACCTGGAGAGCAACCTCAGGTAGCTCACACCTTCAGCAGCATCGCTCTAATTGATGTCTAATGGCCTTGAAAGGTGAGGAGAAGTTGAGAGGGAGACCAGACATTCCAGGTAGAAATGCAGCAACACAGAACACAACCGCCCAGGGGCGCAAACCCACAGGGGCATGTGTAGGGAGGAAGAAGCTTCAATGACCAGATAATGGGGGTCCAGAGCTGGGGCGAGCAGTGAGCAGTGGGTGTCATGAACTGAGACTGGTAGGAGGTGGACAGAAGCTAGACCTTGGTAGCAGTGGCTGGGGTTCATGATGACGAGTTTGGGCTTTATCCAGGCAACTGGAAGTTGTAGAAGGCATATTAAGGAGTCAACTTATAAGTCAGTCTCTGTGAAGTTCCACGCACTGGGGCCTCAGTCGTTTCCTGAACCTCCATGAGCTCCAGGGTGGTTGGTCATCTGGGAAGAGCCGTTCCCTCCATTGGGGAGGAGTGACGTCTACCCTGCAGGGTGGTTCTAGGGGGCCGATGGCCCTAAGTGGCACAGAGGGCACTCAGTACAGAGTGGTGCCCTTATTTTGTGGCATCATTTGGGTGCGATAGTCCCTGCAGGACATGGGGGACACTAGGGACATAATAAGTGAGGGTTCACCAAATTCAGTGTAAAGTTGGGGGTGTGGCTATGTGCTCCTAGGGCTAGTTTGTGTGAAGAGGAAGAAACAAAGGAAAGAGAATTGGAATCTAGGGGCACTTTTCCACACGTGGCTGTTGGTGTGCTAGGCTCTGGCAGGCTTCAAAATGACTTCAGATTAACAGTGACAAATCTTCCTACACAACCCCCGTAAACAGAGATTTGCTCACAACCTTGGCCTTTAACTGCCATGTCCCTTCGTGATCTCCTTCTCCCTGCCTAGAATTTCTCCCCACTCCTCACAGATCTCTGCTCCTGCTCCCTATCCGGGCTCACTCCTTCCAGCCGAGGTCCCCGAGGCCGTCTCCAGGTTTCCCCAGCGCCTGGAGGCTGGGACAGGCCTCCTGGGCATCTGCTCAGTCATCCGGGTCCCAGAAGCCCTGTTTCCCGGCCTTGGCCCCCCCTTCATGGCAGATGCCCTGGGCTCTTCCCTGTGGGTAGGGCGCTGGGTACTGGAACAGTACCCTCACTCACAGGCTGCTTCTCTCATTAATGAATGAGTTGGGTGGGTGCCTAGAAGTCTATCAAGTTGTTGATTCATTGATTTTTTTCTCTCTTCTTTGGCCTAAAGACTCCAGCATAATCACATTATGATTTGGTGGCTGCCCCTGGTGATTCATCAAAAGGCAAGAACCTAGAGGGAAGAGGGTCTGGCTGCAGGATACTCACTGGAGTCACCTTTCTGCCCCTCCTTTCTCAGAGTTCAGGGGGCACCCGCCATGGGCCCAGCAGAGCAGGTTCAGTGATGAGAGGGACATGGTTTTTGCTCCTGTGGAATCCACAGCCCAGTGGAGGAGACTCAGTGAATGACTGACTGAACACAGACTTGAGTGAGTGAATGAATGACTGAGTATGAGTGAGTGAGTGAATGAATGAAAGAGTGATTGAATGAATGAATGAATGACTGGGTGTGAGTGGGTGAATGAATGAATTAGTGAATGAATGAGTGACTGGGTATGAGGCAGCTAGTACAATAGGCTGCCTTCTAGAACCCATTCTTTTTAAAATATACATATTTTTATTGATTTCAGAAAGGAAGGAAGAGGGAGACAGAGATAGAAACAGTGATGAGAAAGAATAATTGATTGGCTGCTTCCTGCACACCTCCTATTGGAGATTGAACCCAAAATCTGGTGATGTGCCCTGACCAGGAATCAAACTATGATTTCCTGGTTCATAGGCCAATGCTCAATAACTGAGCCATGCCGGCCGGGCGTGGTTTATTCATCTTAGTAAGTGGAATGACTCCACCATCCCTCAAGTCACCAACTGAGACGTTCCCTGCTTGCCTCCCACTCCCGGAGCCTCCCTGTTCCCACCCAGCTCCCGTCCCACTGGGTACTGGCTTTGTCCATGCTCTCTCCACATATTGGTTTCCCGTGGCTTCTGTGGCAAAGGGCCACGCACTGGGTGGCTTAAAATAACAGAAGGTCACTGTCTTTCCATCTGGTTGCTAGAAGTGTCTTTGAAACACCCAAGGTAACGCTCTAGGTGGCTCCATGGCAGAAAGACGGTCTGGAATTTCAGCCAGTCTTGTTCGCTTACAACACAATGGACAGGCCCGAGCAGCCAGGGTGGTGGGGAGCTCCTGGCGTCATTAAGGGGTTCTGGAAGCCTCCTGAGGATGAGGGGTGCAGGTTGAGTACTCCCCCCTCGTGCAGTTAATTGACTCAAAGTCCTAGGAACCTCAGGAGGCTAGTTGCTGGCAAGAACTGTGTTCACTTCCAGGCTTCAGAGGTGCAATAAGCCAGGAGAAACATAAATGGCAAGAGCGACCACAAGAGAGCTAATGGATTGATGGAGGGGAAGGGAGAGTAATTAAGGGGCTGGCAGAGTCCTCACTAAAAGGCTTGGAGAGCAGCTCGCGTGAGAGGAGGATCCGAGCAGGATCCAGCCAGACAGGCTTCCCCGAGCCCAGAGCAGGTCCCTGATGAGGTTGGGAAGGGAGGACTGGAGGCCTCTCTCCTGAATACCCCCCTGGACACCCCTGGGAGAGCACATTTCACAGGGAAATTGCATTTTTTCCTCTATGAACATCACTCCTGTTTAGTGTTCCTCTCCCTCCTCCAATAACGAGAGCTCACCTTGGCGTTTCCAAAGAGCCTTTACAGATAGTTTTAGATCAGGGGTGGGCAACCTTTTTGTGAGTGTGTGCCAAAACCAGCAAAATCTCTGACTCAAAATTCTTCTGCGTGCCAACCCTAATTTTTTGAGAACATGTTACACCTACTTGATATCTCTTAAAGTGTACCTATGTGAAGAACCTTGAAGAAATAATAAAATTCATTCGAGCGACAAAAACACAGTATATGATGATGAAAAATACATTTATTTTTAAATGTATACATGTACACTGATAATCCGACAGAAAACTTTATGACTCCGTTTGATATTATCAGTGGGACTTTTGCTGCTGCATCACTGATGACAGAGATTTTACATCAGGTTTATATTTCGTGACCTTCAGAGATATGCACAAGCTACTACTTTCATCCATCAGGCTACTCCTATTCCGAGACTTAACAAAATTCATCACTGAGAACAAAGGTTCACAATTGTAAATGGAAGATTATAAGAGAGGGTTTCGCGTGCCAGCAAAAGTTACTGGCGTGCCATGTTTGGCACACGTGCCAGGGGTTGCCCACCCCTGTTTTAGATATTGTCACAGTGACAAAGCTGAGCTCCAGGGGTGAAGTCACCTAGCCTGGGTTTATAGATTGTACAATCCTGTTGGCCAACAAAGTAAGTCTCTTTCAACTTATTATCAACTAGAGGCCCAGCACACGAAATTCATGTGCTGGTACAGTCCCTAGGCCTATCCTGTGATCAAGGCCATCTTCCCCGGCTCCTGGCAGCCACCCGGGTTCCCAGTTTGTCATCAGGTGATCAGAGCCTGATGGCCGGGTGGGAGGGACCAAGAGGTTGGCTCGTCCTGCCCGCTAGTGGCCCGGCCCTCACCCTCTGTATGTGGGGTGACCGGCAGGGCAGGGGCCTTGGTTTGGCACCGCCCGCATCTCCCGTTACCCACCCCTGGTTTCCTGTTCACCATCGGGAGATGGGAGCCTGCCAGCCGGGAGAAAGGGACCAAGAGGTGGTCAGTGCACCTCACAGTGACTGGTCGAGTGGTCGTTCTGCCGTTATGGTCGCTGGGCTTTCATTATATAGGATGAGCCAGTTGTTCTCAGAATGATTTTGCCTTCAAAAGGAATATGCTTTTAAAAATGTTTTATTAAAATATACATATAGAAAAAGGCATATATATCCTAAGTGTACAAGTTGGGTGGATTTTTGGAACCTGAACGTACTTGTGTCACCAGAATCCAGGTCAAGAAACCAAACATGCCAGCAGGGGTAGTCTCCGGTGTCCCGCCGGAGTGATCGCGGTTCTGACTCCCGACAGCCCGAGTTAGAGTCTCTGCCTCAGGTACATGGGACACGGCAGACTCTTTGCTGAGTGTTATGTTGGTGAGATTCTGCCTTGTTCTTGCCTGTGGTTGTAGGGTATCCATTCTCATTGCTGACAGTTTTCTATTCTGTGAATATGCCACAGTGTATCCATTCTACAGTGACTGGCATTTGTATCCAGGTGTGGCTGTTACAAATAGTGTCACTGTGAACATTTTATTTCTTTAGGTAAAGATACATAGGGAGTTCTGAGGGACTCATGCTCAGGGGTGGGATTGCTAGATCACAGGTGTCTATATCGCCAGACAGATTCCCAGAGCGGTTGGATTAATATATTCCCACCTGCAGCACATGGCCGTTTCCGTTGCTCTGCTGTTTTCCTAACTCGTGCTCTTTCTTATCGTTTTTGTTTGAGCCATTTTGGAAGTGATATCACGCTGTAATTTTAATGTGAATCTCCTGATGACTAATGAAGCTGAGGACATTTCCTGTCTTTATTGAGTCCCTGGTTCGTGCCTTAGCCAGCTTAGGCTGCTATAACAAAACACCTTAACTGGGCGGCTTGAAAAATGGACAATGTATTTCTCATGGTTCTGGAGGCTGAAAAGTCCAAGATCAAGGTGCTGGCAAGGTCATGTCTGGTGAGGACCCTCTTCCTGGCTTGTTGCCTTCTTGCTGTGTCCTCACATGGGAGGAAGGGGAGACGAGAGGAAGAGAGGGAGAGGGAGAGAGAGAGAATCTAGTCTCTTTCTCTTCTTATAAGGGCACTAATCCCATTCAGAGGGCCCCACCCTCGTGACCTCACCTAAATGCAATCACCTTCCAAAGGCTCCATCTCCAAACACCATCACATTGGGGGTTAGGGCTTCAGTGAGTTTTGGGAGGATACAGACATTCATTCCATGAGAGTCAGGAAGGGGCTAGTCTACGCTCTCTGGGCACCAGAATCTTGATGGTAATTGTCAATGGGAATTCGCCTGTTCCAGCTATCAATCCATGAGAACTTGTAGGAATTCTTCAACACAGGAGCACAAAACCACAAATCAATTCACCAAATTAACTTAATTTGCTAACCTTCACGAGCCTTGCCTCCACATCAGGCACTGAGTGGGGTTCTTTGTTTGAAATCGTACTGTGAAGTGATGGTGCCTGCCGGCATCCTTGCAGGTTCAGGCAAGAAATGGAAGCATTTAGCATCGTGCTAACAAGTCTTAGTGGCCTCGTGGCTTCTTCAGTAGGTCCTCACCTATGAATGGATGGCTACACTCTGGCATTCTCAACGTACAGCCTGACATTGCTGTGTACTGTTCGCTCCTGTTGTTTACACAGAGGAGGAATGTCACAGCGCAGGCAGGGAGGTGGGTGTGTGCATCCTGCATGACTTTAAGGGCCCAGAGCAGAAGGAATAGGAAGGCTTGTGGGGGTCTGATCACAGGGATCTGAAGTGAAGGTGCATCAGGAAGCAGGCCTGGGCTCCCTGTTCCTCCCTCAGGCGTGAATCTGTAGAAATGTCACCTTGCAGGAGATCCAGGAGCGAGGGTGCTTTGAAGGGTTTCCAGAACGTCCCCGCCTGCTGTGCGGGTGGAGGGAGGGGGGAGGGCCCAGCCCGAGAGCATATCAAACTCACGCTGTCTGGTATGTCAGCCGGGCAGGCAGGAGTTTTGGTCTCACTGGACGAGTTTTAATCATCGAAAGGCAAGGACTCTGCCATTTTGCCAGCTGAGGTTTGCACCAAAGTCAACGCAGAAGTAAAGACTTTGTCTGCCTGACAAGGAGAGAGAGTGACTGCAAAGCTGGACATGGGGCTGTGCTCTGCCGGGGCTGCAGGGGCCGAATCAGGGACTGCAGGCACCTCCTTGGGAAAGTGACCTTGGTGCCCCCGCTGGAGAACAGCACTTGGGCCCCACAGGCAGTTCCCAAGGTCAAGACTGAGCGGGAGAGTCTAGCTCAGCCCTCGCCTCCAGTCCAGCTCTGGACCCAGAGCTATTGCTTGTTGATGTTATTTTTTTTCTAGAAACTGCCCGCCTTCAGAACACTTAAAGGGAAGTAGTATGAGCTCCAGGTGGGCACAGAACCCCACCCTCAGTCTCCTAGCACAGCCTGTGACGTGTCTGAAGGGGAGAAAATACACGTATACCTAGAAGTTGCCGTGTGCCCAGTGTTCACACGCGTTATTCTTTTTTTTTTTAAATATATTTTATTGATTTTTTACAGAGAGGAAGGGAGAGGGATAGAGAGTTAGAAACATCGATGAGAGAGAAACATCGACCAGCTGCCTCCTGCACACCCCCCACTGAGGATGTGCACGCAACCAAGGTACATGCCCTTGACTGGAATCGAACCTGCGACCCTTCAGTCCACAGGCCAACGCTCTATCCACTGAGCCAAACCGGTCAGGGCACGCGTCATTCTTTTTCATCCTCAAACAGTGCCTCGCTCAGCTGCGTGCATGGTTTCACCTTCCCTGCAGTAGAAACACTGAGCCGCACAGAAGAAAAACGTGGAAAACTGTTAAAAAAGCCTTGACACTCAGGCCGTCCCCGAGACCCACTCATGGAAACGTCGGGGTGGGGTGCCGACACCAGCCACCCAGCAGTGGGGTTGAGAACCCTCCTTGTTCGATGCGGCTGTGAAGTGGGGATTAGCCACGTCAGGGGCGTGGAGCTGCAGAGTAGAGGCGTCTGCATTAGTTCCTTGTGGAGGGTACGAGACCCGGGGTCCACACTCCATTGGCGGGGGCCCAGCTTTTCCTGCTAGAAGCAGGGTCTTACCTCCCAGGGGCTCAGTCAGACATGGAACAGTCTTAGTACTGTGTACAGGGAGGCCCCGAGGGGAGACCCTCTAACCTCCTGGGGGAGGCCAGGAGGGAGCTTTTGTGAACTCTTTCTTCCTTTAGGGCAGCCCAGGGATATTTGGTTTCCGACCTGGTTTTACCAGATAAGCAGGTTGAGAAGCAAAGGGGATGAATTAGTGCAACCTCAGCCCCAGGCCAACATCTCATCAGACTCCCAGTGAGCCTGTAGTCCCTGTGGTCTCCTTAGCCAGGGAGGGGCCGTCCCTGCTCCTGTCCCCGCCCTCCAGGATGCTTCCTTGGCTCCATGCAGTGCTGCTCCCCCTGCGGCGGCTCTGATGACTCCACCAGGCCTTCAGCTGTGGGGGAGGCTGGGGCCGACCTGTAAATGGGCACCTGGGAATACGGACAGTCTAGGGCAGTGATGGCGAACCTATGACAAGCGTGTCAGAGGTGACACGCGAACTCATTTTTTCGGTTGATTTTTCTTTGTTAAATGGCATTCAAATATATAAAATAAATATCAAAAATATAAGTCTTTGTTTTATATGGTTGCAAATATCAAAAAATTTCTATATGTGACACGGCACCAGAGTTAAGTTAGGGTTTTTCAAAATGCTGACACGCCGAGCTCAAAAGGTTCGCCATCACTGGTCTAGGGGCTGGGGCCTCAGGCAGAGCTACATGGCTACACTGTGGGTTTGGGTGGATAATTGGCCTTTTTCGTCAATTTCAGAGGCAAGTTTTTTTTTTAAATGTATTTTAGTACATATGAATTCCACATGGATCTAGAAACTAAGGAAATACTAGTACAACATAAAACACATTGGTCTCCAAAGACCTACATTCCCACACGTAAATACAGGATTAAAAAATTGTGCCCCGAAAACCAAGGATCAGTGGCACAAGGGGTGGAAATCCCAGTTTTTCATGAACAGCCCAGTCTTAGGTGTTTTGAGGCTAAATTTGTAGCTTCAGATGCTTCAAATGGATGCTTTTCTATAAAGCTGCTGAGGAATGGACTCATTTCCAGCCGCACTATCACCTCATTTAAAATTCAGGCCCACTTTTCCCAGGAGCTGAGGATTAACGTTTCAATAGCCCTGGCTTGTGAGCTACTCCTTTTGGGGATCATTTTTGAAAAAGAATGTTACAGGGAGTTTGCAAAATAACAGCTCCTCCCCGACCATTTAGCAAGTAAAGATCTGGTTTTACTTTGTTTTTGGTGCAGAAGGTTATTTTCTCAGACAGAAATACACACCATCATTTTCCATGGATGCTGACATCCCAGGTAGTTTCTCACCCCCGGTCCGTGTCCAGCACCCCAGTTACTCTGCATCTCTGAACCGTGAATGACCTGAGGGGCGGAGTCAGAGACTCAGGTGTAAATTGAGAAACACATTAGACCTGAGCACCAGAGAGCAGGCTGGCGGGAAGGGGAAAAGGGCAGGCCTTCTTCTCCTGAGTGTTATCTTCCGGAAAATCAGGAGCAGTTTTGAGTATTTTCTTGATATTTACAAATATGAAATCACTGAGAAATTTTAACCAGGGAAGGTTTTGAATAATATAGATTCATTAGACACAAATAAATGTCATTGTTGCCTACAGTGGCTTTTTGTTTGTACATTTCTTGTGTATTTCTGTGAAGGTACAAATATTTGCTAGGGGTCTCAGGCTCACGTGGACGCTGGTCCCTCTAACACTCCTATCGCTCTGGGAATCACGTTTCGCTCCTACCAAGTGATTCCAGAGCTTACCGGGTGGACGGAAAGGGCTGATTTCAGTCCGAACTCCTGGTCTGTGCCTGAGAAAATGCCTTTCTGACTCCCCCACCAAGTCCCCACAGTTCTGTTGTGTCTCTGTTCTCCTTTCTCCCCAAGAGCTTGGAACACCATGTATTTGATCTTTCCCTCTATCTCAGTGGTTCTCAACCTGTGGGTCGCCAATCTGTGGGTCGAGACCCCTTTGGGGGTCGAATGACCCTTCCACAGGGGTTGCCTAAGACCATCGGAAAACACATATATAATTACATATTGTTTTTGTGATTAATCATTATGCTTTAATTATGTTCAATTTGTAACAATGAAAATACATCCTGCATATCAGGTATTTACATTACGATTCATCACAGTAGCAAAATTACAGTTATGAAGTAGCAACGAAAATAATTTTATGGTTGGGGGTCACCACAACATGAGGAACTGTATGAAAGGGTCGCGGCATTAGGAAGGTTGAGAACCACTGCTCTATCTGACGAAGGGGCGTATGGAAATCCTTCTGGTGAGAAAGGGAAAGTGGATTCACAGTGTGAGTTACGCACCGGGCATGAGACCTCCTCACTGTGCTCATGCCATTCCCCAGCAATCCCAGCCTCAGAAGTGATGTTACTGCATGTGCTCGGCCCTGGATGATGCTCTGCAACATGTGTGTGCATGTGTGCGCGCGCGCGTGTGTGTGTGTGCCCGCGTGTGTGTGCGCATGTGTGTAGGGGGAGTGTCACAGCACTTAACAGACATAATAATAATATTAATAATATTGATTTCATTCTAAGCAGCCTAATTTTGCCTTTGGAATACTTGGGACCCCCTTTTCTGGCCTCTCTGCCCCTAATTTGGTTCCCATCTCACCCTACGTCCCCCTTCCTCTTGGGATGTTGTGTGATTTCCCCTCCTCTGCCCTTGCGGGCTGCTCATCTCTTAATTATTCTCAAGTTCACAGCCTCCTTCATTACCCTCAGGTCCCCCTGGTAACGGGTCCCCTGCTAGCATTCTCTAGAGTTTGCTCTCATGGGGGCTCCTTGGTGAATGGAGCCAACTCCATAAAGAAACTGGGTGAGTGGGCACGGTGGGCGCCAGGCTCTTTCTGCCACACTCTGCGGCTTTCTTTTCCCGACCACCCAGTCTTCTCAGACACCCGCCTGACCTCTGACCTGCACATCACAGTCAGAACTGCTCTCGATGTCTGCAGGGGGGTTTGCAATATACAAGCACACTCACACCCCCACCCTTACGACTGGATATTTCTAAATACGACTTTCCCACCTTGTATTGTAAGTATTTGTGCTGTCCTTGGAAAGTGTCCTTTGGATGTTTCTGCTGTAGACACGCAGCCAAAGCTCTCTATGGTGGGACAGTTAGCGGGTGTCCAGTTCTTGGTTATAAAAGCGACACTGAGGACCTTTGTGCGGAAATCTCAGCTCCACATCTTCTGTTATTTCCCGAAGCCGGGCGCCTCTGAAGGGCGTTTCAAGGTCTCAAGAAGCATTTGATCTTTGTTTCATTGGTTTTATTTTCAAGTGGGCCCCCTTGCAGGAATGTAAACAATCCCAGGAAGGGTTCTGCTAATAGGATGGCATGAAAAGACTCATTTAGAAAGACGTAGCCTGATCTATGGCGAGTCCACACACACACACACACACACACACACACACACACACACACACCCCCCAGCTGGAATTCTTTCCCAGTGGGGATGGCTAAACTCTCAGTCAGGTGTGACTGAGAAATGCACCTTGACCCTTTCCTGCCAGAATGTTCTTCCTCAGGGGTTTGCCTCTGTGTTGAACAGTCATCCACTCCCCGAGTTAGTCCCCCTCATGTTCCAGGACAGCCTGGGTTTTGATGGTTCCGCCCTAGGTCCAGGGCTTCTGCTGTGTACATAGGACTTGTCTGCACAGAGGACGGGCTCTCCGGCCACTGTCCCGTCTCTGCCCATTCCCAACTTGCTGCTGCTCCCGTCGTGTAATGATGGAGCATAAGAGGCTGCCACCTTCGGGCGGGGGCTGGGGGCTCTGTGGAATGTTGGATCCTGTGGTCTGTGTGTCATTACTTTCGGTGGGTCCCGAGACTCTGCAGGTCTTTGGTGACAATCTCTACTGATCCAAGTAGTTCACACTTACGTCCCCAGGGCATAGATACATCCCACGAATCTCCACTCCTCCCGGATAAGTCCCTTAATCCGGGCACACAGTAGTTTGTGCTCTAGCTGCCAGTGTTCTCAATCCTCACAGGGCTTTGCTGCGTACGGGTTTTTATTTCCATTATTTGTCCGGCTTTGCAAGCAGGCAGATTCCGTGCTTTCAAACTGACCTTGTATCACACTCTGAGGAATAACCACTCTCTGGCATTTCGAGTGATACCTTTTGAGCAACCACAAGTACGAGTGCCACCTGCATGCGCCCTGGACCACAGCAGGGAGCAGCGTGTGGGTGGGAGCCGCTGGAGGAGGGAGGGCGAGGCATTTCAGGTGATTAAGGTATCAGCACCCGCACCGCCTATCTTGGGGGTAGGGGGCACGCTGCATGTTGGAAGCTGAGGGGAGATTTGGCTCATATGTTAGGAATCTATAACAAGCTAATTTGCTCCCCAAAGACGCTTCTGCAAGAAGAAAAGCCTGTCTGAGCAAAGGAAGTGATTTGAAGAAGGTAGAGCTCTTGGCTCAAGCCAAGTTGTTGGGGAAGAAACCCCTGGTGGGAGCTGGTAAACACCAGCTTTGCAAACATCACCTCCAGCCACGGGCCTGCTCAGTGCAGCCCACAGAGAGCAGCCGGGGCCGCCACACAGCAACCTGGGAGCCTTCATGAAAGTTTAATTCGGTTTCATGAAAAGGGAACAACTCGTATCTGCTCTTGCTGTGTGTAATATTAAAGCTAAACCGAGCTCCTAGGACAGGGACGGGCTGGCGGAAACCCTAATCCCAGATATGTGCGTGTGTGTGTGTGTGACAGAGAGAGAGAGAGACGGACAGACTGAGAGCGAATGAGAGACAAAAGAGAAAGAGACAGAGAAACACAGAGTGAAATAGAGACGTAAAGAGAGCACACGCCACACAGAGGTCCGAGGGGTCTGGTGGAGGTAGGGGGGAGGGGCACCTGCTCACACTCACCCTCAGGAAGGCCTCACAGGTAACCCTTCCCCCACCTTGTGCTGTGTGAACATTCAGGGACGTCTCCACAGGACTGACGGCCAGTTTCCCTAAATGAACCACAACACTCCCTGGGCTTGGAGCGCACACCAAACCGGTGTTTTAAGTAAATCGTGTGATGATCCTGTGGAAGTCATCATTACTTCGCTTTGTGTTTTATGCCAGAGGTGGCAATTTATCAAAACAAACATTTGAAACAGGCCCTGATGTTTGTAAGCCTGTTTTTGGCATTTTTCCATCATTTTAATATAAGAGGAAAGTCTAAACTGAGAAGTGGCCGGGGGTCTGCAAGAGACCCCTTTGGAACCTGAACCCAGTACCCACCGTGATGATGATAAAGTAATTGATGATGATGACAATCTCCATTAGTGAGCCCTGTGAGCCAGGTGCCCCAGGGTCTGTCCTTGGTCCTGAAACCTCACCCAGGCGACAGTCCTCCACAGTGAAGCCCTCCCGTCCTCTGCACAGCAGGAGGGAGAAGTGGCCCCTTCTAGGATGCAGGGGCATTTGTTTTATCACCAGGTGCGTCTTATGCTCATTCGGAGTCAGCTGTGTGTGTTCTCCCCCAGTTCGTGCCCGCCGTCCTTGTTAGCAAACATCTCATTCACTGCTGGGCAGTGCGATGAGAAACAGTGGCCCGAAGCAGCTCCCTCTCGCTGCGGACAGCATGTCCGGACACCGTGTCGGGTGCATTGGGGAGAATGTCCTGGGCAGCCACCATGAACCAGGCTCTCTAACTCGCCAGGCAGGCGGTTTCTCCTTATGATCACCTCCCCCAGTTAGACATTACCCTTCCTTCCTGACAGCCAATGGCGGCAGAGAGCTGCAGTCCCTCTCTCGGCCTCATACGTCCCACAAGGGGTGGAACCAGAGGGCAAAGCCAGGCTGCGGACTCCATAGCCCATGGACTCCAAAGCCCGCATCCTCCCAGCCCCTGCCCGGTGCCTGCGGCGAGCAGCCAGCTCCCGCCCAGGCCTGACCTGGCAGGAGGCACGAGGAGCAGGGCCCAGGAAGACCCACCCTTGGCCCTGAGTGGCTGAGTCCTCGGGCCCAGGCAGACAGTGGCCAGCCTGCTGCCAGGAAGCACACGTGCCCGCCAGGAGAAAAGGACTTCCTGGGAATGCCATGTGGGGCGTCTGACCCGAGCTGGGGGAATAGGAAGCTTCTGGAAGGGGAACTCCAGGTGGCATCCTACATGTGAGCGGGCAGTGACCAGGCCCGTGTGCTGTAGATTCTGCCTTGATCACAGCAGCCTGTTGTGTGAGAGCCTCACAACTAGCCTGGCTGGTGCTTTGGGAGCCTAAGGGAGTGATGCCGGGGCAGGTGGGCCCTAGGGCTGGGCTTCCCGCTCCACGCCTGTGGGTCTAGATGACCTGGCTGCCCACGGCCTCCTTCAGTACAGCCATCATGTCTGCTAGGCGGACGGGTCTGTGAGAAGCGGGAACCACTGACCTGACCTCGCTCCCGTTCAAAGGCAATAAGTGCCGGTGGAGGCGGGGGGGGGGTGGGCGGTGAAGGCTGGGCCTCTTCCGGGCTCATTTGAAGTGAGAGATGCTGGGCCTGCGTGTTTGCGGGCAGCCTGGGAGCCATGGGCAGCAGGGAAACGGCCTTCCCCTCCACTCTCCGTGCCTGCGCCGTAGCCCTGCCTGCGGCCTCACTAAGTGGTGGCTCCATCCTCACCCTGCACCTGGGCCAGGCACCAGCGGGGGTTCCCAGACAGCCCTCCCCTGCCACACCTGCGGATTCCTTTTTCCTTTCCTTTTCTTGTCGTGGGGTCTCTCAGGTTCTTGGGAGAAGCTTCAGGAGCTGTTCAGAATGTAGGGCCAATGGGAAGGGGGAGGAAGGGACAGCCTCTGAGGGAACCAGTGGTCACAGCAACAGCGTGGGGCCCTGACCTCATCCCCGTATTGAGAGCTGCCCGTCATAGATGCGAACACCAGTGACGAGCAGGTGCCTCGCCGGAAGTTATCCCATCACCGTATCCTTAGACTCACGGCGTTCTTTTCCCTGGGATTGCGGTGGGTGCTGTGTCCATCGGTCTTTCCACTGTGTGCACTCAGGGCCAGGTCTCCTGGGCACTGCCCAGTGGGCCTCGCCTGTTTCTCCTGGGCCTGGCACCGCTGGGGTCTGCATCCCACAGTGCTGCTTCCTTCCTCGCTTACTGACACCTGATCAAAGTCTTGGCCCATCCATTTTTTTTTAAAAGCTGCAGAACCAACACTTAAAAAAAAGCCTTCTCCTTGCCTGTTCAGGATGTCTAATGATGTGAGTGGCAATTTGCTGAAGCCCTGGCTGGTTAATTTATCAAACGCAGAAGCCCTTCTTGTTTGCCTCTCGGTCCAATTAGTTAAGTGTTAGATGTGACAGGCAAGGCAGTGTCTCTGGGAGAGCCCTTGTCCCCCACATCCTGGTCCCCTTCTTACCCACTTCAGGTGCCATTCCCTTCTCCTCATCTCCTGAGTGATTGCCCCAGGCTGGTTCTGAACAATCCAGCCCGTCCCACGCTCCAGGCCTGAGAAGCCCAGGGCAGGCTATGGCTCAGGGCAGAGCCACACTCACCAGCTGTCCCAGAGGGGCCACAGCCTGACCTCCTGCCCGCGCTCCCCAGCCCACCACTCGGTTAGGCTCAGTTCAGTTCTTCACGGCAGATAGAAGTACATGTACAGCTTTCATTACTAACAAGCAAGGGTCCACGTGCGCTTAACATGCCATCTTCTGGGAGGCTTTTATACCTGTTGTGATGAGTCTACTGAGCAGTAATTATTATATCTCCACTTAGCAGAGGGGGAAACGGATGCTTAGAGAGGTGGATGGGAACTGTCCACGTTCACTGCATCCCATATCTCTCCCATCGCCACGATTGCGGTGTAGGACACACCACCCCAACCCTCAGCGGCCTGCGACAAGGAGCGCTTACTGAGTTCACTTGTCTGTGCGTCGGCTGAGAATCAGCTGACTTGGACTGGGTCTCATGTCGTCCTAGGATGGAAGGTTGTCCCGGGCACGCTCTTCTCATGGTGACGGTAGAGACATAAGAGTCTAGACTTGGAGCTGGTGCAGTGAAGTCTCACTGTTGGCCCACAGAAGTCAAGTGGCTAAACCAAGTGAGAGGTAGTGTCAAGTCACGTGACTAGAGGCACGTATCAAGAAGGGATGGAGCATCGTGGCCGAAAGTGCTGTCTACTCTAGTCACACGACATCTGTGTTGAGATGTGCAGTAGATCATGGCTCTGTGGGTCTAGAGTTCCATGAAGAAATTCCTCCTGGAGCTGTACGTTTGAAGAGGCATCTGGGTCTGGGTTGCGGGTAGAGTCATAGGGCTTGCTGAGAGGACTTAGGAGCAGGGTGTCGGGAAGGAAGAGAAGTTGACCGAAGGTGGGGCTCTAGGATATCCCCACATTTCGAGGTTGGGAAGAGAGGGGGCAGGGAAGGCGACTGAGGAGGAGCGCCCAGAGGTGTGGGAGGGGAACCCGGAGGAAAAGGTGCCGCAAACCAAAGGAAAGGGGGCGCTGGCTGCCTCCTGTTGCTGAAACCCCAGGATGTGCAGCCGGAGAAGTTCCCTCAGCCTCGAGTCCCCCCACCCCCATGAGCGGTGAACAGTCATTAGTATGGGAAGCACCCCACATGTGCAAGAGGTGGAATCCAATCTGTTCAAAGGATGAATTATTTAATAAAAGATGTGGGGAGAGTTGGCTCATTATATATTATGAAATGAAATTAGATCCCTATCTCATACGGCACAGAAAACTTCTGTTTTCATAAAACCTAAATATGACAGGCAGAACTATAAATATAATAGAAACATGTGGGCCATTGTCTGTAAGATTTCGAGGTGGAGAATGATTTCTTTAAAAAAAAAATCCCTGAAAGGAACTATCAAAGGAAAAATAAATGAATTTGACTACATCATGCAAAAGATGGCTGTGAGTGAAACCATTGCCAAAGTTAAAAAAAATGCTCATAAAAGACTGAGAGAATATATCTTCAAAGTACATAACAGACCAACAATTTCATTTTTAATATCTAAATTCTGAAAATCAGCAAGAAAATGTCAGGCACCCCAGACTTTCCCCGGGAATATTGGGAAAAGAGTATAAATAAGTAATTAAAAAGATAACAACCTGAAAGGCCAGTGAGATCCGAGTGTATGATGGGTTGATGAGTCGGTCAGATACATGCAAATTACAACAGCAATGAGCTGTCCTGGATACAGCTACTCAGCCAAAGAGCACCAGGTGAGAGCCCGCAGCGCTTAAGGCAGGTCCCGAGGAGACGGCGCTTGGTTCCCTGTGATGAGAGCGAGAAGGGCCTACCCGGAGGTCATGTGGGAGCTCCGTTTTGCAGGATGTATGGGAGCCCAGCAGGCAGAGAGGGCTGAGCAGAATCAGGAAACGGATCTGAGACACAGAGTCATACGTGCTCCCATAGAAACATGATCAATGAAGCCTCTGACAGCGCAGCCAGTCACCTGCAAGCCCGCCACAAAGCCCCGGGACTGGCTGGAGGGCCATTGTCCAAGGATGACACCTGGCAGCAGCTGCTGTGTGGAGGGCGGTGTGGAGGACGGTGTGGAGGGCTGTGTAGAGGACGGTGTGGAGGACTGTGTGGAGGGCAGAGAGCCTCCAGAAGGGCAGGAGAGTCTCGGGTTCAGGTGGGAGCAGGTGAGTCCAGATGCTCAGGGAAGAGGTCCTGTGACGAGGGCCCAGACTCAGGTAGCTTTATCAGCAGTCAGACACGCATCTAACTTTATTTTCCTTCTCTGAGAAATGGAAGCCCTGGGTTCAGTTATTCCTATGCGTTGCAACTCTGCCATTTCATGTCTTATAACCCGCTCACAGCCCAAGTCAACCCACACTCCCCCTGGGTTAACGTGTCTTCAGTCCATTCTCTAGCCCATCCACCTCGTCCCACTGGCAGTGGGGAAAATGTCAGCTTCCGGACCACCCACCAGAGGCCAGAAAATGCTGAGCAATATCAGCACTAGGGACAGAAAACAATCCAGGTCCACAGAGAAGAGGTTGCTATATCCCGGACATAGTACAGGCCACACAGGAGGAGCAATGAAGGTGTTCAGACCCCCTGAGCCCAATTAAGTGAACATGCTTGAGGGAGGAGGGGGAAAAAGTGCAACAAAAGGTGACCTCAGCTGAGAAAATAATCAAGATGCTCAAATGGAGATTATGACGTTCCCCGATGGAGACACTGGACAAATGGCCTGTTGTAACCCATTTCCCCGAGTTCTGAAGCTGCAGGCCTTCAGAGAACGGGTTCTAAACCCTTCAAACACCCCCGACTATTACCCGTTAGCACCTTTGTGCATGTGCTCTGAGCCGTCTCAGAGCTGCGAGATCAGTAAAGATGGAGAGCCCCACGCAGCCTGGAGCTCCAAGGCGGCTCACGTGATTAAGAGGTTCTGGCTGCGATCAGCACCTGCTGAGATGCCCGGAATCCAACACAAAATTAACTGAACAGTGGAGACCTGATGGGGAATGGGAAAGAGGCACCCAACAGGTGGCCTGGAGAAATGCTGACGCTCTGATGGGACTTTCCACGTGTTTGCTCCCGACGGGCAGGGGCGAGAGCCCACGTGCCACCTTTTTCTGTCCTTCACAGCAGCTGGCACGATGCCGGGCAGGAAAGAGGCGTGTCTGTATGTGTGTGGAGGGACTGTCCGTGTGGGCACATGATGCCGAATGAGCCCACGGAAGGCTCTCAGCGCTGCGGAATCTTCCTTGGGAGCTTTCGGTCTGATGTCCCCCTGGCTGACCTGGGGCTCTCCTCTCACACTGAGAAAAACTCACGCGTGCTCGTAAAGTCTCAATATCTGGGGTAGCACATTGCCCACAAAGCTTCTCAGAACAGCATTGACCTTAGAAACCTCCTCAGTTCTCCTTGGAGGTGCGTTAGGAGAACTTGATTCTCTTCCGGATGAAGCCCGAATGTCTTAGCATGGCAACCAGTGCTCACCACACTCCGGCCTGTGGCACACTCCCCCAGCTCAACGCCCGACACTTTCCCATTGCGCACCTTGAAGTTCCCGAACCTGCCACACTCTTCCAGCCTCTGATCTTCTCACTGTACCCCCGCCTTTCCGGGAATGGCTCCTCTTCCCCCTCACCTGTCCCATGCCTCGCTGCTTCCCTTAGGATTCAACTCAGATGCCATCGCCTCTGTCCTCTCATAAACTCTTCACTTCTACCTCATCCCAGCAGCTGTCACTCTGTGCTGCGATTTATCTTTCCCTTTTTTTCTGTTCTGTGTTGGAAGCTGCTTGAAGATTGGTTTGGTATTTTATTCATCACTCTCCTCTCAGTTCACATAACCATGCCTTGTATAGTCTAGGTATTAAGTACTTTGTTTGTTGAATGAATGAGTGATGGGCTAAAGATCAATCCAGGAAGATAGCGTAAGAACCTCGCTGTGTTAAGGATCCCGTTCTCTTCATTACTTCATTGATGGACTCCACTGAGTCACCATGATGGGAGCCACACTCCGGATCTCTGAAACCCACAGCCATTGTCGGAGCTTTTCTGGGAAAAGAGTCAGAGTCGGCCTGAAAGCACAACTTGGAGCCACAGAGAGAGGCCACGGGAAGCCTCACGAGCGAATGGAGGTCATCCGGCCCTGGCTTTCTTCGCGACCTGGACGCAGGCTGTAATACGGAGAGCGAGAAAGAATTCAAATAAATGGAGGAAGTCGCTGATCTTGTAGTTCCCATCAGGGCTTGCCATTAATAACACAGTTCTTCTCATTAGGGAGGGAGCTGGGGAGATCCTACCCCAACCCACATGAAAGTCATTTCTTTCTCCTGTCGTTTGAAGTCCAAGCCATGCATTGGACATCCAGGGTCTCATAGCTAGTTAGGTGGGAAATGGTGAGTGTGTGGGCTAGTAGAGGGTTGGACAGAAGGATGGATGGATACATGCATGTATGTATCCTAGGAGACTAGGAGAAGGATGATAACCAGGTGAAATTAGCCCTCTCCTTTCCTCTCTCTGAAATCAATAAAACAATATTTAAAGAAGACTAGGGGAAATTGAACGGTAAAACTGCTTTAAGGACACTTGTATGCTTAGGAGAGGTGATCTCCTCCCCAAGCTGAGGGTTTGTTCTGAAGGTAGAGGTAAGAGAAGGCTTCATCTCCGAAGGGTACCACACGCTGCCAGTGTCCAATAGGACCCTCAGGTTAGTTTCCCCTCCTCGAAGGGAGAGGGACGGAGTTAGTAGGGTATGTGCACATGGGGGAAGGGTTTATTACCTGAAAATGTCTCAGGGATTCAGTGAAACCAGAGGTTCAAGTATTTCACTCTCTAAATCTTTCTGGTAACTAGACCATGGCCATAAAGGATTGCAGATATATGTGTGAAAAGTGGGTAAAATAACAAAGAAAACCCTTTTACATTTATAATTAATAGCTATTGTTATAGATACCAACAGCAACATAAATGAAACACTTCCAGAGAGCTGTGGAGGGAGGGGTTGACTTTGACCTGGGAGAGGAGGTAAGCTAGAGGAATTCGGGTGGCAAGCCTCGCTCATTCTGTCATCCTCCCCCTTGACCACCTACACAATTTGTCAGGACTCCAGCTCTGAGGTGTGAAAATTATGAAGTCACATAGCATTTGTATTCATCAGCATTCACGCTCAGACCCCTGGGGCATAAATCCATCCCCGCTAACCTCCAAAGAGTAGTCTAAGGGCATGTTACTATTAAGCACGCATCGGGGGCTGAAGGAGTGCCAAGAGGGAAATTACCTGTAATAAGAGCCATTTGTCAAGCAGGTTGTCCAGAGTTCAGAGATGCAGGTAGACCCCATGGCCAGGGCCGGAAAGCCCAGCAGGTGGTCTCTTCAGGCTGCTGGCTGCCACTTCCTGAGTCATCAGGACTTGTAGGATGGGACGTTTCGTGGGCCACTTGTCATCAGCTGACTTGCCTAGCAAGGATGAGGGATGACATCGCTTGTTCTTCTCCCGTGTTCGCAACCACAGCCCTTTTTAGAGAAGCCAAGAGCACTGGCTTTTGTCTTGGACTGACATCAACAGTTTCGGGGCAAAATTGTCTGTAACTCAGGAAAATGATGGGACCTTAGTTAGTGCTTTGAAATGCAAACTCAAGTACAAGGGGAACTTTGACATCAGGAGAAAGGAGGCTGGAGGAGAGTGCTCCAGGCGGGGAAAAGCTGAAGGAAGGACCCAGGAGAACAAGACTACTTCTCCGCGTTCCTGGGGAAGGGTCGGCAGGAGGGAGCTGCCTGCCCAAGGGATTCCAAGGCAGCGTCCTCAAGGGAGGGGACCTCTGATTTGGGGTCAGGGCAGCACAGGGTTCAAATCCCAGCCGGGCCACTTACTGACAGAGTGATGGAGGGGGGGGGGTAGGAGCCCCTGAGCCTCCGTGTCCTTGGTTGGAGCATCATCCCGTACATCGAGAGGTCACAGGTTTGATTCTGGTCAAGGGCACATATCCAGGTTGTGGGTTCGATCCCCAGTCATGGTATATATGGAAGGCATGTTCATCCTCGGGTGAGGATTATTAACAAACAAAACAAAACAAACAGACATTCTTAATGAAGAGAGGGAGGCAGATCAAAGGATGCCGATGCCAGCCTCAGATTCCAGCTCTAATGCTTATTAGCCACCCGCCTGGAGCCCCTTAGCGTCTCTGTGTCTCTGCATCTGTGACACGGGGACCACGTAATCTGCCTCAGGTGGGTCGTTGTGAGGATCCAGCGAGTTAGGACGTACAAAACCTTAGAAAGGGCATTGCAGATGTAGGGCTCTACCCCCCCCCCACCCGGGGACACAGACGCCACAGGTCCACAGGCGCTTGTGTGTCAGGTGGTTTTACGGGAGACCTGGGAGCCCAGTGTTCCCTAGCCACTGGCTCCATGCTGCCCCCGCTCCGCTTCTCTCATAGCCTGTCCCTCCCCACCTCTCCATTGATGTGGCTCCGGGCTGGAGGGACCTGCGCTTGCCCGGGGGACAGTTCTCTGCTCCCCGGGGGAAGCCCTGGGCTTTTCTGTGGTCCCGGGGGAGCAAGGGGAATCCCTCTCTCGTGTAATTCCTCAGGAGAGCTGCCAGGAAAATACAGTAAGTTCATTAATTTGAATTTCAAATGAACAATAACTTACATTGTTTTAGCATAAGTATATCCCAAATATTTCATGGGGCATACTTTCACTAAAAATACATCTGTTGCTTCTCTAAAATTAAGATGGAACTGGGCATTCTGTATTTTCATTTGCTAAATCTGGCAAGCCTGTCCTTCATGCCCTTCTATTTCCCTCTTAAGGCCTCCTTTGTTTATTGCCTCCTCATTCCTGCCTCCCCAGCCCCTGAGGGCAGTGACTGCGTGCTGTTGTGTGTGGTCCCCGCCTCCAAGCAGTCCCAGCCCTGAGTGGGCGCTCAGCAGTGTGTTTGCTGATGAAAGATGCAGAGAGCCTCTTGCCCCCACCGCACCTCAGGTACTCACAGGCACACACACTGCTCCCCACATGAAAGCGTTTCATTTCATTCCTTAAGCAGCCACGTGGCGTTTTATTTTATTTTATTTATTAATTTATCTTTTGTTAATCCTCACCCGAGGATATTTTTTCCATTGGTTTTTAGAGAGAGTGGAAGGGAGGGGGAGAGACACAGAGAGAGAAACATCGATATGAGAGAGACACATTGATTGTTTGCCTACCTCACAGACCCTGACTAGGGCCGGGGATCAAGCCTGCAACCCAGATACGTGCCCTTGACTGGAATTGAACCCTGGACCCTTCAGTCCATGGGCTGACGCTCTAACCACTGAGCAACCAACTAGGGCCACATGGCATTTTTACATTGAGTGTTCTCTGTTCCCACCTGCATGGCCTCTTGTCATCCCTGTGTCTCTCGGGAAGGTCTCGAAACCGTGAAAGGTCAGAGCCTCCCCTCCGTGCTGGTCCAGGTCACCATTTCCCTGAGACCTCCTTCACCTCTTCTCTGATTAAAGCCGTGTTTGCCTCCCCTCCCGCTTTTGTAGCAATTACGTTAATTAAGCTAATTTTTCTTTGTTCCCTCTTTGCAATTTGCATAAATGGCAAATATATATATAGTGCCCCTAATTCTCCCGTAACTGCTCTGTAATTAACAGGATGCTCAGGCTAAATATAAATAAGTGCAGAAGGAAAAACAGCCTCCCGCTAAAATGCCGATAAAGGCCGGGCGAGAAGAAAGGCCGGGAGAAGAGAACAGTTCCCAGCCTGTTCCGGGCTCATTATGCCTGATTGGGTCTCGTTCAGAGGAGACCCAGCTAAAGGTCGCTGCTGCCAGTGTCTCCTCGAGTGGCCTGCCTCCTGGAGCAGTTTCAGGACAAGATTTGGGCCATTTGCTTGCAATGAGAATAGTTTTTCAAGAGGGAGGAGCAGTGGGCCGGAGGGAGACAGTGGTGTGGCGGCCCGTGGGGCTGGGTCTGAGGTTTTGAGCAGCTGGGTCACCTTGAGCTAAGGAACAACGAAATCGAATACCTGGACCCCAGGTGCTTTCCACCACCTGCTGGAACCCGCAGGAAGGCCAGCATCCCATCATCTCCCAGATGTGAGAGCACCCCAGTGATGGAGGTGTGCTTAAAAGGCAGGACTAGTCCAGCCGGCGTGGCTCAGTGGTTGAGCATCGACCTGTGAACCAGGAGGTCACAGTTTGATTCCTGGTTAGAGCACGTGCCCGGGTTGTGGGCTTGATCCCCAGTGGGGGGTATGCAGGAGGCAGCCGATCAATGATTCTTATCACTGATGTTTCTATCTCTCTCTCCCTCTCCCTTCCTCTCTGAAATCAAGAAAAATATATTTAAAAAAATAAGATAGTACTAAGTCGTGATTGAGATTTCCTTCTATGAATGCATGTTAATGTATTAATATGCGGCTTGTATACTAGTCCTTGGTGTTATAATGGAAAAGGTGGTCTTTGGATCCTGGCCCTAATTCTCCCCCTCGCTCTGTGACCTCGGGAAGATGACACAGTGTGTCTAAGCCCCTTTCCTTCTGTGTGGCGGGGTACCACGGTCCGATGATTCCCTGGAAGATCTCACTCCCAGGACTCTTCGTGGAATCCTACTCAAAGCTGCGGCTTAATACAGGAAAGACTACCGAGCAGGCTCAGCACAGGGCGAAGGCCCATGGGCAAAGCAGGGATGGGGGGACCAGCACCGCTCCTAAGACCCCTGTCCCCGTGGCATCACCAAACACGCGGGCGGGCAAGCTCCTTAGAAACTCAGTGCCCAAGGTTTCTATGGGGGGCTGGTCACATAGGCACCCTCTGCCCGCTGCCAGAATTCCAGACTCCCCGGAGGACAGCAGGTGTTCAGCATAAACCACATCCTTTGTACAAACAGTTTGGGCACCGCGTGTCACTCTGATCCGTTAGGGGATGTGGGGCACCCTCTCAGATCCCAGTCCCCACACACTCGCCAGGGGCCACTTGGCCAGCAGGCCCCGGAGCGGCCGAGATCACACAGCGTGAACGCTGCTCCGCAGAGCCCCCTGGACGTTAAATAACGTGGTCCCAGCCTATGACGATATGAAACAGGATATACAAACGGGAGGCCAGAGCCACGCTCGCTCAGGAGAGAATCCCAGCCTGGCTTCAGGAAGCAGCTCTGGCTCGAAAAATCACAGTATTCCTCTGTGTAAAGGGATGTACAGTGGTTCCCAGCGTGTGCGTGCAAGTTAGAGAGGATAATGCAGGGGAGGTGCATGTGTGTTGCCCCTCCGTGCCCAGC
>NW_005871355.1:492383-496321 GCF_000147115.1 Myotis lucifugus
GCAAGGCGGCATTGGCTGGTAGAAGCTGCTCCCCTTGAGACACAGACGCTGAGTTTCCTGTCTGATGGGACTCAAAGACCCCTTGTTTCAACATGACATCCCTGGGAACGTACCCAATTATAGTAAAAAAAAAAATCAAAAAGAATTTGGGAGAGAGAGTCTTCAGTAATTTGGTGGCTAAGGAAATCTTCTTACTAAATTGTCTTGTGAGAGATATTTTAATGGTGTCGGGAGGAAGATGGCTTTTGTACTGAATGTAGCTCCTGACGGGCCCTCAAAGGGAGTTTTGCTAGTATCCCCGGTAGCCAACGAGTGTCGCTTTAGCATGATGTGGGGGAAAGAATACAGGTTCTGCCTGAATTCCAGAGCTGCTTCAAATCCTGGTTACTCTCTGTGTGACTTGGACACGCCAGTTAGATTCTCTCTCAGCCTCGTTTTCTTCTTCTATAAATGGGCATCGAGCCCTGGCCCGTGTGTCTCAGTTGGTTGAGCATCGTCCCTTGCACCCAAAGGTCACTGGTTCGATTCCCAGTCAGGGCACATTCCCAGGTTGCGGGTTTGGTCCCCAATTGGAGCATGTGCAGGAGGCAACAATTGATGTTTCTCATCTCTCTCTCTCACTCTCTCTCTCTCTCTCTCTCTCTCTCTCTCTCTCTCCACCCTCCCTTCCTCTCTTTCTAAAATCAATTAAAATATTTTTTTAAAACTGGCATAGAGGTCCTTCCTGCAGAGTTGTGTTAAGAAGTAAGCTGAGAAAATGCATGCAAGGCTTCTACGGAGTAAGAGGCACTTACTGTTATTCCTCTCCCTGGAGGGAAAAGTTTGATTATTTAGCATCCCAACCGGAGCAATGGTTTTCTCAAAAGAGCTGTTAATTGAGAGGCCTTCAGGAAATCTCTTTTGCTTTTTGGTTTAAAATCATAATCATTGCATTGCCCCTGTTAAGAGAGGTACTCACACTGTATTAGACAGCTTTGCTGAGTGACAAATGGTCCCCAAATCTTAGCTGCTTACAACAGCAGATGTGTATCTCTGGTTCTCATCACATGCTGGAAGCTGTGGTTTGACTGTGACTGCTTGGCTTTGCTCCATGGATCTTCTCCTTCTGGGATCCAGACACAGCGGGGGGAGAGCAGACCTTAGCATATGGAAGAAGGAAGTTTAGGAAGGGACAGTTACCCTGCCCCAAGATCTCCTTGTGAGGAAACCCAGACCAAGGTGCATGGAGAGTGTTCTCGAAGAGCAAACATTGTCTTTATAGCCAGCCCACACGGGAGAACTTTCCACCCAGCGTGTCAAGAGCAGCATGGAAACTAGGAATGACGGGACACAGAGGAGGAAAAGCCCAGTCTTGGGGGTGGGGGCGGCCAGGAAAGGCTCCTTGGAGAACATGATGGCATCTGAGTCCAATCTTCCTTCAGCGGGAAGGGGACTGAAAAGCCTGTGGCCGGAAGGTGAGAATCCCTTCCCTGTGTCTTCTCTGCGGGGGAGGAGCTGATTGGACGCCCGTCTGCAGTTCTCTCCTCCTGGGATAGGCGAGGCTCTGCTACGGGGGAGCACATCCTCTCTGGGGAGTCCGTGCTCTTCCATGATTTGCCAAGCAGCTCCTCAGCCAGGCAGCCCAGAGTCTGCTACCAACGGAGATTCCGGGAGAAAGCGCATCCCCGTGAAGGTTGGAGGGAAAAGATGGTTTTGTCGTCGCCCTCGGCACCCTTGGTGGTCTTCCCTGGAGGAATGGCAGCACCTGCTGGCAGCCTGCCAGGCACAGGGGGTCTGCTCAGCCAAGCCACAGACACATCTGTTCAAATGGGGAAGGAAAGGCTGGTCCCGGGAACTGGAAGCTGCCAGATGCTCTCCAAGGGGACTGACCCGACTGGTTCTCCAATGCTTCTCTCTGATGACCTCAGCTCTGACTGGGACCCATGGAGCTCAGGAATAAAGGACCTTAGAGGATATGGGGACCGTGGTCTAGATCCCTCATTTATATGGGAAATGGTCAGAAAGTTGAAACCACACTGTGCTGTCCAATGGTACCGTGGCGGTCCTAGTCATAGTCATACTAGAAACCAATTATTAAACTGCCTGCGGGGCCAGGCACTGTGGTTGGTTCCTTAAACATGTGATCTCGAATCCTCCTGGCCATTACATGAGACAATTTGTTTCCATTTTAGGAAGAAGGCACTGAGGTTCAGAGAGAAAGGTCTCCTGTTCCAGGCCATTGCCCTGGACCACCTCCCCCATTGCCCACTCTGGCTGCAGGGAATCTAGCATGGACCCACAGACATCCCCTGCTCCCGCCCCTGCCCAAGGCAGAGCTGCTTGCCAGTGTGCTCAGAGCCAGAGAAAAGACAAGTGAATCTGTGTCAACTCCGTGGCTCCTACCGAGCAGCCTTATATAAATGCCCTTTTCTTCTTCGGAAATCCTTCAGGTTTTTGTCAAACACGAACATCTTCTTTTTATAAAATTACTCAAAAATCCAGCTCTTTACTTTTTGATCTGTTCGTCCCAGACCCATCAAATCCTCAGCATTAGACCTTATCTCCACTCACCAGCCTGCAGTGGGCGCCAGCCACGCCCACTTTAATGACACATAACAGATTTATGGGACGCAACAAGCTTGCACATGTGTTGCTTTTCGAACCTTACCTTAATTAACTCCCCAGATGGTGGTATTATCCCCATTTTTCTGAGGTTCAAGAAGACAAATTAGGAGTTGTTGGTGATGGGAAGCAGGAGGGTTAGAACACTCTATTGTCTCTCCTCAAATCCACTGTCCAAGAACCACACGAAAGAACTGCCCAAATGCAAGTATAAAAGTAAATAAGACCCACGCTGTGCGCTCTAGGAAAGAGGCAGACTCGGGTACTTGCATCCTTAGGCCCGGCTGTCCACAGGCGGGAGGTCCACTGAGTGCCTGGCGCTGTTCTAGATGCTGAAACATTCCAGGTGTACAAAACCCATGCACTGAGCTCAAGGGGTTGGCAGCCTGGTAGGTGACACACACAGGCTACATAGTGCGAGCACAGTGACCAGGACAGGCACATGTCATGGGAGTAGAGTTCACCAGTCATGGGCTTGTGTTTCTTCCTTAACTGGAAGTGATGATGGTTGGAACGGAGCTGATATGTTTACCAGGTGTCCAGGGTCCACCCACAGGGGATTTTGTTTTAACCCTTTCCTGTCAGCTACTCTCCCTCTTTCTAGTTTCTTAGAAGAGCTTGTCCAAAACGGGAATTTTTCATTCCTCGGAGATTTAGTGTAACTTGACATCATCTAGTGCTATTGCCTTTCTTTGGGGGTGGGGAAAAGATTTTTGACCAGTAATTTAATTTACTGAATGGTCAACTAAGGTTTTCTATTTCTTCTTGAGTCAATTTTGGTAATTTTTGTTTTTCTGAAAGTATCCGTTTCATCCTAGTAATGAAATCATTGTCACAGAACTATTCACAGCATTGTTTAATGCTTACTAAATTTTCTCCTGAAACCAGAATTATGTTCCCCTGTTGTTCTTAATATTGTTTATTTGTGTCTTTTCTTTTTTTCTTGAGCAGTCTTTTCAGAGAGCTATTTTATGAACCTTTTCAATGAGCCACCTTAAAAAAAAATAAACATCTTTACAGTGCCCTTATTTTATAATTTATTGCCTTTTCATTTTATCTTTTGTAAGTTTTTTTTTCAGTTTATTCTGCTTCTTTTTCTAGCTTTTGAATTAAATATGTAGCTTCCTAAGATTCATTGTTTTCTAAGACTTCCATGTAGGGCAATATATCTCCCTCTGAGTATCCTTTTAATTGCATTGCACAGGTTTTAATATGCGGTGCCTTCATCATCATTCACTTCTAGATTTCCATTATGATCTCTGCTATCACTCATGAATTATTAATTGTAGTTTTTTGATTTCTAAACATATGTTGTGTTTCTTTGCATGGTCTCACTC
>NW_005871355.1:501933-535693 GCF_000147115.1 Myotis lucifugus
CGTTGAAGATGGCGAAGGCAGATGTAAAATTTTTACTTACCGCAGGATTTGAATTTCTCTATAACAACTATGTATTTCTTCACAAAAAAACGATTTTTATTATTTTTTCTTCTTTTCCAATTACACTTGACGTTCAATATTATGTTCATTTCAGATGTACAGCATTAGTGGTAAGACATCTATATAATTTACAGGTGTCCCCCCGTACCCACCTGGCCCCGTCCATAGTTATTACAGTCTCACTGCTATATTCCATGCTGTACTTGGTATCCCCAAGACTGTTTTATTATTGCCAATTCGTGCTGCTCTTTCACCCAGTCCCCCAACCTTTTTCACCCAGTTCCCCAAGCCCTCTCCCCTCTGGCAACCATTAGTTTGTTTTGTGTATCCATGAGTCTGTTTCTGTTTTGTAATAACAATATTTTAAAGTTAAAATTAAACTACGAGTTGATGTGTGTGTGTGTGTGTGTGTGTGTGTATACCAACTAGACATACTTCTAACTCATACTCTGTGGTCCTCAAATCTTGTCCTCCAGGCAGCGGGGAGCCATGGGTGGTTTTTGAGGAGGAGATTGACCTGGTCGCAGTGAGAAATTCTTGAATAAGCAGCTCCCCGTCGCGTTCTGTCTCATTTTCCTCACCTACTGCTCCCACTGCCTACACGTCCCTTCCTCTCTTGCCAGCAGCCAGAGGTTTTTCTTCAATTTTCTCTTCGCCAAGCACTCAGCACTCAAGTTTATTTCTCCCGTAAGGTCTGTATTGTTTCCTCTTTCCAGACAAAAATTGGTTTCCGAAACCATCTCTTCTCTGCTGCTTACTGAGCCTCCAGAGAGGTTGCTTACAGCGAAAGAGATTTATTCCCCACCCCCCTGAGGCGGTGAGGGTGAGTGGGAAGTGCCGCCAGGAATGAGAGAGGAGCCCCCGGCCCTGGCTTGGTGCTGGCCTGGGGTTCGCCCGCTCGGAACTCTAGCTTCCACTCAAACAACATGGAGAGCTCAAAGCAGGTCCTCCCAGACCCCATCCAGTGGTGCTCAGCTGAAATACGCCACGGGGGCGCCAGTGATCCTAGAGAAAGGACTGTGATCAGGTGCCTCCGTGCCTTCGCACCCCTGTCCCCTCTACCTGGGACGGATTTCTGTGATTATTTGACTAATGTCTGCCTCCCCCACTGCATTGCGAGCTCCAAGGGAGCCATATTCCTCTTGCTGGAGGTTGTGATGGATCCCAGTGGGGAGGCTCCTGGTGTCCAGTTTAAGGAGGCGCTCGCTCTCCGGGCCAAGGGAGGCCCTTCCTGCAGGGAGAGTGTGGCCCTCCTTAAACGGAGCATGAGCTCCGTGCTCCCACACCCTCGTCCTGGTCCGGGCCAGTGGGGAGGGATTTAGTGTCCATCTCCCCTGCCAGAGGGGAGCACGTGGGCCCTGGGCTTCGGGATCAGGCCTTCTGTATGCAAATCCCACCGCCGCCCCCCGACTGTGCAGGTTGACGCAGCTTCACTGTGCTAGTGCCCTGGTCTGTAAGTAGAAATCGGAGTAGTGCTGCCTCGCAGAGGGGCTGTGAGGGCTAAGGCAGGGGCTGCATGGACGGTGACCAAGGACCGTTAGTAAGAGCCCAGCTCACTTTGGATTAGACCGTCCGATATGGAGAAGGGGAAGGGATCCGTGCCTGCCGGTGCAGGGGCCATGCCACGTGCTTTCCTAGGGAAGCCCCCAAACTCTGCTGTATGGCACAGCGGCCCCCGCTTTGCACGGTAGGCAACTGAGGCCACCCAGGATAAGGGCTTGCCCAGGATGCTCCGTTGCTAGGAAGAGTTGCAGTATTTGAACCTGTGTCCCCGAGATGCCAACTTTCTTTCTCTTTCCTTCGACCCCGAAGCCACTTGTGACTTGAAATCCAAGGGCCAGGTCCATGGTTCCGTCGCATCTGCTCACTGGACGCCGCTCCTGGACCCCCGTTACAAATCTGTGCTTTTCACATGCGGTGCTGGGGTAGCAGGAGCCGAGGGGCTGGGCACCCGGGAGGCTGGGGGACCGTGAAGGCCTTTCCCCCTCCTGTGTTCTATGGGCAGCCTCGGGAGACAGGGAGACAGTGATCACAGCAGGAGAACCGCGCCTGGCTAAGAAAAGGCTGGCCCATTCTAAGGGACGTGTCACTGCGCCCGACAGATGAAAGTTTCTGTAAGAGATGAGTAACGGGCTCATTTACTTGAAGGTGCTCCAGGATTTACAGGCGGAGGATGAGTCAGCCGTGACTGGAGAGAGAAATGGGCCCCTCTTGCCATGGAAGGAAAAGTGTGCAGAGAACGGGATGGGCGACCACCCTGGGAAGGGCTTTGGCAAATATGTTCCTGACACTGAAAAGAACCCCCCTCAGGGAGCAGGGAGGCCTGGCTGTCAGTCAGGGGTCGAGACCTGGGTGTCAGCCCCGGATCTTGGGTGGGCTTTTTATCACACACGGAAAACGAGCAAAGGAGCTCGGAGTAATTAGGCCGTAATGAAGTCATCAGAATAAGCTATTGACCAAAGAGCAGGCAAGGGAATAGATGAAAAATTTAAACGTTTCCAATTTAGCGGATCTGGAAGCCTCGCCTCCTCTGTCCGCCTGGAATTGCCTCGGCGCCTAATGAATGAGTTTTTCTGGGCAAAGCAGGGAGCCTCCCAGAAGACAGAGGACGAGGCACTGGAATCAAAGTCCAACATGGTAATAGGAGAGTAATAGGAAGTATAATGAATCCCTTATGTTCCTCTCTCCGTCTCTGCAAAGCTCTTGAACATGCATTACCTTGTTCAATTTGCACAGAAACCTAAGAGGGAGGAAGGGACGTCTGCAGACACGGGTGTGGAAAACCGAGGTCAGAGAACAGTGTCTCACCTAAGGGTCCCACAACTTTTGCACGACTAACACTCAAGAGCGTGGTGAATTTCCAGCGGCGACTTGGAGTGTTTCCTAGTGGTGTTTGACCACAGAACCCTCTTCCGACGGAACGTCTGGTGAGATGCACATTGGGAAACGCAGGTCTGCTGGCTGGTGTGAGCTACCAACTCGTGACTATGATCATTTTCATCGCCATAAATATTTAACACATAGCTCTTCTCGCAATTTCTAATTGTTGGTCACTCAGCTTTAATCTCACACCTTCATTCGTGTGATCATCATTATTCACCATCAATTATAAAGTGACTGATAGTGTGTGAACCTCAGTCCCCGGTAATTACATTTCAGCCCTGAGAAGCAGTCAGGAGGGTGGACGTGTGGGGTGAGCTGAGATTCAAACGCCCTGGACCCGGACCTGGCTTGGTCGGAGGTGTGTGACGTGGGTCCGTGCTGAACCCCCGGAGCCTTGGTTCCTTTCCTGGTGGCTGAGCCGTTTTGATTCAGTCTGGTGTTTACGCTAATAAGGTCCCCGAGACATGTGGCGAGGGGACGAGAACATCCCCACCCCGTGTGCCTCTGCTGCTTTTGTCTGGAGATACCAGCTGACATCTCTGTTCTCTCGCTATCTGCCGGGCACTGTCCTAGTGGACCCTGGCACAGTGCCCACGACAGCCAGTGGCAGATGCTCCAAATAAATGAGAGGCCTGAAGCAGAGTCTGACTTGGGGATACTTTATTCTATGAAGTTTCTAGCTTTAGCATGCTCTATAGCAACATCCCTACACGCACACACACACCGTGTGTGTGTGTGTGTGCGCGTGTGTGTGCTAAAAGTAACCTATTGCAAGAGCTTAGGTGAGTGTAGGAGAGCTGATGAGCTGCGGGGTTTAGAGGAAGGAGGACTCTCTTGTCCTAAGGAAGCTTGTCAGGGTAGCAGCTTGGGGTTCTTCCCTCAGCCAGAGTAATTCCCTCTATAATGGGAAGCAGGTTCCCAAAGGCTGAGAGCGAGTCAACAGCTCAGAGGTAGGCTGGACTGGATCAGCTTGGTGGTTCAGAGCTCAGACGAGAAAAGGGGCAAGAATACTCCCTTCCCCAGAGGCTGCCTGGGTCCCCGAGAAGCCAGATCCGAGTTTTATGTCCTCTCGCTCTGGGTCTGGTCCCTCCGCGTGGGGACAGCTCAGCTCTGGGTGAGAAAGAGCCCTTGGATGAAGCAGTTCAACCTACACTATTTTGGAGTCTTTGAGCCTCTCTGAGGTGACACGTCAAACACAGTTACAGAGAATAATCCAGCAATCTGGGCTCAACTGGAATGGTAACAATGCTTCCAAACCCTCTAAGGATATTGATGAAACAGCATCACACAGAAACTGGTTCAGATTCCCCTTTCAAAACCCTGGTGAGGTTGTGGCCTGCAAGATGGTAACCGAGGTTGGAGAGAGAATAAGCTACCTTCCCTGACCCCCAAGACTCAAGGAGATTCTGAGCCAAGAGCCTTAAAATGTGCCATAAACCACAGCCCGGGATATCCATCTCAGTGTAACAGGCAAGTGGAGGGTCACGAACCCGAACCCCATGCAACATGTGAATGGGAAAAACACTCCAAACAAATCAGGAGGATCCTTCAGGCAAGACCTGGCCCTCCCACTACTTCCGCGTGGCATTCAGCAAGTCCTTTCCCCAAACGGGCTTCAGTCTGCCCGTTTGTAAAGAGTTGGTACAAGAGAATCGATGGCTGATGGATGCGTGCCTCCCTACATTTGTCTTCTCATTCCAAAGAAAGACATCATCTCTCAGTCAAAGCACTCTTTCCCCCCAAGCCCATTGGTACCTCAGAACCTTTCTCCAAACTTTCCTCCAAGCAACCTCTCCAGAGGTGGCCTGGGCATCCCCGAGTCAATAACTGAAAATTCCTTCCATGGCAAACAGGCTTTTAAATTCAATGAAAAACAGTTTCTTTGCGTTAAAGCACTTGGGTGATTGTAGTGTCTTCTCGCCAGATTAGTGGCACCATCACATGCTTCCTTCTGGCTTAGAACTTCGGTCCCCAGTGTCCTCACCATGAGCCAGCCATCTCAAGGTATTAGCACCTGAAGGTCACCTGCAACCCCAAGTCCTGATGCTATGAGCAGTCTTCCTGACGAGGGATCCGTGAGGAAGACAAAGTCATAGGTGTTGCCAGGCGTCCTAATGACTGAGTCTTGGCCGCTTTTACAACCACACACATTGTTAATTGGACTTCCTTGGAGACCGCCTCCCCTGTGATGTCCGGAGGAATGTTCTTGCCTGGCATCTGTGTGTGAAGGACACGTCGCAGCTCTTTGTGCTAATTGCCCTCTGGAGGGAAGAGGGGAGAGACCTGGCCAGCAGCTGGTTCTGTAATCTAGGTCAACTCTCCAGAGTTGGTCTTTTGTTATTTCAATTTCCTGGAGCTCATTATCAGGAGGAACCTATAAACTGTGGATTAACTGAGCCCTGACAGAACACTGTTTCCTCTCCAAGGGCACGAGACAAATGATAGCCAAATGAGTTGGTAGGAAGGAACTCAGAACCACATAAGATGCTTAGGGAAGAGGCATATATGACCTTATGGAGTTTGTTGTTATTGTGTAACTTTTTTGTTGTTTAAACATCAGCCATGTTCTTGCCCAAGCTTCTGTGGGTCGGAAGGTCAGGCTGGGCTCAGCAGAGATGGTTCATCTCTGCTCCACGCAGTGTCAGCGCAGGCAGCTTGCCTGGGGCTGGAGCATCCAAGACGGACTCACACATCTGGAGCGTTGGTGCTGGTGATTAGCCGGGAGCCTCCCTTCACCTCTACCAGGCATCTCTTTCTGTCCTGATGGTCTCTCATCGGTGAGGACTCTAGACCAAGCCTTGTCACATGGTGGCTGGCTTCTAAGCATACACACTACGGACAGAGCTTGCGTTTGTACTCTCCCTGAAGCATCCGTCTGAGGAGGACCATCAGGGAGTTGTAGGCGCCAGTAACAATGGTCAGGAAAAGAGGTCCTTAGCTCTTCCTCTCCCCACTGGGGTCTGATGGCTCCCAACTCTCAGGCCTCTTTGGTTCAGAGATTCAAAGTAAACAGGGCGCTTAGACTGGGAAAGCAATGCGTAACCTCCGCTAATTTGTGTTCTTTGGCATATCATTAGAGTAGAAGTCTCAGTGTGTGTCATTGTGAGCTTCCTCCAAACTTCTCCCCAGTCCACAGCATTCTGAGGGTAAGCCATATGCCAGCGAGAAGCCCATCCTTCAAGTCCACTGCCCACATGTCCTGTCTCTGAGTTTATCTTATTACCCACCTGGCTGCAGACTTCAACAGCTGTTCACTTTCCCCTAAAGAATCCACTTGTACCAAAGCATCAGTGAGCAATGTGGATTAACTGACAATTACGGAAGGGAGAAAATTTACATAGCACCACCCTCAGCAAAATTAAGAAAATGTATGTATCCCCTGTTGGACATTTATCTTTCCCAAATTCCCTTCTCCACAGGCTCCCTGGGCGTTCCGTCCCTCTCCTATTTCCTCCCAGCGTGTTCTGGCTCCCCGGGTCCTCTCTCTCTCTGCCCTATGCTCTCAGGTCCTTCAGATTCATCTTGCCTTTGTCACCCAGAACACACAGCTCTCTCCTCCTGAATCCTTTATCTTTCTCAGTAAAACGCCCCTCCCCCCGATTTTGAGAACAGCCCATGAAAACCACAAGGTAGAAGAACAAAGAACATTCTGACCCAGTTCTGCCCACCTGGGATCACCACCCTCATCGCCACTAAGACGACACAACAGCGTCCCATAACACTCGAAGCTGGTTCCATGGCCCAGATCTGTTACTTTATTCATTTAGTAAACAAACATTGTTTTGAGAGCCTTCCTCTCTGCTGTCATTCATATGAGAGTAAAGAGCACACGTCTACACGGATCTCATATTCTGGTGCATGGAAACTAACAATTTAAAGCACCCACATCAGTAGAATAATGCATTCGTGGACGAGGCAGAAATAGTGTTGTGATGGGAAGTAGGAGAAGCATCTGCAAACAGAGAGGTAGGAAGGACTCATGAGGGTGGGGCATGGAGGCCGAAATCTGAAGGATGGAAAGCAGGGTCCCGTCACTGACCGAGCTCTTGTCTTCATCCTGCCATCTTCTTGTTCTCAAGGAACAAGCCCAAGGAACGTCCAAAAAATAGAAAAAGTCAGTCTCAACATGAGAGAATTTAAGCCGACAAAGACCTTGGCATGTTCCAGGGAGTGGATGGAGGGAGACAGGGGATGGGTCAGAGTGAGGCTGAGCCCTGACTGTCGGGGGCTCTGTGGGCCAGGTGTGCCTTCAGGGTTCAGTCAGGGAAGCTGGGTCCCTGCACATGGTATGGAAATAGGTTTATTATATGAATTGGACCTGACACATGCGGGAGGTGCTGGGAAGGGGGTGTCTGCAAGGAGGGAGTTGAAGGATGGACATGTCGGAGCTGTGAGGACACCTGAAATCATAGCACGTCAGGTCCCCACAGTGAGACTGCAAGGGGGAGCTCAAATCCCCTGACTATATGGTTGATTGCATTATAGTTCCCAAATATTGGCTACCCTCTCCATGGGAGGAGCATACCTCCTCGTCCTCTTTGATAATTGGCTGGGTCATGTGACTTCCTTTGACCAATGAAACATGAGAGAAAGATCCATGTGTGGTCCCTCAGACACACTTTCTCCTCGGCTCCAAAACTAAGACAAGGGTGTTCCTTCAGCCTGTGCCCTGGAATGAAGAAGATCAAAGAGCAGAGACGCAGCTCACCTGGAGCTGATGGTTACATGCGCAGGAAAACACAATGCTCCTTGTTGTCAGCCACTAAATCTGGAGTCATTGGTTGCTGTGGTGTAAGTTAGGCAGGGTGAGGTGCTGTCTTCATCACCTGGTGGGGCAGAGTTGGTGCCAGTGGATAGAAGATGAAACATTTCCTCCTAGTATACAAAAGAAGTTTCTGTCCATGAAAGTGTGTAAGAATAGAGACAGCTTCCCTGGGCAGGAGTGAATTCCTTAGCAATGACATATTTAAAACAAGTTGACTAAGTACTTGTCTCCAGTATTAGACAGGGTCATAACAGTCTTCTGAAAGTCAATTGTTCTTGGTGTTTGGGGAGAACTGAGTTCTGGACCCAAACAGACTTATCAGAAAGTTTAATCTGGACAAACTCCTTTTCTGTTCTTCTGTGACATGGCTTGGGTCACCTGGGACCTCCCTTCCCCGACCATGCCCCAGTTACTAATCATCAATAACAATAAAACAGCAGCAACTGGCAAATAGAAGCCTATGGCTGCATGTTGCTCTTTACCAGTATCCTCTCTTATAGTCTTCACCACAGCCTCCTGTGCAAATGTGCAAATGGAGAAACCGAGGCTCAGAAAGCTTCATAACTTACCCAGGTTCACGCAGCTGGTACGCGGCGGAGGCTGGTTGACTGTAAAGCTCAGCTTTTAACTTCTGCACACACGGCCTCCCGGCGTGGCTCTGTTCCCCAGACACCTGTGAGAAGCTGAGGCTGAGTTGACACCTTTCTAGTCATAAGCACATATGCTGTGGGGCATGAACGTCCAAGAGCGAGATAGAAGTTCTGTGATTCTACGCTTGCTGCCGGGATAAGAATGTGTTGGCACATCTTTCAGAAGTTCTGTGTCCTCCAAGCACCTGGAGGTCCATTTGTGCATTTAATATGCATTAAAACCATCTGTGCATGCGGGGAGCCATAACCAACAGAGGAATTTATGGACATGATCTGGGTCACCGATGGAAAACATGTTTTACTTTATAGATCAGCTCTGATGTTTTATTAATGACCACCTTGAGGGCTGCGTTGAGAAGGACCCTGAGGGGTCCTTAAGAAAGCGTGGCATAATCAATAAGCAATATCTTCTCGAAGAAACTGAGGAGGAGGCTGTTCTGTGCCTACCAAGCACTTGTCATCCTGTACCAGGCAAAACCACCCAGTGATCCAAGGGTCAGAGCTTCCTTGAAAATGCTGAACTAACATTTAATTCCATAAAAAGTAATGAGAAAACTAATATTGTTTTAGCACCTACTACTGGGCATATACTTACTTAACTACTCCTTACAGCACCATGTAAATGGGTATTCATGTTTCCATTTCACAGTCAAGAAGATGAAGACTCAGCCCTGGCTGGTTTGGCTCAGTGGATAGAACATTGGCCTGCGGACTGAAGTGTCCCGGGTTTGATTCTGGTAAAGGGCACATGCCCAGGTTTCGGGCTCGATCCCCAATAGGGGCGTGCAGGAGGCAACTGATCCATGATTCTCATCATTGATGTTTCTATCTCTCTCTCCCTCTCCTTTCCTCTCTGAAATCAATAAAAATATATTTTAAAAAAGAAGAGGAAGATTCAGAGATGCCAACTGCCTGCCCCTGAGATCCATAGCTAGTAATTGGTGGAGACAGGGTCCTGTGCAGGTTCTATGGATGCTCGATGCTAGACCACAGCGTGCCACCATCTGAAATGCTCCGAGTTCAATACCATGTTCCACTCGTTTATGTAGTTGTTCTGCCATGAGAATGGCCCAGGTCCAGGATACCCAACAACTTTCTGTTCCCGTTGTTCCTCCTTCTCACCGGCAGAGACTCGCTCCTCTCGGAACACAAATGGCTCTGAGGCAGGACGCGTGGTGCCGGGCCAGATCGTGCCTCCGAAAGGTGCAGGCTGGCATCACGACTCTGCATATGCTCTTGGCTCGGACAGCAGGAGGCGGGCAGGAGTGTGGCGCTGCCATGCGACAAATATAGAGCTGCTGTCCCTAAAACTCGAACAAGAGACTAACCCTCAAGGGAGACGCCATGCAATAAATAATTTTTGCCATAACACATTCCTTCCCTTTGCATAAATTTAACACCCCACTCTCTGTACAATATGTGATCTTACTGCTAACTCCCCATCGACAGAAATAGCTCTGGTGAGATGCGATAAAAGACAAGTGGCAGGAAGGGAGATATGACGTATCGGAGAACTTGACTTCAGAGCTGGCTTTCTGCAGTGGGTATTATTTTTGCATTCTCCGTGATTAATAATATGCAAAAGGTGACCATAATGAGGAAGATCAGCAGGTCAATGGCATCCCCAAAACATGAAATAAACAGTAGTTTTGGACTCTTGCGTTGCTGGTTCCCTGTTCCCTCTGCCAGGCTTTACTTGGCTTCCAGCTTCCGCCTTCCTTCCTTCCCCTGTAGCAAGGGCCATGGGCCACTTCCCTCACCCTGAACCTGCCGCTGGGCACCAGCCTCAAGAGCCAATCCCGCCTCAGGTGGAAGGCTTCAGAGAAAGTCTAGAAAAAGTCATCTAATCAGCTAGTTTATCTCTGTTTTTGTTTTGTTTGTTTGTTTTTGCTTCATTCCGATTGCTGTGGACTTTGAAGGGGATGGGCATATTATGCACATATCTGCATTAGACGCTTCAGGTCTACCTAGCAGTTTTCCTGCAGTTTATATGCTCCAAACAGGCCTTTGGTGCCTGGGAAATCTCTCAGTGTTGGTGGTGCCCCGTGTTTCCTTTGCTCTAGAAAGCCTGCATGATCTCGGTGTTCCGTTCTCTGGAGAGGAAGTACACTGCTCGAGAAATACCCCTCGTTCCGCAGACAGAGGCCCCCGATTAGGTAAGGGCTTCCGCCGATACTCCCTTCTGCCAGAGTCCTGGGTGTAGCATCTTCTCTCTTGCATTGTCCCACCCCCTTCCCCTGTCATTCTTTTTGGGAATGCCCATCATAGTACCCCATCCTCCTCCACCTCCCAGATTCAGTGTGACCACACGATTGGTACACTCATCCCTGGGAAATCAGACAAGGAGAGCTCCAAGATGACGAGCCCATGACTAAAGTTAGAGTAAACACGCCACTGGCTTGGAATTGGCCAGAATTTTTTTAGTTTCAAGTGACAAAATCTTTCACCTGAACTTGTTTAGATGGAAAATAGAAGGTCTGGGACCATGTAAATTACAAATCAAAAGTAGATGCAATTCAGAAGCAGTTAAAGCAGCGGTTCTCAACCTGTGGGTCGCGACCCCTTTGGCGGTGAAACGACCCTTTCACAGGGGTCGCCTAAGACCATCCTGCATATCAGATATTTAAATTACGATTCATAACAGTAGCAACATTACAGTTATGAAGTAGCAACGAAAATCATTTTATGGTTGGGTCACAACATGAGGAACTGTATTTAAAGGGCCAGAAGGTTGAGAACCACTGAGTTAAAGCAAGGATTTCAAGTCAGGTCATCAGGTCTAGGTCTCTGTCTAGTACTCTCCCTGTCCTTCCTCCCTCACCCAAGTCAGTCCGCATTGCTCTGTGTTAGTTTCACTGTCAGACACCCTGTCCTACTCACAGCTCCAGGCTAGTTTCTATGACCGGGACAATGTAGGGGAAGTAGGTGCTTCTCGAGTCCCAGGACTGACTCTCATGTGCCAGCTTGTGTCCCTGGGCCTATTCCTAACACCAGCCAGTCGCCTGAGCTACTTTCAGGTGGAGTCCTGTCTATGCCACTGGAAGAGATGGGCCCATACCGAGGTTGCTGATGGGCTGTTGACTTAGACCTTGCTATATTGAGAACCCACAGGGAGCAGATAAGGCTACCAGAAGACACACCAAGACACAAACAAGCTGAACATGGGCAGGCAGTTAATAAGCTAGAACTCAAGCCCAGCTCACGTTTCTCATGTCTCCAGACGAAAGGACTAGCTGCCTCATGTGGGAGATGTGGGACGCTCTGTGGAATGTGGCCTCGTGTCTCTCTACGGTGAGCAGGTGGACTCGGAGCGTTAACATTTTGTAGGCTGTCACTCCCGAGCACTGAGCTTGACACCACATCGCCTCCTACCACAACGCTGGTTGGCATCAAAGGTCAAATGAGTCTCCTGGCTTCTGCTCTCACTCACTCAATGACCCAAGGAAAGCCGCACATCCTGAGTGGAAACACGGGTAATGAAGCCCCTGCTGCATGCCAGTGCCCCGGGTTCCCTTCTTACCACTCGGTTCCTGTCTAGGTCAGGTGTTCTAGTTACCGTTTTGGCTGCCGACCTGGCACATCAGTTCCCCTCGGACTTTGTTTTCTTAGAAGTTGAAGCTGTGCCCCTGAGCCCCCGATCCAGCGCCGGGGACTGTGGTGTGCGGGCCTTGCTGCCGGACGATCATCATCGGCCAGATTGGGGAAGGATATCGAGTTGCAGAACCAGTTACTAACCTGCCCACCTGGCAGCTCCACTGATGTCAGCTCTTCTCCCCAATCTGTTCTTCCTCCAATGCTCTCATTTCCGTAGATGGCGTCATTGGCTTCCCATTTGCCCAATCCAGGACCATAGAGGTCATCCTTGACTCTGCTTGCTTTGCCCCCATATATAGTCGGTCACCCCATCCTACTCATCCTGCCGCCAGTAGTTACTCAGGACCTTGTCTCCATCTCCACTTCTGCACCTTGGCCCACGCCATCAACATCTTCCACCCACTAGGTCTACCTGTTTCCATTCTTGCTGCTCCAGCCCATTTCTCACATAGTAACCAGGGCCATCATTTCTAAGAACATGTTGAATTGTGTCAATCCCACACACCATGTCCTCCAATTTCTCCCCTTTGTCTCAGCCCCTAGTCATCCTCTAGGTCTTAGCTTAAATGCAATGTTGTCAGGTCCCTGACCACTTTCATAGCATTCTATAGTTAATCTCCATAATGTTTACCAGAACTGGAATATATCAGTTATTTGTGTTACTATTTTATTGACCATCTGCTCTCCCAGTTAAATTAAATCCTATAGAACATGAGCACTGTATCTAGATTTCTCCTCCCATTTTCCCAGACCTCGTTCCCCAGAATGCTCAATACATACATAATACATTTATGAGTGACTTTCACAGGGCATGCAAACAGTGTTAAGCAGAGCTAAAGAGTCACATTCTGGGATGTTGCAAAGAGAAATATATGTTTTGAAAGAAGTTGGACTAGATAATTTTTAAAGCTAACCCTTTTGGATAGTGTCGATGTTCTAATGCTCAACATTAGTCACCAGTGCTCCATGTCACAGCCACAAATAGAAGATGCTAGAAGTAACCTCACTTTACCAAGTAAGGTACCATTTGTTGTTGTAGTGGGCCATTAAGTTATCTTATTTCCACTCTATGTCCCAGCCCTTTCTTCTGAATATGAGAGAGGGGTCAACATTTGATTGACCTGATTTTTATCATCATCTAAAAATATTAAAGTCTGCCCGCCAAATAAATTAAGAGATTCTTTTAGGCCTTACAAAAGGACCCACCAAAGAGGCTCCTTGAAACAGCAAGCTCTCTCAGGGCATTGAACATTGGATTGGATTTACAAAAATTTGACTTGCACATAACTATTCAGGAACGTATCGATCGCTTAAAGTGAGGTACAGGGGGACATAACTACCTTTAATCTTTTATAACAAAGGCAGCAATTAAAATCGCTTTTGCTAAGCAATTTTTGAAATGGAGGGTTCGATCTCCTTGTCGGCTTTCCCCTCTCCAGAAACCTCCCCCCTCCCCACTCCTCCCCTCCTGCTTCATGAGGAAACCAGTTTGGATTCCTGTAGAATGCTGTTTCCAGCAGAATTGTGCTCCTAGCTTACGGATACCGAAAAAGTCACTCTCGGGCTTAACTTCATTTCCATCGCTCTCTGTTAACACAGCCCCTCTTGTCCTCGCTTCTCGGGAGCATTGTTAGAGAGAAATCGATGTGTTGGTTATTAAAAAATGGCCAATTACCACGGTATTAGCTGGACCAGTATTCCCCAACCGCGGCGGCTGTGTCATTTCCATCCCCCGAAAGTCCGCCCTTTGTGTGCGCGCCGTGTGTTGGCTTTATTTAGCTGGGGGTGCGGGGGCCTAATCAGGACTCCTGACCGCAGTTTGTTCCACCTCCAGATTGGATTTCTGTATAGATCAGCCCCAGTAATTCATTTCCCAACAGGTTCTGATCAATACAGCTTGACTCGGCTTAAGGTTAGAGAAACTGACAAAACCCTGGTACCGATTGGGCGTCTCAGGGCGCCTCCTTCACAAAGGCCGTTTCCAAAGGTGGCCTGTCACCCGCCCACAGCCTCTGCGTGGAGTGAGCTCTGGCCCGAAGCTGTCACTGTCTTGTTTACTTTGATCCCACGAAGCCAGAGGCCAGGGGGCTCTTACGGAGCAGAGGCGGGAGGGACAGGTGAGCAGTGGGGCAGCAGGTGCCTCTCACATGCCGCTGAGCTGCAGCGAGGGGCTCAGCCGTTTCGAGATCCAGGTCCCCATCCATGGGACCAGGCAGCTGGCCCCGTCGCTGTCTTAAGGTCTCCCTGAACTCTGAGGGGCTAAGACTCTGTGTGGAGGCAGAAAGGCCTGCTATAACCCCAAGCACCTGCCTCACAGAAGTGCACCCTAAAGTCATGACCATTTGAATAAAGTGATGGAGAACCATTGTTTGTAGATCATGAAACCCCCACAAAACGAGCCCTCTGCCGCAGATTCCCGACCGGCCCGCCTGCTCCTGGCTGTGCACTCAACCGGGCTCTGCTTCCTTATCTTTAAAATGGGGACATTTAATTCTGCCCTTTATCTATTCGAGGGGTGCTAAGAGGGTCAAACAAGGTCACAGGTGTGAGGAGCACTTTGGAAAGGAAATGGGAAGGCATGAAAGAGACTATTAATTGGGTGGCCCTTGAGTTGCCAGAAAAGAGGCTGGTACATCACCCCGGAGCATCATAACTCTGGCTTCTTCCTGATCCCCAGCCTCCCAGCCTCCCCACTGGAGCTGTAGTTCATGCAGGGCCAGGAATCACAGCTTGTTTACAAGCTCTCTGAGCGCAGCGCTCATTACTGTGGGCAGTGACACCATCCGTGGGGACCGCTGCAGAGATTCAGCCGAGTGAGCTCAGCCAGCCCGTCCACCCCAGCAGGCAAATGCCCTGACATCCCCCCAGTCAGCCAGCCAGCGCCAGGCACTGCTCTGCCTCGCTGACTGGGAATTCTGGAGTCAGGAATGCCCCGGTACAGGAGCAACGCTGAGGGGGAGCTGACCCCCCACCTTTTATTTATTTTTAAATATATATATTTGTATTGATTTCAGCAAGGGAGGGAGAGAGAGAAACATCAATGATGAGAGAGAATCACTGATCAGCTGCCTCCTGCACGCCCCCTACTGAGAATCAAGCCTGTAACCCGGGCCTGTGCCCTGACCCAGAATCAAACTGTGACCTCCTGGTTCATAAGTTGATGCTCAACCACTGAGCCACACCAGCAGGCATGGGACTTAGCCAATCTAGATCACTGGTTAGTGACGGAGCAAAAGCGAGCTTTCAGTTTCTCTGTCTCGACAGTCAGAATGGTCACATAGGCTTTTTAATGAAAGATTGTAGGAATTTTTAGGAACCACGTGAAGACGCCTGTGAATGGCAGGGAAGGAGGCTATGGAGGGGCCCAGCCTCCACCTCACGACTGCTGGAAGCTGCCAAGTCCTCTCCCCTAACAAGGCTCCACTGTTGTTCCATGGTCCTTCCCATCCTCGTCCCGGGGCTGCCAGCTTTTGTGGGTGAAGCTGCGTGGACGGGGCCATCCCTTGGAGACACCGTCAGCATGGCCTCACCTTTCTCCAAAGGCTGAGCACCCATGAGAAGCGAAAGCCCCTGCCCCCAGCCACTCTGCTCAGTACGATTCCTTCTTGGGCAATCCTGGGGAAGTCGGCCCCGAACCAGACAGCAGATAAGTGTGTCTCCCTCTGGAAGCCACACAGGCTACAAGAGAATTAACAAGGATGGATTAAGGGTTGCCAGAGCTTGGGGAAGTCAAGCTGTTTTCTACCCAGGAACAATCTAAGATCATAGAAATCTGGACAAGTAACTGGAAAGACATCTCAGGGAACAATTTTGGACCAGTGAGCAATACAGAATGTGTGGTGAAGCCTTGTCCATCCCTATCACCTCCAGCCCTATTTCTAGCAGGACCTTGTATAACCATCTAGTCATCTCTCTACAGGGCCCCGCATCGGGTCTGCCCGGGGAGTTGAGACTCTTCTTTCTCTGATTCCCCTCTCCTCCCACTCTGCCTAGGAAAACTCCAAGATGAGTTCTGCCAAGGGCAAAGCATTTCATTTCTGATGGACTCCGATTCATAATAAACAAGGATATGTATGTCTGTGCTAAGGCTGACGGGAGAATATAGACAAGAGTGAAATTGCTTCTGTGTCTTTGACCTTTAGAGCATGTTTTTCTGATTGATCTTGGAAGTTATATTTTTCACTCAGCAAAGAGGGAGATATTTTTTTTATATATGTGTTGTATTTAACAATTGAACAGACAACATCAGTGGACTCCCTTGCTTAAAGAAAAACTTACTGTCGAACATTTACCAAACTATACAGATGGATGGATGGATGGATGGATGGATGGATGGATGGTTGGATGGATGGATGGTTGCATAAATGGATAGATAGATAAATGGCCGTCACTTCTACCGAGAGGGCATAGAAATGGCATACATAGCCAAGAAGGTCTTTGAGATTCCAGGGAAACTCGAGGTGAGTCTTGAATTTGTGTTCTGAGCAGACAACAAAAGATGCTGTAGTCCAGGTGAAGGGTATTCTAACCTAGAGCCTTGACACTCACAGTGCGGTCTGCAGACCAGCAGCAGCACCCCTGCCCTGGAGCCTAGAAGAAATGACTGAGCTCCGGCCACGCCTGGGCTGCTGTCTCGAAGTCTGCACTTCAGCAGGATGCCCAGGAGCTCCCTGCGCAGACTCTCCGGGGCTCTGCGGGCGGGCGAGGGCCGCATGCACCGGGAAGCTCCCAGGGGCAACTCCCTGCCGTGCAGAGGGTCTCCTTGCCCCTGACCTGGGTGTGTGATCCTCAGCAGATATTCAGCTCACACACAGGGATGACTGTTGACACAGCGCTTCTCTCCCCCAACTCTACAGATACGGCTACTTTGGTCACAAACCCTCCAAAAAGCTTCATCTGAAAAAAGAGAACTCCCATCTCGTATGTGGGGGGAGGCTGTGAAACAGATTTCCCTGCCCAGCGACAAGTGGCAGGTCCAGTCCCTGTAGGTGGCCCCGCTGATGCAGATCCAGTGCCACACACCTGACACACACGTGTTGGACTCCATGTTCCTTCCTGAGCCGAGCGGACAGACCTGGGAGAGAGGACAGCGAGTCTGCAGAGAGAAGCTGAGCACACGGTCCCAAGTCCTCATCAACACTCCCTGTTCTTGAGGAGCAGCCAAAAACCACTTATTCTCACCAACATTGCATCAGCCGGAAAAGGCAAGAAGTGGAGCCAAGAGGCAAACTTTTCTCAAGAATGTTCTCCCCGCATCTCTGGTCTGGTGCTGTTTGCCCATGTATGTCCTTCCAGCCATTACTCCCTGGACTCCCATCCCCAGGCCTAAATCTATAGCAAGGAGCATGGTCTGAAGCATAGGGGCAAGAACTGGCTGGGGTTGGGGGACCCCTGGAACTGGCAGCAATTGTTAAAAATGAAAGATGGCATAAATATCAGAATCTCATGCCTTGGAAGAGGAGAAGGAAACTCCTTGCTCGCACTCCTGTCCCCTTCCCCACCTGTTAGAAGGTTGGGGACCAGCGAGCGACAGGGTCTTCCAAGGATGCTGTAATGGGTGTGGTCCCGGAGAGGGCAGAAGCCGGCGTGGCTCGGTGGCTGAGCGTCGACCTATGAACCAGGAGGTCATGGTTGGATTCCCGGTCAGGGCACATGCCCGGGTTGTGGGCTCCATCCCCAGTGTGGGGCGAGCAGGAGATAGCCCATCAATGGTTCTCTCTCATCACTGATATTTCTCTCTCTCTCCCCCTCTCCCTTCCTCTCTGAAATCAATAAAAATACATTTTAAAAAATAAAATAAACTTCTTCCAATACGTTGCCTTCGGGGTGCTGTCTCACCAGGTCCCCCGTGTCCTCACCCCTCCCGTGGATGTTTTTGTGCCTGTGTTCTTTGACGACGTTGGGTTACCCTTGTGTCCCTATTAAATGTAATCTTGCTAGTGAGTCCATCACCACAGCCTAATGTCCTTTAGATTGCTCCCTTCACCAAGCATCTGATCTATCCCTTTCAGCACTGGGTCAAAAATCAGTATTTTTCCTGCGCCTCCAGCTGGGTCGTGGCTGGAGCACACCCCATGAAGCTGCTCGCTCTGGGCAGAGAGGAACCAGTCCGTACTCGGGGGCACGGACGTCCATCCAGCTCCAAGTCTGTGTCCGTTAGATGTATTAAAGGAGCTGAGGCCTCGATGCATTGGGGGTCAGGGCTGCCCTTGCCAGCGGTTTATGATCAGCCCGTTCATTCCATTGCAGGAGGAGCACCCGTCACAGAAAATTACCTGGCGTGGGGGTCATGTGGCTCCCGAGGATGGCCACTTCCTCTGCGTGCCCCCGGTCCGGGTACACTGTCATAGGCTGTTTCCGAACAGGCAGTGATGTCCGCTCAGAGGAGGCGAAATTTAAATGTAAGACGCGGCTGACAAGGAAGGAGCGAAGTCGAGGACCTGCAGCCCGCGGGCACAGAGCTGAGGGACCGAGGGGAATGTCGGGGAATGGCATCGGGCCAGCGGCTGTGGCAGGCGGAGCTGACCGGGAAGGAGTGAAAGCAGCCAGCCTCGGGCAGATGCTGTTTTTAGGACATTTTCTTCCCAGGGCTTTGCTTTCTGTTCTGAGATTCTGTTCTTCTTCAGTCCAGCCCAGAACTTGTTTTCCCATTCCTGATGATGCTGTATGTCAGCTATTTGTTTATTCCCGAGCGTGTGCCAGAGGATCCCTCCCTACTCCGAGCGTGGGGGCGTGTTTGTGTACAAGTGTGTGTGCTCTTCGAGACCATGTGCTGCCGCTCCGCGTCGGGTGGGAGATGATGGGCGAGCCGTGGAGCCCTGCAGGAGGCGGGCTGCCCGCGGGCCTCTGTGTGCAGGGATGCGACGGAAGCCTCATGGGGCTTTGCCACGTGTAGCCCGAAGAGGCCTCCTGTTACCAATGAGCACGGGCTTAGGCATCAGGAGACGAGGGTCCAAATCCTAGCTCAGCCAGCGGGTGACCTTGGCCAGCTTCACGTACCTCAACAGGTCTCTGTTTTCTCATCTGCAAAACAAGGGTTCCTGCAGCGGGTCCAGTAAGCCTGCCAGATGCCCACCTGGTCCATGAGAGCAAGCCCGCTGCTCCAGCAGAGACTGAGTCTCGGTCTCAGCCCTCCCCCATGCCTCCCGTCCCTATTCTCAACTGGCGAGACCCCCCTGAGTTCCCCCTGGTCTGAGCTCCGGACTTCTAACCCTGTCCTGTGTGACTCCTCCCCATCCCCCACCCAGCTTTCTCCATACTCCTTTTTGTTGTTGTTAATCCTCACCAAAGGTTATTTCTCCCATTGATTTTTAGAGAATGGAAAGGAGAGAGGGAGGGGGCGGGGAGAGAAAGAGAGAGAGAATAATACAGATATGAGAGTGACACATTGATTGGTTTCCTCTTGAATGCGTCCTAACGGGGCCGAGAATGGAACCTGCAACCCAGATATGTGCCCTTGACCAGGAATCGAACCCTAGACCCTTTGGTGCGCAGGCCGACACTCTAACCACTGAGCAACTCTGTCCAGGGCGGTTCTCCATCTTCTTGATCTCCCACACGGAGATACCCATCCTCTGGAGTCCTGTACAGGCTGCTCTGGCAGAACATAGCAGACAGAGGAGCCTATGGTGTGAGCACAAGCTCAGGTGTGTGAATCAGAAAGCTTTCACCGACGAATTCTTTCTGCTTCTCTGCCTGTTGCTCAACTCACTATTTACTGCAGGTTTCTGGAACTTTCCATTGTGGCTCAGCTGAGCTGTGAGCGCAGACCTGGAATTGTATCCAGGCAAGGTAAGCCTTGAGGACAGAACAGCAGCCTGTTGGGACCAGTGCTGGGGAACCCTCACTCCCATCCTTGGACTTTCTACTCCAGGCATCTTCCTGACCCCCCACCCCTTACCCCTCCTCTAGGGAACTCAGGATGGAAGTCAGTGACCTGAGGGGTCACATGGGGAGGAGCCACTGGAACCTGGCAGCCTCAGTGCACTCAGGTTTTCTGCATGTAATGAACTTGAGGAGTGGGATACCCGGAGGGTCACGGAGGCGGAGGAGTGGGCAGTGGGCAGCTCAGGTTGTGGCCGCACCCCTGAGCAGTCTCCAGACCAGCCGGGTGGGTGTAGAGCTGGCATTTCACTTCCATTTCCCTGACTCCTGCCTGTCATTTCCTGATTTGTCCCAAACTCTGAGGACACGCAGGCATTACTTATTGCCCCTTAAAGTCGCATGCATTCCAGGCACTGGAATTGTCGCTGGGAGCCCCAATGGTGCAGAGGGACATTGCTCCTGGCGTGGTCACTGTGCCAGCAAGCTCTGCACTGGGGGGTTTCCACTGGGGTTTGCAGCAGTTTCCACTGCGGTTGCTGGGGTGGCGGGGTAGTGGCTTGGGGCCTGACCTCATCCTCGGGTGCCGCCGGATGGTTCTGACGGGAGGGAGGCCCAAGGAGGTGAGCATCCGCCTGTCGGACGGGTAGTCTCGTAGGCAGAGCTTCCGCTGTGGCTTCTTAGCTGACAGTGGAGGGATTAAAGTTTTACTTCTTTCTCTGTTTCTCAGTGAGGCCTGTACACCCGAACTTCAACTTGGAAAAGTGACTAAATTCTACATGGGCCAGAAGGCGAATGTAGGAAGGTCAGACCTTAAGGTGGACGTGCTGGGCAGGGGACCAGCCGCCCCAGGGCCTCGGAATTAGCTGCTCCCACTCGGATACAATAGCCCATGCATTGTGACTTCACAGTGTAGAGACCCAGGCTGCTGCTCCATCCACGACAAGGGGGCGGGTATCATTGATGTGAGTGTCAAATCGGACACTTTCCTGTCACCTCTGGTCTCCACTCTCATGCCCTTCAGCTCCTCGGTGCCTGCTTAAGAGGGGCAGGGAGACGCACCCCACTGGGGAGACAGGGAGCAGGCACAAGCACCCTGCCCCTCCGTGCCCCCTGCAGCGGGCGTGGCCCAGGTCAGTCCACAGGGAGACGGATGGAGCCCAGGTGGGCTCACACAGCCAGTGTCCATTCTCAGCCCCCAGCGTTTCCACCAGAAAACGGACATAACTTGGTCTGTTTCCAATTTCGGGCGGGGTGTGGCTGAGTCCTCAGCCTCTGCAGCACCCCCTGGGGGGTCCTCTTGGTTCTTGGCTGGTGGGCGAGCCCGTGGGAACAGCCGAAACCGCGCCGCTCACATGTCTGGTGCATCAGCACGTGTGGCTGGAAGGCCAGGCTCCGCTGAGCCTCCTGATGGGAGCGCCGTGGGGGTCCCTCCACGTGGTGGCCTTGGGGTCCCTGGACTGTTGACCCAGGACTGCCTTCCCTGGAGCTGGAGTCCCAGGAGAAACTGCTGGAAGCCAAGCTTTTCCCCAAGGCCACCCAGCTTCCCTTCCCCACCCCCTGGGGGAGGAGAAACAGGCCGCCCCTGACTCGGGGAGAGGACACAGGTGCCCCCGGGACAGAAGACGCATGTACAGGCTCCTTGTAGACAAGCTCGCAGATGGGAGATACTGCACCACCTTTGGAAAAACACTGCACCGGAGCCTGGTCTGTCTGTCTCAGCGCCTTGCAGACATACAACACGCATGTCAGTAATCGAATGCATGTCTCGACTATGGCACTCTAGGCACCTTTACACAACGAAGGGCTCGGCCCACAGAGAGCTGTGTGTAAAGTCAGTATCGGAGTCGCCTCTTCTGCAGAGCGGGCCCAGCGCATGAGAAGCCCAAGATGTTCGAGCGGGAAGCATGTTGGGAAGCACGGGGGAGAGAGCGGCGCTCACCCGCTCACTCACGCACAGAGCGTGGGCTCTGTCCTTTGCAGGAAGACGATGCGTTTCATTTTGCCCCCCGGTTGCTATGGTATCTGTCACGTTATTTATAACCGAGTCTGTTAGCTGCCTCCATGGACGGGAGACACTTCCTGCTCTAGGAAGGAAGTCGGGCAAACAGGAGGCTCCGCATCCGGCCGGGCGGGCCGGGCCGGGTCCCTGCCTGACTGTCCCCCTGCCTCCCGAGTTGCCTCTCCAGTTCCCAGCACCCCTCAGAAGTGGTCGTGCCTGCATGCTGCACCCCGTCCCCTCCACCCCCCCCCATAACTGTGTCAGCCCCTGCCTCGCCTGGTGGGGGAGACAGTGGGAGGCGAGGCCCCAGGCCCACGGGCTTCCCGCTGAGATGGTGGGAACCACAGCACCCAGAACCACCTGGACAGTGCGGGTCTGTTTCCGTGTCTCTGTGCCCCCTCCCTGCTCCGTCCTGGGTGTTCAGGTATGAGCGCCTCCTCCTCCGAGCCCCAGCCTGGACACCCTTCGAACAGGGCTGTCTGAGGACAGAGACCCGGCCACAGATGTTGCCAAATGTGTTGGGCAAATGGATGGACCAGTGAGTAAGCAGGTTTCAGAACCAGCCACGGAGCCCTCAGCATGCCCTTCGACCTCTCCAAGTCCCTGTGCTCATCTATAAACACGGAAGTCGCCCGGCTGGTGTGGCTCAGTGGTTGAGCACTGACCTATGAACCAGGAGGTCACAGTTGGATTCCAGTCAGGGCACATGCCCAGGTTGTGGGCTCCATCCCCAGTAGGGAGTGTGCAGAGGCAGCCGATCAATGATTCCCTCTCATCACTGATGTTTCTATCTCTCTCTTCCTCTCCCTTCCTCTCTAAAATAAAATAAAAAAAGGAAGTCAACAGAATCTATGATTTTTTTTATTGAATCTATGATTTTTAATCCTGCCTCACCAGCCACACAGACTTTATCCAGATGTGCTCCTTCAGTGCACGTCTATTAAACATCTTCTGTGTGTGAGGTGCCGGGGGTTCTGTGGGCCGAGGGTCCCTGCTCTCATGGAGCTGGCCGGCCAGGGAGGTGAGCCATGTGCCCGGGCGAGGGCCTGGCTCCGGGCTGTGATCGTGACAGTGGGGACACTGATGGGCGCTTGTGCGGAGTCAGGGCCACAGGACGGGCTCACTGCAACGTCCCTGGGCCCGCTCCCCTCGCCGAGCCCAGCCGTGTGCTTGCTGTGTGCTCATCAGGCACAGCCACAGTGCTGGGATGTCGTCACGACGTGTGGACTAGGAGACGGTTCACAGCATTGGCACCTGTGCATGTTGGGGTCCGAGCTGCCGCCGTCCATCACACCTGCACACCTGTCCATGAGGTGAAATGGCCAGAAGTCTTATTTTCATGATTTTGTCATTCTCTGCACAACTATCCAAAAAAAAAAAAGAAAGAAAGAAAGAAAAGAAAAAGAAAAAAAGAAAAAGAAAGAAAAGCGCCATTCAGAAAATACGTGTCTCTTCTAATTCAGTCCTCTTTGGTTTCTGCTGAAGAAGCAGGATTCCGAGTCTGAGTCCTGATACTTTTCCTAATGGGAAGTAGATAGTTATTTAGTGTGTGAGAGCCAACATGGGGGAGCTGCTGAGCTCACTGCTGGCTCCATCCTGCCCGGGGACTCCGGGGAATGCCCAGAATGCTCCTTTCCACCCAAAGGCCAACCAGGGAGTAGGCTCCCGCCCAGGGAGCATTGCCCTGTGGGTGTTAACACCCCTGCATTTCCGGGTTGTCCGTGGGAGCGTGCTGGGTAGGGTCACACCAGCATCAGGGCATCTGAGCGCATAGGAGGGTGCATGGCGGCTTGAGCTAGAGAGGGAGAGCCCAGCAGGGACCTTCCACATGCAGGGCACGTCCATGCCGCCAGCCAGGCTGCGGATGAGGTGGAGAGGATGCAAGCCAGGGCACGAAGGGTCTGATACAGTCTAGGAAGCAAATAGTCTCCACTTGGCTTAAAGGGTTAGGACCGAATGTCCCCTTCCCGTTCTACAAGTCTGGTTTGTTGTTTTAGCAACAGTAACCAGCTTTTGGGTGGAAATGTCTTTCCATCAAGTATGTGGTGACAGATCCTGGAAACGTCGGGTTGCTTGGTGAATTCATACTCAGTTTGCTCTCTCTGTCAAAGGGAGACAAGGACCCGCAGTGATCTCTTTGCAAGATCAGGGAGGGGGTGTCATCGACTGAATGTTTGTGTCCCCCAAATCCATATGTTGAAGCCCTAATCCCCAATGTGATGGCATTTGGAGGTGGAGCAAGATAGACCAGTTGGTGCCCTCTGTGTCCCTCCACCCCGCCCAGCCGGTGTGGCTCAGTGGTTGAGCGTCGATCTATGAACCAGGAGATCACAGTTTGATTCTCGGTCAGAGCATATGCCCGGGATGCGGGCACCATCCCCAGTAGGGAGCGTTGAGGAGGCAGCCGATCCATGATTCTCTCTCTTCATTGATGTTTCTACCTTTTCTCTCCCTTCCCCTCTGAAATCAATAAAAAAATATTTTTTTCAAAATGGGTTGACCCTCCCCCCCAAAAGGCAGTGACCCAACAAGAAAGGTTGGTGCCTCCAGAGCGGAGATGCCTGTGTTGAAAGAGACTTTTCCAGTGAAAACCCAGGTGAGTGGGAGGCTGCACACAGCGTGGGGCAGGAGAGAGCGAAGGCGGTAACACCCAGCCAGCCTCGCAGTGCAGGCGGGAGGCCCAGGCTGGGGCTCCCGGGCCAGGCCATGATTTTTTGCATTTTCTCATTTTCTTTGAAAGCGTTTAACAGTCCAATTCAATTCATTACCAAGCTGATCCCTCCTCAGCAGGCCGCCTGGGATACAGGAACCAAAGACCCTCCACCCCTGAGGTGTTGAAGAGAGTCGTTAATGAAACCCATTTCTTCATAAACTGGAGCCGTATTGCTCACCCTTCCCATCTCCCTTTACTCCATTTAATAGAGAAATGGAATCTGAGATGAGCTTTTAATTAAAAATCTCATCATAATATACAAAATCCAGGAGATAAGGAAATTAAATATTAAATGTGGATCTTTTTCCTTCTGCCTCCCCCCGCCCCCATCATTTCCTGCTGCTTGGCAAGTACCACATTCATAGAAGAAGACGAAGAGGAACTTTGGACAGCAAGGAAGGCCAAGCTGAGAGGTTCACGTCAGTGGTGAAGGTCCCATGGCCTTGAACTCATGGGTCCAGAACCAGAGCCCGGGTAGACAGGCGGCCTTGCCACTCACTCTCAGGCAAACTCAGCTGGCGGTCACATATCACCACAGAGCCCACCCAGACCTCCTCCCCGCCCTGCCCCAACCAGGCTAGGTGTCCTCGGAACTTTCTGCTGACCATTTCCGTACGAATTACCACCCACCGAACAATAGCCCAATAGCCCGGAGCTCTCTGAAGACAAGAGCTGGATCTCCTAGCCCTCCCTTCCCAGCGCCTGGCACATCTCACAGTAGGCTTTCAACAGGCCTGTGTGGAATGAATGAATGAATGAATGAATGAGTGTAGATAAAGAGTGCTGGCAAACTTGTCCTGCGCAAGGCCAGATAGTAACGGTTTAGGCTTTGGGAGCCATCCACGGTCGCTGCCACAGCCACAGCCACGCAACTCTGCATGGACCACATGTGTCGCATGGTCATGGCTGGGCTCCCGCAGCACAGTTTACAAAACAGTCTGTGGGCTGGAATTGGTCCAGGGGCTACGGTTTACCAACCACCACCTGCCCCCCCACCTTCAACCTAAAGAATTATCCTTTTAATTGGGACAAAAGCTCAGGTTTGGTTATTTGTTTCCTGTGTTGTTCACAGTGCCCACCAGTCACTTTGCTGAGTGATATCGGGTCTGCGAAGATTACGGCTGGAGGGTTCATGTATTTCCTCCGCCTTAAAATGAGGAGGCGGCCCCGCTACTTCCCCGTTCTTGGCTCAGCCTCTGACACTCCCACCTAAAACACCAACAATGTGGTGTCACCAACACGGAGACCTCAGCCTTCCTCGCAGGCCTGGCCTGTTCACCTTCCAGCTCTGACTCTCCTGCTGGCTCAAGGCTCCAGCTCAGAGTTAGCCCAGGCCCAGCCCCCTCACCCGGCCTCAGGGGGAGCGCAGGGGGGGGGGGCAGTCAGGGAGGGGCTGACGGGCAATGGGAAGCAGGAGGAGAGCACCCGCAGCCTGGAGGCCTCTGCCCCAGCCCTTTCTCTCCTTCCTCCTAGTGTCAGCGGGTGGAGCGCAGGCCACCTGGGAGACATGCCGATTAGGGGGAAGTGACGGCTCTTCCACAGGGCCCCTCGGCTTCCCTGGGAGAGTGACAGGAAGTGTGACAAGCTTGCAGGTCGCACCTTCCCATCCAACTGTTCCTGACAGATCGGCTTCCCTGTTGGAAAGAGTCCGCGGCAGGGGGCCCGGGACAAAGCAACACCTCTGCCTGGGCACAAACTTCAGCTGCAGTCCTCCCTGCTCACCTGACCCGGCCACTTTGGACGGTGTTCACGGCCCCTTCGGACCCAGTGTCCTCAGATCCGGACCGGGGCGGGTCTGAGAAGTTCTTCCAAAGCCGGGTCTTTCTCGGGGCCTGGCAAGCGGGGTGCCTCCTCACACACAGCTGCTTCCTCCCAAGATCCAGGGCGCTGGGCCTCCTTCCAGAATGCACGACAGTTATGGGGGAGGGAGGAGATTAGTTTCAAAACAGTTCATCTCTCTTTTTCTTTCATGAGGCATCGTAATATATTTTCGGGGGTAAGAGCCCATTTGTTGGCTGCAAGGAACGACGGTGTTTAAATCTCAGCCCGAAGCTCCGTAGTGTGTGAGCGTGGGTCCCGTTTCCTCATCTGTAAAACGGCCTGATGGTGTCCCACCTTCAAGTTGGGCTTAGATGAAAGGAGGTCATGCAGACGCTGAACAGAGTTTGGGACATGGTCCACGGTCTTTGTCATCGTCACTGTTGATGGGAGAGTGACATTTGTCTGGCAAACGTGATTATGTGCCGGGGCTGCGTGATGGAGGAAGGGGTGATGGGGGGCAAGGCCTGCGGCCCCTGCTTAGAGCTGTTCTCCCCAGAAAGCGAACCCAAGGCCGGGGAGTGGGGGGACGCGTTTCCAGCCTGTCACCAGGAGCGATGTGAAATGTCCCCACGTGTCCCTTTCTGATGACAGCAGGCAAGGCCACTGCTGAAAGACAAGGACTTCTATTCACAGGAGCACAAAGGAGCCGGCGTAGGAACATCTGACTCGGCAGAAGGAGAGGCAAGGGCGCCGAGTGGGCTCAGAGGCAGGCCCGGCCCGAGGACCCTGGTGGGGGGGTCAGCAGAGAGCTGCGCCCAGGTCCCGCCGCAGCAAGTGACCGCGGGGTCTGGAGGAAGGACCCCAACGGGGTGACCTCCACGAGGCCATCAGCATCGCTATGTCTGACCGTCGGTCCCTCACTCACGTTCCTGGGATGTTTTACTTTCAATTCATCCCTTTGTTTCGGCCTCTCCCTATGCTTGTGCGTCAGTGCAGGCTGGTCCTGTTTCTCCTGTGTTGACTGGTGAGCTGACCAGTGACTGGTGAGCTGACCAGTGACGTGACCCGCTTGGTGGCAAAGCTGGGATGGAATCAAGACTCTCCACCCTTCAGGCTGAAGGTCTTTCTCCTGTGAATGTGTCCCACCCCCTTTCTGATTGTTCCGGAAGGGCCGTCAGGAGCCAGGCTGGTTCCTGGTCAGCTTAGCGAGGGGAGCTCACCATCCGCGCTGAGGAAGCTGGCTGTCATCACGGCTGCCGCGGCTGTGGCTCTCAGCAGGGGTGCTGTGTGCACAGAGTCCTGCACCCCACCCCTGCGTGCCCAGACTTTGGAATCTGATGTAGCAGTAAGATCTCAAGGAGTATGTATATGTATATATGGTTAATCCTCACCTGAGGATAGTTTTTCCATTGCTTGTCAGAGATACTGGAAGAGAGGAAGGAAAGAGGGGGGAGAGAGAGGGAAAGAGAGAGACATCGATGTGAGAGAGACACATCGACTGGTTGCCTCCGCAAGAGCCTCCACCCCTGGGAGCAGTTTTCAAGAGTCTCATGTTAATATTGCATCAGTAGCTCTATTTAATGACCCGCCTGTACCTGCGACTCTTGCCCGGTACCTCATGGTTCCCTCCCACTGTCACGATGGGCTCTGCCGTGTGGCTTACTGTGGCCACTGAGATGCTGGAACACCCCATGCCAAGGCTCCTTCCCCCGCCAGCCAGCTTCCCGGGGACGTGAGGAGCAGGAGAGCTGAGTCAGTTTATCCGGGGGCATTCTTGAGTAGGATGTCTTGGGTCATCATTTATACAAAAAAATATGTGCTGTTTATCTGAAATTCACATTTAACTGGGTGTCCTATACTTTTATTTGCCAAATCTGGCTACCCTGTCCCCGCTGAACAGCCCCAGGTGACTGACTTGTCAGCCGACTGCAGACACATGAGTGAGTGAGCCCGGCCCAGATGAGTGCACCTGGCTCCGCTCAGCAGAGCTGCCCAGCCAATCCCCAGGCTCCAGAGAAAGCAGAATGTCTGTGGTTTTCAGCCACGGAGCTCTGGGGTGGTTTCTTACGCAGCATTAGCTGACCGATACACCCAGCGTATCACCTTAGAAGAAGCACTCTGTTAGCACAATGAGCTGTAACGGCAGGAAGCCGTCAAAAACACCAGCGTGTGTAGAAACGAAACTTGCCTCAAATACAACCTTGTGATAACTGTGGCTTTTCTGAGGTCTCTGACTATCCACCATGGTTTGTGTTAGCATTGCTGGCACGGTGAGGTGTGCAGTGTCTGTGCGTGAGTGCCCCACCCCCTAATTCTGTGGATTTGGAGAGATGCTGTCTTTTTAAATGTGTGGTCGCTGTTCGTCTCTGAAGTACCCGTTTGAAGCTGAACGGTCAATTGTTCCAGGAAGCCACCATAACAGAGGTCGCTTGTGCTTCGGACGCCTGTGACTTCTAAAACCTGGGCCAGAGCGGGCTGGTGATGACCTGTGAGGTTCTGGGATAGCTTCAGGGGGGACGAAATGCACGCAGACCGGGCCTGCCTTCCTTCCAGCCTTCCTTCTTGTTTGCCTTTTCCCTTCTTCTTAATATCACAAGACATGTGAGTGCATTTCCATTGGAAAAATTTCCAGTAATACCAATGTATATAGCAAAAGGCAAGGCAGTACCTCTAATCCTTCCCCCTCCCCCTTTCCCTCCCCCCCGCCCAGACAGATCTGACCTCCTGTTGCATGTTCTTCAAGTTCCTTTTCTAAGGCCCAAACACTGTGTATACCCAAGGAGATAATAACACCATCGTGGTTGTGAAAATGGCTGTTTTCGCTTAAAACGTCCCCTGCAGCGCCTGCCTCTTCTCGAATGAACCGAGAGTTTTTCTGGGGCATGCTGAGGATTGTTTATGCTCGTCCCTGTTCATGGGCGTTTAGGTGTTTCCACTTTCTATGTTAAAAACAAATTTCCAGTTAACATCCTACAAGGAACAGGCTTGGGCCCAAGAATGACTCTTCCCTTGGGATGTTCTCAGGGAAGTCGAACCCCCGGGCCCTGGGTGCCTTTGAAGTGTTGATAGCTATTGTCACGTGTCCTTTCCAGAGGCTTCACCAATTTAAAAGTTTCTCCCTCAACAATATGTGCGGCTTCCTACCTCCACCCGTCTCCCCAGGCCAGGGACCCATCTCTCATCTTTGCCAAACCGGGAGGTGAAAATGTTCACTTTTATTTGAATTTCTTCTGTGATGAAAGAAGCGGAGGATTTTCTCACGTGTCTGTTGGCCGTTTGGTTTTCTTCTGTGGTGCTGCCCTTTCCTGTTGAACTGCTTGGCCTTCTTGCTGATTAAAACAACGTTCTTTATGTATTTCTCTGGATGTTGATGAAAATACTTATAATCCTTTATTCCAGTAATTTTTATCACTTTAACTTTATTGCATAATTGATCAACCATAAGCTATTTTTTCACTTTTTATTATTTATTATTATTTTAATATATGCTATGGATTTCAGAGAGGAAGGGAGAGGGAGAAAAAGATAGAAACATCAATGATGAGAGAGAATCATGGATCGGCTGCCTCCTGCACACCCCACACTGGGGATCGAGCTCGCAACCGTGCATGTGCCATGACTGTCAATCGAACCATGACCTCCTGGTCCACAGGTTACCACTCAACCACTGGGCCATGCCATCCGGGCTTTTTCCAATTTTTAAATAAACTTTTAAATCTAGAACAGTTTTAGATTTACAGTAAATATTGAAGAAATACAGAGAGTTCTCATAGACCACCTGATCCCCCCTAGTTCTAGTGCATGGCTTTAGTGTAGGACACTGTCACCATTAAAGCCCTGGTGTAACATTATCCTTAACTACAGTCGACACGCATTCACATTTCCTTGGTTTTTACCGAGCGACCTTTGTCTCTTCTAGGAGCGCCCCCAGAACAGCCCGTCACTCTGTCACCACGTCTCCTTGGGCTCCCCTCGGCCATGACAGTTTCTGCTTCTCGGTGACCATGGCGGTTTCTATGAGGACGGGGCAGGTACCTGTAGAATGTCCTTGAACTGGAATCTGATGTTTTTCTCATGATTAGATGAGTGTTATGTGTGCACTGGGGGGAGGAAGACCTTCAAGGAGAAGCACCATTTTCATCATATGGTATCAAGAGTCCCTACTGTCCACACGACCTGTCACTGTCGATGTTAAACTTGATGGCCTTTCTGAAACAGTGTTGGCCAGGTTTTCCCACTGATAAGCCCACCTTTACTTCCCCCTTTCCATAGTGTACGTTTAAGAAGGGGCCACTATGTACAGCCCACCCGCAAGGTGTGGGGGGTGGATATTCTCTACTCCCTAAAGGGCAAAGTAGCTACATAGATGCTTTGGAATTTCTCTGCGCTGAAGAACTGTCTGTGGCCCTGGCCGGTTTGGCTCAGGGGATAGAGCATCAGCCTTCAGACTGAAGGGTCCCAGGTTGGATCCCAGTCAAGAGCATGTACCTCAGTTGTAGGCTTGATCCCTGGCCCCGGTCGAGGGTGCATGAAGGAGGCAACCAATCGATGTGTGTCTCTCTCACATTGATGTTTCTCTCTCTCTATCTCTCCCCTCCCTTCCACTCTCTCTAAAAATGAATGGAAAAATATCCTCGGGTGAGGATTAACAAAAAAAAAAGAAGAAGAAGAATTGTCATGTTCTTCTCTACCTTATTTATTTATTCAACTGTTTACTTAGGTCACTATGGACCCATGAGTATTTACTGTATTCTTTGGGTATAACCCAGTAGTTCTTCACTTGTTTTGCTTGACTTATTCCCACTTTGGCCATTGGCAGTTCTCCTGTGTCTGTTTGGTAGCTTTTCCTTCCTTATTGTGACTATTTATTTTTTATTTTTTGTATTTCGGAGAGGAAGGGAGAGGGAGAGAGAGAGAAAAACATCAATGATGAGAGAGAATCATTGATCAGCTGCCTCCTGCGCGCCCCACACTGGGGATCAAGCCCGCAACTGTTGCAGGTGCCCTGACTGGGAATCGAACTGTGACCTCCTGGTTCATAGGTTGACACTCAACTGCTGAGCCATGCCAACGGGCTGTGACTATTTTTTGTTTTTAACGATCCCTTACTTTCTGGCATTGCAAGGCTCATCTTGTGTATTTTGTGGCCCTGTCTCAGAATGTATCTCTTTCTCCCGGGAATCCTAGTTTCTTTTCGTGGAGAATGTTAGCAAACATCGGGTGGGAGGTGTGCTTGTTGCCGGGAATTGGTACTGTCAGGCTTTTATTGGATTTTAACCACCCTACTCGGCCTGTAGTGGCACCTGGTTGTACATGGGATTTGAAATTCCCTGATGACGAATGACATTGATAATCCACCCCCCCCCCCGTGCTTATTTGTTTGCTTTCTGCATAGCTTCTTTGGTGAGGTGTCTCCACAGATCCTTTGTCCATTTAAAAAATCGTGGTAAAATATCCATAACATTTACCATTTAACCATTTTTAAGTTTACATTCACATTCTTGTGCAAGAATCACCAATACTCACCTCCAAAATGCTTTCATTTTCCAAAATGAAAACTCTCCACATTCAACAATAACTGCGGCCTCCAGTACCCACCAGCTTGTACTGGGTTCCCCATCTGTACGCTCTCAGGGCTCTCCAGAACCTCTTATTTAACATGCGTCATAATTGTAAATAAATAAATACTCTTGTAGGTTCATGACTGTCTCCCCCACTGAGGGCTTGGAGGAGGGCGCAGGGGGTCCCGGGGCCTGTCCTCTCTGGCACCTCCAATGACTGAGCCCAACTCTGATCGCCTGCCTTCAACCCCTTCCTGCTCAGAAGACCTGGAGGGAGTTCTCTCTTCCTGAAACACGACCTGCTCAGCGCATTCGGAAACACGTCAGTTTCCAGCACAGGCCGGAGCTGGGCCTCTGATGTGGGTTCGATTCGAAGGTGGTAATGGCCTCATCTCCGGCGGAAGATCGAATATTGGGAACGCTTGGCAAGTCCTGGCTGTTTGACAAGGCCTTACAGAAACGCGAGGCACTCAGGGGACCATTAGCTGGTTTCTAAGCGAAAATGAAAGGGAATAGAGAGGTCCAGAAATGTAGACCCCTGAAGGATCAGAAAAACGGACTGATTCAAGACCCAGATGGCAGAAAATAAGACTGAGAGTCTGTATCTAAATGAGCAAACCCTGCCACAGAGACCAGATTAGGAATGTGGTCTTTCCACTGAACCCTAACCCAGATAGGCATCACAAAATTGAGAGAGAGAGAGAGGCATGGGGGCAAGGAAGCAAAGAGAGAAGGCAGGTATGAAAAATGCACCCAGGAGAGATCTTTGGGAATGGCTGTTGGCCCATAGAACTGACCGGGAGAAAAAAAGATCAAACGTCTACTAAGGTTTTGTGAGGATTGTCTAACCAATGATACCACAGTTTCAGACTAAAACAAATCCTTTTTGATTTGAGGCTTAAAACAGCCCTTGGCTCTCTGACCTTCTGTCAGCAAACAGCAGACTCCAAAAAATCCCCAGAAAGTCCCTTCCCAGCACCGACTTCAGACGCGGTCATAAAAGAGAACGAGCAAGAGAAAGCCTCCCAGAGGGCAACGCGGGACCACTGAGGGAGACGGGCCTGCTCGTTCCGCCCAAAGAGCAGAACGAAAGTCTGGGCCACCGCCCTCTGCCAGGGAAGGCAGCCTCCGGGCCTGCCCGCGAGATGCCCACATCGCTGCAGTCAGCAAGCAACTGCTCTGTGCCTGCTCTTCTCTCCTGTTGCGAGTGGGAGATTTCACTGCAGAATTCCTGTCCCTGCCCCACCCTGTCTCCGCTGGTCCTCCATCTCTTTCTCTCTTTCCCACCTGCAGGTTGGAGGTTAATACCTAGGCTGACCCCGAGAATCCTGTGCTAAAAAAAGCAGTGTGTCCTTTAGCCCGGGTCACTGAATGACCACGTGGAGCAGAGGCCTCTGCGGCCACACTACACGGCTGGGTTAGAGAGAAACCAAGGCCTCATGTGTTAGGATGTCAACATTATGGACTTATTTGTTACAGCATCTAGAGTTCATTGTCCTGACAAGTACATTGAGTGACTATGTCGAGCCACACAGTAACTCAGACAAAAGCGGGCCCAGAGCTCAGGTCTCTTGACCCCCGTCCAGTAAGCATTCTATTGAAAACATGCCTCGTGCTGAATCTAAAATGACAGGTCTCTCCCCCGAGGCCCGCCCCTGTTCACTAGAACAACGACACGGCCCTGCCTTTCAGACGACCGATCTGGTCTGGGTTAGGCAGCGTGATGGAGGCATCGCCGGCTGACCCAATTCTCTCCCTCTCCCGCGTGGAAGGATTTCATGAAGGACTGTAACTACACCGTCACCCTCCTCCTTCGTGAGCTCCGACAACATTTCTGGGGCTGTGCCTGCATTTACTGTCCTTGCTCGCCAAGGTGCTTTTATGACCGTGGGCACAACGGCCTCACTCCTGAGAAACTCGGGAATATCCCTCGGCGCTTCATCTAATGTG